>NC_045749.1:10021742-10026844 GCF_008692095.1 Etheostoma spectabile | reverse complement strand
AAGAAACACGGGCACTGTAATGAAACAGTGAAAGAAAGCGTGGCAGACAATTGTTTTTGGAAATTAATTAAAAGGACACACGACAGACTAAAACCAAAACTGTAGGTATCGCAAAATGGTGAAATTAGCGGACATTATGGCAATTTGGCACAATTGATTGTTCATTGTACAAATACGATAATTATCATACGTCAAACACTTCAGCTGCAGGATATCAGCTCTGTCTCTTGCTGTATCCCTGTTTAGGGGCTTGCATCCGTTGCAGGACAGAGGCCACTAAGCTGTGTCCTTTGAAAGACCCGAAGGCTAGAATGAACCTCCCAAAATGAGACGGTCTAACCTTGCAGAGACAAAAGTAATGGTGAATTATTGTGGAATTCTTGTGAGAAACACTTAGCATTCAGTATTATTTTTTATTAAGTTTTATTGCTATTCAGATGTGCACCAAGTAATAGGCACACTGATAAAATTTCTGCGAAATTTTCTAGTTGCTTCTACAGTTGCATATCCATCCGTAGCATGTCTAAACTTTATCTCTTTATCTAGTGTATTTCTCCAGGCTCTCTCATCCTTCTACTATTACATTTCTCAACATTTTGGCCTGAGTTGACCCTAGCTTTATAATTACCTGTCTGCTCTGGTCTTCTAGGTACAGCATGCATTTGCAATGTGAGAAATGAGAAAATTTAGTACATCCTTCTCACTCTCTTTATGTGCCCAGTTTTAGTATGAGATTTACAGTGGAGCCTGTACATGTGACAGTGTGGTATTCCAATTGAAAAGTTAAAAAAGCAATTAAGTGAGTCTTATGGCATGTAATTCATTGTCATCAGTCTATTCCACTGCATGAATATATGAAAGATAGTGGGGCTATGGGATAATGATACAGATGCAACAAGCAAAGTTTGTGGCTAGTGGATTAACGCTGACAGTTTAAATTATTAATGTTCAGTCCCGTGACAGTTCAATGAGATGAAAAAAACAATCCAAATCTTAGAGGAGTTTTAAGGAAGATTCTATACATGTTAGCTTGGCATAGTGGCTGTGCCTGGAGGTGGCTAACCTCTACAAAAAGAGGAGAAATGTGACTCATAGTTATTTCAAAGTGTGCTATTTGCTGGCTTGCTAACGGATGCCTTATATGTGGATGAACTTGTGGATGTAGTCATTTTGTTTAAGGTACCTTTGGCAGAGCTGTGCTGAGTAAATAAAGTAAAGTCATAATTGATATAGACAATTACTTTTGCCAGTTGGGGGGGGGGGGCAATAAACATGAAATTTCTCAAAAGCAATTTTTGAAGGGGACATAAATAATACAGCCAAAATTGTACTTGTACAGGATATGTGTAACGTTAGTTGTGGAACTCCAGTAAGAAAGCCGGCAAGTGTTTTTATTCACTTTAAACCTCGGATGAAGCGATTCTTTTCTCTAATACAGATGATGTCAAACTGAGAACGGAACCACTTAGCAAGCAAGCTAACAAACTAGCATTTTCTGAAACCAGTGAAAGCATGTTGAATGGAATTAGCAAGCTAGCTAATGTAAACTAGCTAAACATCTGACAAGCTACCAAACAAGCTAGGTGACGTAATAGGCCTACTGCTAACATAGAGGATTCATGGAAAAACCTTTTGCTTTGACTAATTTATGAAGGACACTGTGAAAATAATTACTTCACTCAACTTTTAAAGTGGATAAAAAAGCGTTGTCTAATTACTGGAGTTGCACAACTAACCTCTTCACAACGCAGCTCCCACTCCCACCAAACGGACCAAACCACTGTGAGGTAAGCAAAGCAGCGCAATATATTTTTAATCTTAAAATGAAGTTTTTGCTCTGTTTACATAGTTTTACTACATACACAATTATTTTAATTATGTTATTACATTATTTACAACACACAGCATGTGATTTCATGATTTTTTTAGGGGGGACAACTCTCAAATTGGGTAGGTCCCAACCTCTTGGCGATTTATGCCTGTGTTTTTGCCATTGAGTAGTAAGTAAAGTCACTTAAGTTGGTATGAGTAGGGCAATTGATTATGATATGACTGTGTCATATTTGCCAAGTAACTTGCCCAACACTTATAATTACTGCCAATTGGAAATTATGCACACAATTGCTAAATTATCCTTTAAAAACACCATGTGTAAAATTTAACATTTTGTACTTTGGAGGAATCCCAAGTGTCCAAAAACCAACATTAACAAAAAAACAATTTGGCAGACAACAATGCTGCTACCAGGATTTGTCTCATTTATCTACAAACAAAAACATGCCATCAGAGTGAATTGAAAGATGTTACAATCACACAAAAATTTAAAAACCATTGAGAGTAAATGTTCAATAACATTGCCACCGAATTTAATCCATGGTTTGCAGAAGGCTATATCTGGGTGGTGAATGAGTTGCATTAAGACAGAGAAGATACACTTGCTTGAGCATGGATATTTGATGCTGTATTTTTTTTACTATTTTCAGTTTCCTTTTTCCTCTCTTGCATAGCTTCACGGGTGTGTATTTTGTATAGTGAGTTTTCATTTTTCTAATTCTGCCCAGAAAGTGTGTGCAGATTTACAATACAATATGTCTTCATATATGCCTGTGCATGTAACATACAGTGGCTTTGACAGATCGAAACCAAAATCATTTCTCACATCACGCCATGCTGGGCAGTGTCGACTTTTGATTAACAGCTGTAATCGAACTTGAGCCCCTCTTTCTGAGCCATTTCCCCTTGGTTGTCCAAAAAAAGAACCACGTTGGATTTCGAGCTGTCTCAGACTTCAAAAGGGGTGAGATGGGAAAAAAGCAAGGAAGTGCAAATGGAGGCACATAGACCGAAAGAGGGTGGGGTATGGTGGTGGGAATGTACTTGAAAGGAAGACAGAGACAGAGTGTGTTTGTGTGTGTGTGTGTGTGTGTGTGGGGGGGGGGGGGGGGCGCTGCTGGTAGACGCAAAAAGTATGGGGACAGAGAACACACCACCTTTGGTCAAGTTCTAAAGTGCTCATTATGAAAAAAATATATAAACTTGGAAAAGTTGCAGAGGGTTTTAGGAAGTATTGACTTTACTTTTAGTATGTTAGGAAAGCCTAAAGGAAACCCACTGAAAGTCCGAGTTAGCCCACTCAAGCGATAAATGTGGGACAAAATCCATAATGATGGGGAAGACGTTTCTTTTCTTTGGCTTCTGTCTTGTCAGCATAAAATATACCACAACAGTAAACTGATACAACCATTACTTGTTTATGATATTGGAGTGCAGAGAGGATTTTTTTGTTTAATTGTTATTCCAAACACATACTGGTTCCTTTTAATTTGCCATGTTATACTGCTATAAATCTGCTCCAACATTATACTCTTGCTAACAAGGAGAGAAGGGATTTGGAGGAACTCAGTGCCATGCTGGGGTTTATCACTTTGCTCATCTAATCTATTCTTGTTGTTGTTTGCCATCCACTCTTACTGGAACTAACTCAAATAAGAATATCCCTCAATTTTTAAGTATGCATATATTCCTCCCACAATGGTGTCTGATATCCTAAACAGTGTTTGTGAACATAAAGTTGTCCTAAAGCTACAAACCAGAGAATCAAGATTGTGTCCATTAGATGATGGCTTACTGATACTGTTCCAGTGAAAATAGAGGTCACTTTGAAGATGTAGGGAATGTTGCTTACATAGTACAAATTGTCTTTTACCTTTAGGAACTGGCACCAGATGAGCACAATTATCTTGTTTCTCCTCACCAATTTCACTCTTCAACATACTGTAATTCAATTATGCATAAGTATGGCTTTAGTTTCTATGGGAGGCCTCATTATATACAAGTATGGCGTTACAGTTTTGAACTGCTTCTGTCTTTTTCTGAAATAAGCTCCATTTGGGAGATGAAATTTTAACATAAGTGTCTTCAGTACAGATGTCGCCAATGGGGGAAAAAACCCTGCTAAAGTTAGTGGCATATGCTAACAACTGGGCTAAGGTTTAAAATGTTCATTTATGCAAGTCAAACAGACCTTCTGCATACAAGTGCTGGTATTTCCCTTTCAGAGACAGATCTGGTATTTTCAAAGTGGGTCAAAGAATTTCTGATAACAGATGGTGTTCGCTTTCCAGTGGCAATAAACAAACACGTTCATTAAAAGTGAACAGAGCAGCTTTATAATGGTGTTAATATATCAGATAGTCATGTTCACTGCCCAGAGTGTAGTGACATTTAAGCAAAAAGGATTCTAAAACATTACTTGGAGCCACATATGTTCATGCACATATTCTCTCAGAAGTGGTTTAATAAAAGAATACATTAATTCATTCATTCATTCATTCATTCATTCATTCATTCATTCAATCATTCATTCATTCAGTCATTCATTTTCCCTTACATAAAACCCCACTTGCCTTTTCCAGCATACATGTGGCACAAGAAAGGAAACTAGTCGGCAAAGGTTGTCAGTCCATCATACCTGACACAGTCACACATATTCCCGCCTGTCAATTTGAAGTATGAATTTCATCCACCTTGCATGTGAAGGTTGCACTGAGAAAACGCTTAGTTATGTTGTAACCTTGGTAAGAGACTATCTCTTCACCTTTACATATTTTATATGTACAGGGATGATCCCCCTGAGGTCAGTTACGTGGACACTTCTTTAGGACACCCCGGCATGCCCGGCCTTGACCTGTGCCATTTCCTATAAAACAGCTGTGCTGGCGTGGAAACACTGATAGTTTGATCGGAACCATCTCCGAACGGCCTGCAGCTGGAGAGACACAACGTAACCAAGCGTTCTCTATCGTATCAAGACTATCTCTCCACCGTTACATATTCCATATGTACGGGGAACTCTTTTAGACAACCAGTGAGGAGACAGTAGTGCTTAAGCCCAGATAGTGGTTGTGGAAAAACAAGTTATAATTAACTTTTTTTGGCATAGATGCTTCATAGGAAATAGCATGAGGGGGGTTGACGGGGAAGCCGGTGTGCCTTAAAGGTCCCATTGCATGACATTTTTAACATTAATATGAGTTCCCCCAGCCTGCCTATAGTCCCCCAGTGGCTCGAAATGGCAATAGGTGCAAACCGAGCCCTGGGTA
>NC_045749.1:10021608-10021732 GCF_008692095.1 Etheostoma spectabile | reverse complement strand
TCTTTGAGAAAATGAAAGCTCAGATTGGCTGATCTGGAATCTTGCCCCTAATGACCTCATAAGGAGCAAAATTACCTCCCCTTTCTTTGCTTTGCCCGCCCACAGAATTTGGCCCACCCATGAG
>NC_045749.1:9968119-10021598 GCF_008692095.1 Etheostoma spectabile | reverse complement strand
CATGGCTTTCAAACGAGCAAATTGGCAGTTGGTCAAAGCCAGACCCCCAGCCTCCACCTTGCCCCCCTCTCTTCCCCTTAAAAGCTACAGACTCAGAAATGGCACATACTAAGGAAAGCTCATTGTGAGACAGGCTTTAGTGGCTGTAATTCTGCACCAAGGCTGAATTTTTGTAAAGAGATTTCAGATATGGTATTAGGGGACCACTAAGGTCTACATAAAAGCACCCAAAGAGCACCATGTCATGGGACCTCTAAGAAGGTATACACGTACCTGACCTCAGGGGGATCATCCCCGTACATATGGACTATGTAATGGTGGAGAGATAGTCTTGATAGGAAAGAGAACATGCAAACTCATTACTGTATAGAAACAAACTTCCAACTCTATAAAGGAGGAACGACCCCCCCCCCCCCCATTGCTGTTGTTTTTTTGTTTTTTTTTACACAATAATTCTTATTTTTGTAGTTTTTGCTGAGATCAGTTGAGAACATTCAAAACAAACCTCAAGGTTGACTTAACTTATTTTGAAGAGAAAATAAATGGGAACAAGAAGAATACCCATCCTGTTCGATGTAAGATCTGGGAACACAGTTTTCCTGTCCAATAAGCAATCCTGTTTCTCAGAAATTATGTTTTATACTAATAAGTACTTTATTATGTTTTGAGAGAAAATGTAACAGCCGTCAGGATTGTGTTTCTTGCAGTTTTCATATTGGCACCTGATTTTTTTCAGTCTTTAGATGAAAATTTATTTTTTAAGTTGTCGTCGTTAATTTTTAAGTTGTTATTTTTTAAGTTATCACTATGTTATAACAATAACATAGTGATAGTTTTTTAGTGAATGTCTAAAGGGATGTTCAGAAGGTTAATTGTCAACTTTCATTCCAAATACTGGTACTAAACACTTACACATACATCGTTGTTATGCTATTTATATGCTCGCATAAGAAAACAGCATCAAATCTTTGTTATCGTGGCTTCCATGTTTTTAAACACCTGATGCTCCAGGCTACGCCCAACAGTTGGGGGCAGTCATGCAACAAGCTGTTATGCCAAACGCTAATATAACAGAAGAACACGCATCATGTGAAAGCTGGCAGTCGAAAAAAACAAAGTAATCACGGGGGCAGTCCCTGAAAATTCCCAGTGACATGAATGCACCATTATCAATGGTGAAGAAAGGGGAGGAAATTAAGTGAGGTAGGTAAGTAAAGAAAATGCCAAAATCTGATAGAAAATAGGGATCTTTAGAACACTTATTATGTTGATAGGAAATGTAATTTGGGTAACATCATGTTGCTTAATAAGGATGATTTACTGTAAATGTAAATTCCAGTAGACAGGATTCCAATAAGCGACATTCTGGGTGTGATCACTTTGTATTATACCTTTAAGAAATGGTGAGTACAAAGGTATCATAACACAGATGTCGACAATGGCCAAGTTGTGACAATTCAAGCTGTAATAAACTGGAAAAATCCTTTAAATAATATGGAAAATGGTAAATACACTATGTGTTTAATGAAGGAACAAAAACTATCCTTGATCCAGCACATCTGAGCATATCATGCAAACTGTTAGATTACAGTTGTGTGTGAAAGATGTGCTACAGCTGTGGGAGATCAAGTAAATTGTATTGATATCTTGACAGGCTCGTCCCTGTGTTCATCATGTACAGAGAAAAGGCTTAAGAACAAAGACATCAAAGAGGTAATAGTAATCCAGTGATTTACCAATGAGCTGATGAGTTGTATTCTCAGTGACAGGGCCAGTTTATTGCAATGGCAAAGTGTCCTAAACTTCGGCTCCCACTGTGATTTTAAAATGCCTTTCTTTCATCTCGACGATGAAGGAGGTACAAAATAAGTGTTTTGCCATCTGCAATAAAAGAAAGTTTCTTTTTTAATGGCATGTGTATAGCCGAGTGGGGAGTGCACCTTGCTGTTCATCTCCTGCATTTGAGTGTGAGCTGTCTGGGTGATGGCCATTATGGTTCCTGCTACTGCCTATGCTTCCGCTCCGCCGGGATCACTGAAGTGTTGGAACTAACAAGCTTGGGATACAGACAGCGGATGCACAAATGGGATTTTGTCCTGAAAGCTTTAGAGTTTGCTCCCTGTCTTCAGTAGAAACAGGAGAGAGCATGGTGCCATTTGCAGGGACTGTCTGAGTTAGGTGCCATCAGAATGAGATGATTGCATCTGATAATCTTGCTAATGATCTACACTGGGGAAGAGAGCACATACAATTGAATGAGCTACACCGATGGTCATAGTTTTCAGTCTCACCCTCTCATCTCTCTTTTTCTTGTATTCTCTTTTACTCTGGTTCAGTTTTATGCAGAATCTGAGATGTTCTCCACCCAGGAAGATATGCAATATTCCCTGTCATAGTTTAAGCACATTCAGGATGTGGGGCATAGACACGCACACACATACACATTAAAACTCTTTCCCCTAGATATTTCTTTACATAAACGTCTCTTTCTCTCTCTCTCTCTCTCTCTCTCTCTCTCACACACACACATGCACATACTCGAAGACACAAACACGCCGAAATCCGCACTATGCTCTCCTAGCCCAAGGTTAGTACAGATTAAAAGACGTGGCATTGATGGAAGAGGCTCCTCCTCCCTCCCCGGCCTGTCACAGTGTGTTTGGGAACAACCCACTTCATTTTAGCAGCATAATGGGTAAACAGAGTGTGATCAGTCCAATTACCCCCTCATTGCAGAGGCGTTCTGGCGGGAATGGCCTGTAGAGAGAGTGAGCTGTCTGGCGTGCGGCAGAGTTGCAACAGTAGCACCTGCTGCCCAGAGCCCTCACTTGTATGAATCTCAATTTGATTGTACAGCCGTGCCAAAAAAAAAAAAAAAACAGTGACCAAGAATTGAGCCCTCTGAGGAAGATGGCAGTACTGGCTAGCCTTCTGATTGCTGTTTTCACTGCACTGTCTGAGGATGTGTGCAAGATCAGAAGATGCTGTTCTCAGCAATGAACTCATGTCAATGTCAGCCCTTCCAGTGGATTGTTTTGCGCTTAGTTCTCACTGTGCAGAATTCAAGGACAGTCAATTTTCTTATCCCCCACACTACAGCATGTTTTAAAGCTCAGTAGATGCATGATTTTTCAGCTGAGAGTTCATCCACAGATGAGTAACAAGCTGCAGTCGTAAATATGAATCCTGGAAATTTACTTTATATGGTTTTACCTGTTTTCAGACGTTGTGTTCACTCTCAAATGTTGGCAGCACAATAATAGTCCCCTCTTTACTTTTACAGGCTAACAGTCAGGACTTGACATGTTGATGCAAGTGTGGAAGTTTGCACTCAGGTCCTGGACAAGTTTAACCTCGACAGAAAGGAGTAGTTGCTCTCACTTTATTTCAAAATGTAACATTCACCTTCACATTATACGGACATATGTGGTTATGTTCTTTGTCCTGTTCTTGTAATCCAAAAATGTGTTTATCATCCTTGAAGATGGTTGTTTTCCTGGGGCTGCTGTATGGCAGCTGAAGCAAACATATCTAACAAGTGTTTCATCTTATCAATCAATAAAGTTAATGAAATAGTTTTTTTTTTTCTTTTAACAATACTGACATACAATTGTAAGCAGGCAGGGGTGTCAAAAGTATTCACATTCATTACTCAGATACTAGGATTCAAAAAGACTTCTGTCTAAGTTGAAGTATCACCAGCTATCATCAGCTTTTCACTAAAGTATAAAAAGTACTGGTTTAAAAACTACTTAAAGTATGAAAGTGAAAGTAATGGAAAGGAAAAAATATCAAAAATTTTTGTCAAATTAGACGGCGAGTTTTGGAAACAATTAGCTTGGGTGTGCAGAGCTTGCAGCGCATTCAAAAAGAGTTGTTTTTGCATCCAACCATTTCAAAACATTCTTCCAGGTACGGCCAGGGATGTAGAAGGGTTGGCCGGTCTTCCTGGCTACCAACCTCCTCGCTGGGGCTTGGTTGGGACATTTTGCTCAAATTCTCTTGAGTCTCTGCCACGGACATCTTTGTACTAGTCTACATATGTCTGCTATTTCCTTGCTGGAGTGTGACGTGATCTGTGTCATGTGCAGGTGTGACGGATTGCATACAAACCAATAGGGTGTCGGAATGGTATATGTTTACATTTCTCATCCAACCACAATCAAATTGACTCTATCTGGATGGTGTAATTTATCTGGTTAGGTTTTTGTTATTTTATGTTTTTTTGAACAATGACAAGCCAGAAGGAAAACAAGCAGAACTGAAACAAGGCTGTTTTTTAAATTTAAGGAGTAGAAAGTACAGATCATTGCGTGAAAATGTAAGGAGTAGAAGTAAAAAGTCTGCTGTAAAATAATTACTGCAGTAAATTATAGATACCCAAATTTCTACTTAAGTAAGGTAACACAGTATTTGTGCTTTGTTACTTGACACATTTGTCAGCAGGAAATAGGAATTGCCTTTCAGGATTAATTTGGCTCCACTAATTGAAACTAATACTTTTCAAATAGTATATTGATTTGGAGAAAGCTCCTTTTTCAGATATGCACAGTAAAAATTAATGAATAATACAAAATGTGAAGGCGACAAGATTAAAAGAGAGTTGTGGGAGTTGTGTTACCACCTGTGTGGCACCACAAGTCATGAAGATGACAGCAAAAATAACAGTATGTCTTCAAAGCTCCTTCTGCCTCCTGGGCTGTTAGAAGGCCCAAGGAGCATGATATTAGTGGCCTAATTAAAAACAGTCTTAAGAGTGTTAGTGTAAGTACAGTGGATCAGCACCTGTGCACAGTGCCACGTATGGATCTTTATCAGAAAGTCTAACGGAATTTCCCCAAAATTTAAAATCTCACACATGCACACGCGCGTGCACACAGTTGACAGGCGAATCTGGGGTTGATTGATGCAAGTAATTTTTTTTGTTGTTGTTCTAGAGTAAAAAATGTTGCCACAGTGTGAACACAACGTTGTTCTGTAAAGCACAAATTAGGCCTACTTTTTCTGTCAAGCGTTCCGAGTCAATTAATTGTTACTTTGGTTAACATTTTAATAGATTTACACAAATAGCCTCAAGGACGTTGCTGAATAAAAACTGCCGTGTCAGACGAAAATATAATCGTGAAAATGATCAAAAATCATTTCAGCATTTTAAAGACATATTTTACCCCGAATATGAACAATCAGCTTAAATCGTCCCTGTAGTCACTCTCCGTCGGCGCGTTTGCCTGATGCGCAGCGCCTCCCCAACTGGTCCCTCACTTTGACAAATTCCTGGATGTGAGCGGGTCTGCTGAATGAATGGCTTCTTGATCGTAAAGATGATACCCTGAATGTTTTAGAAGTTGACACATCTTTTTTTCCCGCTGGTAGAAGATCAGTTTGGAGGAACACAATGGGACTGTGGTCATTTTGGAGTTTTTCCCTTTTGGTTTTCGTATTTCTGTATCCTTTCCACCCCAAGTTTGTGGCTCAAGCGGAATTAAGTTATTCCAGAGCAAACGGCAGATTTCATCACGTGGATGTAACGCCGCTGGAGGCACGTATAACCCGAGAATCAACGGTATTCAAAGTCGACAATAGCTCAAAAGTTTTAAGCGCTTTTAAATCGGAAGCAGCCGGTACTTCTAACCCGAACAATGTCACGCAAGTGGGGAAAGAAACGCAGAGTGGACTTGGAAAAGAGGCACTGTTCGGCAACAAAACGGCACCAAACTGTCGTAATCGTCTCAAAATACCTGGTAAAAAGTGTGGTAACATATCCGAGGACAGCCAAAGGCGACCTACAGTGAATATAATGTTAGAAAACACATTTCCTGACTCAAGAAATAGGGTAAAGAGGAGTGCTGGTACAACAAACACCGAACATGTGGAAAGGAGTATAAGTGGAGATGCTCAGTCAAGACAGAGGTTTGTGGAGACTGTCCAAGGTGTTTCCAATTCGAGACCCGAGTACCGGCGCACTGGGGAGGAAGCCAGAGGGTCTAACCCGAGGCAGAGTGAGCCGCACCTAGACACTTCTACTTTTGCTCTATCGGGAGACTCGGCGCACAACCAGGCGATGGTGCACTGGTCCGGACACAACAGCAGCGTGAGTTTCAGTTTTACAAAAACACTACTTGGTAATTTCATAAAGGTTTTAGAGTGCACGTCATTTCTACACATACTGATTGCATTGCTAATTATGTTTTATCTCTGAAATGCACATTGTACATGTTGTAATAGATTTACATGAATCTGTAATTTTGTTTTTACGCACAGCTGTTTCATCGCGTACAAGGGGAATTCCTACCTACGAACTAATTATTTCAGTCTAACATAGGCTTGAATTGAGCTGTGCATTTTATCTTCTTACATTGCTGATAATTTATTTAGCTATTGCCTAGATAGAGGTTGATACTGTAAGCGGATTGCGCGCCTGTTTGCGTGGACGCCTAATGGATATGACTGTCCACTTGCAGGATTCCCTCTCGCTTAAAAAAACAGTACAATACAGAGTACAATAATTTATTTCAACAACTTTCACTTGAACTTTAAATTAACAGTTAACCCCGCATGTACATTTATGTGAGACTGCTCTATGGGAAAGTGCATGTATTTTGCCAGCAATCACAACTCATACATTATTTATGAAATAATCAAGTAATATGTCGCTCAGGAAGGTGCAGTAGCTACAATTAATAGGGATTGTGTGCAACCTGGCCCTTAATGTGACGCTGAAGAGACACAATATGACCTTTTGGCAAATGTGTTTGTCGTTGACATTTGACTTGCACTTTGTTGGTAGTTGTTTAATTGCCTGGATGAAAAAGGCATTGCAATACGTTTGTTGTTGAAATGTTGCCAAGCTTTGCACTTCAAAACAGGTTGATGGGATTGTGCACACCTTTAATGGATGACAAGACATTGCAGCAACCACCCAGATCACCCCCCACCCTCACAAACACACATACATACATACACACACACACTCACACCATTTTACCATCACAAAGAAAAAGCCATGGAGATTGTATCTCTTACTTTACATATACAGCAGGAAAACGTGTTTGCAAGCTCCAGCATTAATCTAACACAAAGATCTTACAAGTTCAAACAGCCTCATACAAAAGAAAGGAGCTACTCTGCCTTTTTTACTGCAGGTAATATAGATCACCTCAGTTTGCCAGGCAAAAGGGTGTGGTGCGGCAACATAAATCTGGCAACACATTAAAGATTTGTCCCAGAAACACTCTAAATATTATTCACGCATTATCCAAAAATGCATATCTTTTACTGGATAGTTTATATAATTCAACCTTTATTTGTATTTTCTTATCTGGTAAATATTCTTTTTGGTGATATATGTCATAACTTTAGAGGCATCATAGACTTTGGCCTAATGATGCATTGCCGTGGATAGTCTGGATATAAATCCCATATGCACCTAATTCAGTCTGATTTTGTTAGCTGTATTATGAAATATGTTGTTGGTTTGAGATGTCTTCACCAACGATGGCCTTTTGTACTGCAGGACACTGTTTACTGCATCATCACTGATGGGCTTGTCACTGCAGCCAGTCAACACTTGAGATTTATACAGTCTGAACCCCTGTCTGTGGTCCCAAAAGTATGAGGGGAAGTGCAGAGTTTAAATTGATGGCATTTTATGACTGGATGTTAGAGCTCAGGCTTTATTAGATGTAAATGACTGATAATAAATCAAATCTAAAAGGGACATTTGAAGGAAAATGACTTCATTCCCGTGGTCTAGGGTGGTTCTATCAAATATTCACTTTAAGACTATGCCTGTGATCTGGCCAAGATGTAAACTCCTATAGGGAGTGAAATTGAGAAAGATGTGGATGGTGATGGTGAAAGCGCCAGGGGCGGGATCTTCAGAGTTCAGATTTGATAAAGAATTTCATCGTATAAAACCTCAAATCTGTCCATAAATCAGTCCTCCCACTATTATTTGATTTCTGTGATTGTCTGAGACATCAAAGCCGGGAGTCTATAGCTCTCTGGTCTCTGACTTTGAGAGAGATAACATTAATTGGACTCAACCATGGGAATAAAACATACACTGCACAGATTCCCTTTTTAAATTCACGATTCTTACATGTGGTATTGATTGACTGTGCATGCTTCTCGCTTTTTAAATTTGCCCAGAATGTGAATAGGGATGGAGATAGAAAGATTCACAATTTATAATCATGTGTGCCATAAATATGAGCAAAGATAGAAATTCAACTAATTCAAATATACTGATAAATACACTTGGCAGGGATGTCCTTTATGGAAAATCAATATTTCAGTATTTTTGCCTCACATGAGTGTTCAAGCTGTGATATGTCTATGTTGGTAATCTTTTTTAACAGCCATTGCAGCACACCCTACACTCAAGGGATGCAGAGCCCACCCCCCCGAAGGCAAAAGTCTTAGTGTGCAAGCCAGCTGGTGACCAGGGAGTTATTGGCATCCAAATGATTTTAGACTCCTGATTGACCATTTTTGCAAGCTCCTCACAGACAGCTGACCAAACTAGGACACTGTGTTGAAGCTGAAGACACTTAATGAGCGTCTTTATTGACATTCCCCACCCCCCACCCCCCTGATCTTCTGCTGCAGAAATACATGTTGGTGTAAATAAGGCAGAATACGGGTATGGTCATCTTCATTGGCCTGCTATTAGAAACTTGCTCAGGGAGGAGCTGGCCATAGATGAGGCCAGCTGTTCTTCTTGGCTAAGGAGTGGATCTTGTTGTTTTGTAATGTTTTGTATGAGGTGGCGAGAGTCAAACCAATCTGTCAGCTCTGTGACATCGTCTTTTTCTGCTGCGTTTGACTGGGAATCAGACAGGCCTCCTGGGCTGCGTTGTTCGCGTGCTTGATCAGAACGAAGCAGTTATTGTTGCACATAATCTCATCGGTATAATAGACAATAAAAAAAAGGAAATGGCACAGCCCTGGGGGACACTTGTGTTTAAAACTGGTTCATTAGATAGACAGCCATTCCATTTAACATGCTGGAGCTGGTTGCATAGAAACTCCTTGATCCATAAAATCAAATGGAATGGGTTCCCAATTCACAGATGCATTTGACCAGAGTTTGTGGGTGTTACAGGATGATGAAAGTGCAATCAAATGCTTCATGTTCGGCTTTAACGAAGGGAAAACTTTCAATGTGGTTTTGTTTTCTGATAATTTCCCACATTTCTCTTTTACATTCCTCACATAATTGCATTCTCCTGGTTTTTCAGTTATAGTTTGGTGTAAAATCAATTTAGATAAAAGTCACATTTTTGTTCAGTCAAAGGGGGCTGATATGTGACCTTGTAAAACCTTTTGTCCATGCACTTTTCATCATCCCCTTGCCCCCCTGGTTGCTAGCCGATCCATACTACGATTGATGAAAATCAAAAGTGGTTCATGTTTTATCCTTTCAGTACGGACTGTTTCCTACTATGATACATTTTGTATTAGCAAATACTGCTGCACCTCAGCATTTGGACTTTTTTTTTTTAAGCTAAGCCTTTCCTAGAGGTTTTGTATATATTATTGTTAATACACCGTGGTGTCAAGTTTCAGATTTTTTACTAAATGTGGATTTTAAAGTGGTAGCCAAGGAAAAAAACAAAAACAAAGGTAATTTTCTTTCTACAGGCCATTTTCATCCTCCACCTGCTTGTCCCTTGAGGTGTCAGCACCATAAGTCTGTTCATTAATCCAGCCCGTCTCAAGCCTTTAGGGGTGCACTGTCCACTGATGTGATTGTAAGATGCTGATAGAAACGGCAGCAATCCTGCGTGCCATGTTAGAGGTAGACTGCTGGTCACAACAGTAAAAACAATTTCTCAGGAGCCTGGATGGGCAATTTCTAAATATGTTAGGAAAACAAAACAGCATTTCCTATAGGTTTTTTGCCTCAGTTTTATTTTATGATGCATAGGATACAAGTGTTACCCTCTCTATAGTAATAATTCAGTGAAATTCCAGTTTTTAACTGACATGCATGTGTGACTTTTTTTCCCCCCATGAATCATTTGTGCTTGGGGACCATAATGCAGCACATCAACAGAGCCTCTCAGCACTTCCTCGGCACTTAGACTGTAGTTTTGGCTCACAAAGTGCATTTTAAGCAGCAGATAAAGGTCTGCCACTAGTTGTATGTTCAAGCACGCTGTCATTGCTTGGTTCCTATCTGCTTCTCTGTCGGTCCCAGTCTCTCTCTCCCTGTTTAACACATGCACATACACACACTTATATATCAATTTTAATCAACAGTGACAAAGCGGGTGCTGAATAATATCTGAAAGGTTTGCATGTGATTAATTATTTTAATAACTGTCACTGTGTGGTAGACACATACTATAGCTGTGATAAGGTTTTGAAAACAAATTTATGCATTTTGTGATTGGGAAAATGATAAAATTCAAATTGGGAGAAAGACTTCCTTATTAATTATCACAGAGATAGGTTTAACACAAACTGTGGCACTTTACATGTATTAAAGAAGGTTTTTTTCTAAAGGTCATTGCTAAATTTGTTTTGTTCTTTAGTTTCACCATTCCTAATATCAGGCCAACCAAGTGATTCCAGTTTGGTAGTCCATATCCACAACGTTCCACTTCCCGGATTGATCTGTTGCCTTGGGCTTCCTTTGTGTTGGCATTTGAAACTCTGATCGATTTATGTGGACTGTTGTCACCCTTTTCCCAGATCTCTGCAAGGTAAATTCAGACAGCTAGCTACCATCTGTTAAATCGGAGTTTTCTGTTGCATGACTAAAACAACTATTGAATGTGCACGTTCTACCAAAACAAGTTCCTTCCCAAGGCTATTTTGTAGCCGCACCATGGCTTTTCCCGGTTCTTAGCACCGCCCAAGATGATTGTGATTGGTTTAAAGAAATACCAATAAACCAGAGCATGTTTTTCTCCCATCCCCGAATGCTGTATGGACTACCCAGACCCTCCTCCGCAGCGCGGTGGAGGAAGGTCTGGCAAAGCAAAACTACCAGTTTGGTTACATTATGCCTTGAGACTCACAGGGTCTTCAGATTGCCTGAAGCAACACAACAGTTACTATCATGTTAAAAGATGACAGGGATTGCTCAGGTGGCAGTCAGCTTAAAAAAATGTTTGACTTGGCAGTTTACAGTGACAGAAATGTATTAGTTGCATGAGGAAATGCCTCTTCCTCTCTAGTGGGATAGAATGAATCCAAGCTAACACATCACAAACACACATCCTCTGAAATGTTTTTTGCTTTCAACAAAACAAAAATTTTGAATTATAGTGAAAATCAGGAGCTATATAAATTGACAAAAGAATATGGACAAAATGATGGCAGTAATTCAGAAATTGTGACAAAACATTCGTCAGCAGGGAAGACTTGACAGAAACTACACATCATTTACATGAGTTATTGATTGTATTGGAGCAGATGGGAATTTACATCAATAAGAATTTTATTAGACTATAAATTATTTAAACAACTAAGAATTGAATTTGAAATAACATCTAACTGTATTCTTCGCTTTTCTACTTGACAAGCTCTGATAGTTAAACAGAGCTATTCATCATGTTTAAATGACTTTGATTATATTCCCACTCATTTCATTCTTTCTTTGCTCTGTGCTCTTTCTATTTCTTTACAGAAAATGGCTCAAATTTCTTCACAGAGGTTATTGAAATTGAAATTTCATCATATATGATGTTGTTTTTGGTTGTACTTCTGTTGCCTTTCTTCTCCCAAACAATGACCCTGACTGGAAACGTATTACAAAGTGTAAATAGCCTATTGCAGCTGGCAAAATCTAAAGTAGGTGTGATATATACATGGATCAACCAGTCTCTGAAATGCATATGTTAGAAAATTGGGATAGCTTTATGTCGATTTTATTGTGACCAAACAAACTAAGAAAAAAGCAAACAAATCAACAGCTCAAAATGTCTAATTATACACAATTTGGGTTAAAGGGCATCCAATATTAACCTAGTGTGACCCACATTATCAACCCTATCACCTAGATGTAATGTTTATATACTACTAATATAATAATTATATATTACATTTTGGCCCTTCTGAATTTGTTTTGTGACTAAATACAAATACAAGTTAAAAAATAGTGTTCTGTTGGTCTTCAGTTTAAGTCAAACCCAAAACCATGGTTAAAGTATTGAAAATGTATCTGCTTTGACTCTTTCACATAATGTTACATTAAACGTAGAAGGTCATCACTGCCCTATCAGTCTGAATAATAATACCTGGAGAGGAAAAGTGGCCAATTCAATGAACTGTATCTCTATCGTTCTATCAGGGGACAGTGAGATCAACCAAATTGTTCAAAAAGTAGTCCAAATTATTACACGCCCAAAACAAATTTTACCTTTTTGGCTTTTTTTACCTATTGGCTGGAAAACTACCCAGTGTGGCAACACTGACACCCTCCAATTCAACCACTTTTTTATGACTTTAGTTCAGTCCCAGAACATAGTTCTTGGTTGCCTGGGAAAGATGTTCCCTTTGAGTAAAATCCTGGCAGCTTTTATGTTTCCTTCTAAATGCAACTGGCTAAACAAATGCATAGTATAGAAACTTAAAGTCTAGGATAAATAGATACTCAAATCTGAACTTTGACTTAACCTTAAAGAGCAGGCACTATCTACCGCTACACATTGTGAAAAATGCAAAATCAGTGACAAGGGGATGCAAAAACAAGGATTTGTGGGATACATTTAGCTCATGATCTGAGTCTCACAGCACTTTTGGCAGTGAAAGGGTTCGTTTTAGGTGGAGGGCTTCTCTTTTCCAAAATCTCAATTTGGACCCACTGCCGCCTTTGGCTCCAGCTCAGCCCCCTGTGGGCAGAAGCCAAGCCATTAGGAGCCAAAAGTTGTGAAGGAACATAATAGACTGGAAGAAATGTCTGAACGGGGTTACATTGCTCAGAGTTCTCCAAAATGCAAACTAGTGATCAAATTGATCACAAATCATATAATTTTCCATAGATGTTATATTGTTTTATT
Source organism: Etheostoma spectabile (assembly GCF_008692095.1). Lineage (NCBI taxonomy): Eukaryota > Metazoa > Chordata > Actinopteri > Perciformes > Percidae > Etheostoma > Etheostoma spectabile. The sequence goes on along the minus strand of NC_045749.1, from coordinate 10,008,585 downwards.
TCACCTTGGTACATTTCTCTGTTGTAGTCCATAGCTTAATGAATAACATAGGATTACACGCAAAAATAAGTAAATGTGGTCATGCTACAACCTCTGAACAATAAATATGACCAAACAAGCGCAGAACAAAAAAAACCTTTCGAGTAAAACGCTAATGTATTTTTGGCTCTCCACACTGCTTATAATGCATCAAATTAATTTTTAACTACATTGGGGTGTGCCTAAAACTTTGTGAAATGAGTCAAAACATTTAAAATGACTTTCAAAACTTCCATTAGATTTGTCCTTGTCCTGCTGCATTCCTTTTTTTCACCAAACCACAAACCACAGTGTGTTGTGCTGTGACATCACAATCAAAACACAAAGGAAAAAGAGAGTGCCGTGTATATTTCTACCCCTAGTCCATTAAACATAATTCAAGCTTTCTTTAAGGAAATGAAGCAGACCAATCACAATCTTTTATTCCACTAACGGTAAACAGCACAGTTTATTGTGTATTGTTGTTAGCAGCAGAGAGCTATAACACAAACTGCTCACAATAGAGCTGTGTTCATAGTGAAACCCTTTTCTCTTCAGCCCATTTCATTAATTCCCCACCATAATGGACTGAATTGATTGCAGCAACCTGCATTAGGTCTATGTGACCGAAGCTCAGAAGTCGTGAGGATAAGCAAACATACAAGACAGCAGACTAATGCACAATGGAGCTTTTGCTGGGGTTTACTTGATGAAAGCAGCATCCCCAGAGTATGTTTTCACCCTTAAATGTGCAAACAATCAATTTGGTCCACAGATAAGATGAGGACAGAGTAAGGCCTCTCTTCCACCGCACCATTCGTTTTAAAAGACTCCTGTCTTTTCTGCTAAGTGCTCTCCTTTAGAGACGTCCTCACAGAGCCACAATCAAGATGTTGTGTTTTTATCCCTCCACCCACTTGCAATGCATCTTGATTTTGCCCTCGTCGCTGTCAAGAGAATTTATGCAAATTTGCAACCAATACTGTATTTCTTTTCTCTGCAGGTGTTTGCATCAGATAATTTCTAATTGATGCATGAATACATTCATCTTTAATTTTATGAGAGGGAAAAGAAGTTACATTTTATGTCTTTTGTTTTGGAAGAGTTCTGACACAAAAGTTTTGAGCTCATTTCGATACACAGATTACTTTCTACACTTTCATGTTTGTTAGCGGCCCAACAAAGGACATACACAAATATTGTTTTGTGTGTTTGGCTGGTGATCTTTTCCCTTCATATCACAAATAATTAAAAGTGATAGTCCAAAACAGACCAAAGATGTTGTCAGCGTGTGTAGGAGATTAATTAGCCAGTTGACTTGAAAAAGAACAGTGTTTGTCAAATTGCTCAAATGACTCTACTTGCCCTTGGCTTCTTCCTTCCTTCTCTTAATGAAGTTGAGAATGTAATGAGCTTAACAACAAATGAAACCAGTTTTATTTTTGTGTCCTCAGGATAGCATCTGCATGAACAGGCCAGTGAAATGCAGTGTAGTGAGGTGAACAATTGAATCCCAGCCTGCTCTTCTCAAGTTGATATGCCAGCTTTTGGTTTCTGATAATGGCCAGGATACATTAGGGTGCTCCCATGGCTCTGCATTAGTTTGTAGACTTGGCTCTTCCCACTATGTTTTTTCAACCCACTTCCTTTTCCAAACCGCTTTTTCTGCTTCTAATTCAAAGCAGTAAATGCAAAGAGTCAATTTTGGGGTAATAAATGTGGTGTCACAAATTTGGTAAAAGCTTGGCATCCCCCCCAACCTGGCCTACCACAGTCCATTTGCTCTACAAAATTTTTTTTGGGGGTTTAGAGTTTTTTATTCTTTAGAAATTTATTTTATCTACCTATTGTGTTCATCTACGGTGGCCCTGAAGTGCAAACCACGACAGCAAATCACACAACACAATAACATATTTGATGTATTAGTTCTTTTATTATTTGGAAAAGTGACAGACACCCTGATTTCATTTATTCCTTATGTGAGTACGATAAAGGCACAAGATCGTCCATTACAGTGTATATAAACTGTTGGTTTGTGTTATATGCTTCAGTTGGCCCAACGACTGAATGCATGTTTTAGTAAACTTGCCACTGAAGCCAATACACTGATCGTTTTTTAATTACTTCTTTTAGGTGGGTAAATGTCACTGAAGCAACTTTGCATGTGTTTTAGTAATCTATTAAGGGCTGTCTATTGTGTTTGAATAAGTATCACGCTTTGCGAAATTAGTAAGTAAAAACTGTACATAACTTGTTTGCTAACTTTAGCTGAGGTCCCTGGGGAATGATTGTTAATGGTAAATGTTGATTTTGTTTAGATGTGCCAAATTGTAATCATATAAGTATTTATTGCTATAAGCTATGCTAGCAGGAGCTGTCACTTGTTGCCATAGCTGTAGCTGTAATGGACCAGAGAGGGGAGAAAGGATGTTTGGAGTGGCAAGTTTACTCGATAATTCGTTCAGACGTTGGGCCAACGGAAGAATGCAGCACAAACCAACAGCACTCTGTAACAACAGATTATTTCGTGCCTTTATACTCACATAAGGAACACATTAAATGGGGGGTATCTATGGGCTGAAATATTTGCCAACAGAAACAGAAAATGAATAATTTAAATTTGAATTTAAATTGCTAAACTTGAATAATTGCATTGAAAAATTGAATTTCAATCATATAATTTCTTTCACGTATATACGTTCTTCCTTCATCCTTCAAATACCCAGATGTCTGTCACAGTAACTTGAAATTGAATTTTGTGAACTGAATTTGATTTGTGACAGAGTTGAATTTTCATTGATGATCATATTTTATTGGATTTCACTTCCAAACAATCAGATTCAATTTCAAACTATACTATTCAGATTCAGTTTTTCAATAAAATGATTCAAATTAAACAATACAATTTTAAATTATGTGATTCAATTTCAGTTTTTCAATACAATTATTCATGTTGAGCAATTCAAATATAAATTATTCAAAAACGGTTTCTGTTGGCACATATTTTAGCCCATAGGTATCTGTAATTTTTGCAAATGTGCAAAATAAATAATACATAAAATAAAAAAATAAAATACCCCAAAACACACTATGTGCCATACAACCAAGCAGGAAAATGATCAGTGTCTAATACGTACCTACCCTTTCCTTCTCACTCACCAATGCTGTCGTGTTGTGGTGAATAGTTGTCCTGTTGTGGTGAATAGTTGTCCTGTTGTGGTGAATAGCTGTCGTTTTGTGGTGAATAGTTGTCGTTTTGTGGTGAATAGTTGTCGTGTTAGGGTGAATAGCAACTTACTAACTTTGTCTGTCTGCCGTTTGACTTTTTTAACTGAAAACAGCTGTGTGTTGCAGCTGGAAATTACGCTTTAAGAGTGGTGAAAGTGAACTAAAACTGCAAAGTTATGTAACGAACAACTAAACAATTTTTTGTTTTGTAACTTCTATGTTGTATGTTGTAAAAGATGTTTTTAGTCATAGTGAAGCATTTTTTGGTAAAGTTATTATTGTCATAACTATTATAAATTATATAATTTGTGTATTATCATCTTCATGGCCTGACTCTTTAGTTGGAAAATAGAAAAACAGAAAAATAATTTCTTACTGTACATGTCCATCAACACACAGCCCAGGTGTCTGCACTCAAAGCTTGTCGGATTATGTTTTTATTCAATCTTTTGACAGATTCAAAACCCACCTTTACTTTGTTTATCAAATTTGATGAGGTCACAAAAACTGACCCCCAGAGAGTTGCCTAGAAATATGGCATATTTGGGTAAAAGCCAGCTTATGAAAGCTATTTAAAACATGATTTTATTAGTGTTGATATATCTCAACAGCATTTTGATGTTGTGGTGTGGTTGGACTCAGAAGCGTTAAATAGACAAGAGTAACTCCTGGGAGATGGCTCTGTGTGTAGATGTGTTTATCCTACAGTACAATATACACAACATTATGTGTATTCATGAGAATGTAAATTTGTATCATTTTAGCAATGCACATTTCACTGGGTGCTGAAGGTAAATAAAATATAGATATGTGTTAATGCATGAGCCGTTAGCTATGTTATTGCAAAGAGCCTTACATCACTCACTGTTATTAACTTTGGAGGTCCCTTGGAAATTAATTTAGATCCTTCACTTGGCCCCTCTGGTTAGGTTCAAAAACACTGCCAGATCTACATGAAAGTGGCTGTATTTCTTACACTTCTAAAGATTGCTCCTACTTCCTGTTGTGTGCACCTCCTGAAAAGGAAAGAAACAACAATCTGAAGGTGTGATTTTTAGAGAAAGGGTCCCTTTTTTCCCTTGACTACCCAATTAAACAGAAATAGTTTTTGAGGGGTGGCGTGTTAATGATGCTTTACTGGGGCAACAAGTTCCATTTGGAGCATAATATAAAAAAGCACAATAAAACTGATGTGCTGCAAGTCTATTTCATTTTATTAATAGCTATATTGCAGTACAGTACACAGAAATGATTCATACCTAAATTGTGAGCTGTGTAGAAAACCTTCTGCCCACAAACATGGTGTTGAGATGCCTCTCACGTCCCACTGAAGCACTTTTTAAAAAATGGAGGATTTCTCTTTTAAAAAGAAAGAAGAGGGATGTGGAATTTGGAACGGTTTTGCGTGAATGTGCAAAATATGTATATGCTGCATGCTTGTAGAAGTGTAGCGTGCAGGTCTGTGAGTGGGCGAGGCATTGGAATTAAGGCAATACATTATATCAGATTGATTTAATGGCTCTAAACACTTTGTTGCCATGGTTATTCAGCCACCTGAAAAAGTTAATATACCTTTACATGACCAAACAGCATGTTGTTGTGGAAGTTTCTGTTCAGCGAGGGAGGAATTTGTGAATGAAGAAGAGACCTTTGTTGAAACAAAAATAAAGACAGGCTGAAACTGGATTAAAAGTTTGGATATTCGGTGAAAGAGTTTAATTATTTTCTCGAGAGAACAATCAAACAAAATGACGAGAATGGCAGTTCACAATGCAACAAAGTAACAAGGTGACATTACACATTCTGGTGCCGTGTAACACTGGACAGCTCCTTATATCCTCCTCTGCCCCACCAGAAAAACCCTATCATGTTTTGGGAAAACACTTTGAACCTAAACAAAACACTTCATCTCATTCTTCAGACTTGACGGAGCCAGCTGCTGTCTCTGTCCTAATGATTATTGCGTCAGCAGATGGCCGGCGCTGTCATTCTACCTTAGAAGTTAAGAGATTTATCTTTTCCATAGATTAGTTCCATTTCTGACCTAAAGTTTGGGCAGCCTGAACTTTTACCATTTGTTTATTCCGGTGATAAACAGAGTCACACTGGTTGCTGTCCCTGGGGACTGAGGGCCCTAAAACAGGAGGAGGTGTCGTAGGAAGCGTCACATTGTTGTGGCGGCAAGGGTGAACTAGGGAGACACTGAAGGAACATTGTGGTGATTAACCTAAAACACAGATGACTTTTACGAATGCGTAGAAGTGAATAAACACACAGATAAGGCATCCTGCCTATGTAGAGAATCATTGTCTATGTAATTTCCCCATCACATTCCCCACTTTTGATTACAACCCTAATCATCATACATTTGAAAATTACCAGAAGCATACATGCAATAAAAAGAAAAGGAAAACACTTTTCTGTGAGGGATTTAAGCCTCTGGGCACAAGCTACCACTACATCTAGTCTAAAAGAAGATGAGGATCAAATGCATTCTATGAATCAGGAAGCTGATTCCGAGCTGCAACCGTCCTCATGGTAAGAGGGCAAATGAAACACTTCAGGACCATCATCTTGGAGTTGTAAGGCTTGATACTGAACTTTCTCAAGAGAAAACAAAGGAAAATAATCATTCATATTATGGGATAATACAACAATATCAAAACAGAAACAGATCACAGAGATTACTGGAATCACAATATTCCCCATCCAAGCCTTCCACCCCTCCCCAAATATCCAAGCACCCCAATCGCCCCCTGAATAAGTGTGAGGGACATCTTGAGCCCTACGACTAGTGGCGAGGTGGTTTAACTGATGGACGGTGTCAGTGAGGTTACCTGCAATGTCTGGGATTAATGTGCAGCATTGATCACCTAATACATGACAGAGCCTGAGCTGCTAACAGTAAATCTAGACCCATCTGGTTCTGAAGTAACATGTTACGCATAGCCCACAAGGCTTTAGGAAAATCGCTGAACCCCGCAAACATGACGGCGGTCAGATTTTCCAAACTTTTATGTATCTTATCAATATCATGTGCGTTATTAACTAAACCCTACCATGGAAGAATTCCTGAAACAAATTTGCTACTGTAACTCATCATTTTACATTAAGCTCTTAAAGTAAAATGCAGTCAATGCACAAATAGTTAATTAGGTTTAGCACGAGTGGTTTTATGGGTGAAGCCCGTTTCTGTGAGTGGGGAAACAATTAATCATTAATCAACATTAATCATTGATCCCTACATCGTGTGTAAATTTGCTGATTGAACCCAGTCATACGTTGGAATATGAGTGCGTTGTCTTTGTCAGAAGAAAGAACTCATTTATTTTACACAATGTTAATCATTTGAGTTGATTTTGTCATTTTTGGACTGAAAGTAATCGCATGGTTGCAACAGAAAGGTAGTTGATGCATTAGCTACTACCATGAAGTCTGTTGTCTTAAGGTTGTTGTTTTGTTTATATTTCTCGTACCCCGGTTTCCAATACGGCAGGTTTCTTGTGAAATGTGCGGGTTACATGAAAAAAGACAGAAAAAAGTAACTGGTTAGCCTGTTTTTAAAAGGAATAAAGAAAAAGAAACAAAGACCAAAAAGACTTAAAGAATAACAGAAAGAAAGCAAGAAGGAAAGAAAATAAGGAGGAAAAGAAGGGAAAGCAAGCAACAAGAATAGAATATTAGGATAAAAGGATGACTAAACCCAACTCCTCGGAGGGGGAGGGCCAATCGGAAAAATGATTGGTTGACTTTCCCGGGGCAAAACTCTCTTTGCTCACATCAATAAAACATAAACATAAATAAATGCACTGCTTTTGGCCTTCTAGGGTCCTTACTTAATTTCATGTATGCAAGTGAGCGATGATACGCATGGAAAATTGTATTTACCTAGAAGGCTCAAAATAATTCTGTAAGCCATTTTGTGTTTGTTCGTTACCAGTATTTACATAAATGCAGGGCTGCAGCATAAACTCTTAGAATATGTGTTTAATGCTACTTAATTTACCGGGTTCTCATAGCTCTCCCTCGGCATTTATTATTTTTTATTCATGTATGTTGCTCCCTATTGATCTGAGCCACAGATGCACAGCTATCAATAATGTTGAAGACGTGTCTCCAGTGATGTACTCTTGATGTATCCACTTTGGGACAAATCATCCAAACAGTCATCTGCCTGGCTAGTCGGTTGGTCCCTGAGGTAGATCGTCACTGACCCAATTTAAAGGGTCAGCTTTTGTTAATGAGCCGACCACACAAACACGTTTAAGATGGAGTTCCTAATGACAATTGCAAATTTGTTGCTGAGAGACTTTTTGTCATCGAATTTTGCCATTTTTGCCTTTTTTTAGACACTGTTTAACATCATCAACTAAATTTGTAAGCATTTGATTAAATTGGATCCATGTGCAAGATGGTGCAAGTGATTGAAGCCCATTAAACTGTGAACATTTAATCGTTGTTCACTCAGTTAATTTCCAATTTGCAGTGCTGGATATTTGAATCCCTTTGGTTGGGATGAACCGCCTCTAGTTTGACACTGATAAAATCAATTCCAGATTTAATTTACCTCGTAGTATTTATAATGTCTCATGACACAGTCGTTGTTAGCAAAAGAGAACTAAAGAGTCAAACGATCAACAGTTTGGCAGAGTTTTTCTCTCGTATCTGTTTTTCAAAGCAGGCAATTAGGCCTAACATCAGAGCCACTTAACTAAGTCTGTACTCCAAATTGATTCAGACTCCAGCGTTGGACCTTGCAGACATGGTGCATTTAGTTATGCAAATGCTTATCTCTCTGTGTGATTGGTTAATTAACCTGTAATGCAGATAGTCCCAGCCATGCACATTGGTCGTTTGATGGCTAAATTGTGGGTCAATTGGGTTTTTAACATTTTCAAAGCAGGCTTAGAGGCACGTCTTTTGTTTCTCCAAGTCTTGTGTGGCTTCTCTCGGTTTAATGACTCGTTCCGTGGGTCCCATGAGGTTAATGTGTTTAAACTCACTGTAATTGAGCCTTTGACCTATCTTTCAAGCTTTTTAAAAAAATTCACCGTGTTCCTGCTCCTTGATTTTTATTATAAACCATTCCTTCTCCCTCTCTCCATGCCCTGCCCTAAACTCTCTACCCCAATGCCCATTTTTCTCCTGAGCTATAAACATCCCCATGGCAAGTCATTTATAATGCCATTGGAGTGACAATAATTTGTTTGCACACCATTTCACTCTGCCCTCTGTGCCTTGGCAGGCTTTTATGGGCCACATTTTTGTTTCCTCAGAGAACATGCAAAAGCATTTAGCCAAAAGTGGAACTGGACATCTTCCAATAAGTAAAATGACTGACATAACATCTTCCAGCAACATTTGACATCATCTGTTGGTGCTTTTGCAGCTTACTTTACTATTTTAAAGTTAAAAGCAAGGCAGAATGAAAAAGGAACGCTGAGAGGATTGTGTGGTGAAGCCACTGACTGCATTTCTTCTCATTGTTCAGTGAACAATTGTGTTCAGATTTTGCTGTTATGTAGGTATCATTCCACATGAGTTACAGACACAATTCTTGAAAGCCCACATGGATTTTCATTAGATCCTGCCACTAGGAGACTGACAACATGAGGATCACTTGTCATTAGGATAACATACTGTAAGACGCTGATATTTATTCGTAAAGGGATGTAGCAGATATGTAGTAATCATTCCACGTCATTAGGTGTAGACAGATAAGTATGCTGGTGAGGCACTTATGCAAAACCTTTTTAGTGCAGACGTTGGCATGTAATTAAGCATGTCTGTTGCTGTTGATGTTGCAGGTGATCCTGATCCTGACTAAGCTCTATGACTTCAACCTAGGGGCTGTTACTGAGAGCTCACTCTGGAGGTAAGTTTGTTTTTAATAATTGCTATTTCTTCTTTTCCATTTAAATAGAAAGGTTATGGCATCATTGAAAGGATTTTAAAATAAATACTGCAAGAGCACAGCCCAAAAAACAATAAGTATAATATATTCATAGAGAGTTCAGTATAGTGCATGTGTGATTTATAGTGTTCTTACTTGCTAGAAAATGAACAATCAAGTTACACTGGAAGCCAATATGAAGTATGTTTTCATAAAGCAATCTGAAGTAGTTCAGAAGGAAATATTCTCATCTTTGCTTCCTTCAGCATCATAAATAACACAACTGGAAGACAACCTTTAAAAAAAAATGCCCAACTTATTTTATGTCCATCATCAGCAAAGAACTTTTTGAAAGGCTATTTTTGAGAGGTAAACCGGAAGACATATTGGAAGGATTCTTTGTTGGTGTCTCTTTTCCTCTGACCCAGAATCTTCCTGATGGAGGTTTTTGATTGATTGTCGTCAGTAACCTTTTGTTTCTGAAGCAATTGACAGGCAATTGCTACTGTATATCTGTAGTAATTTCATTCAGTATGTATTGAGAGGTGAGTTACAGTGCCCTGTCAGATCATAAATAGAATGGAATTCATTAAGGATTATACCACAGAGGCCAATTCAGCCCTCTGATATGGCTTCTTTCTCACCTCTCCCATAGCCCGCAGAGAACTCATTTCATTCTGAAATACACATGAAAGAGACCATCAGTCCGCCAAGCATAGAGTTTCAAATTAATATCTGTTTCACCAGAGGCGCCACTAAGATTTACACCCGACTTGACACGTTTTGAAATCCAATATTGTGTACAGGAGGTCTTCCATCATCAAGGTGTCTGCTTAACAATAGCACCACGACTAAATTAGAGTGTACCTCAGGGGGTGCACAAAGGCTCTTAGTATAGGTATTAGAAAAGCAGAGATCTGAATGTTATGAAAAGAAACGGGAGTAAATGATTTCTGTGATAACACAATAAATGATTTATGACTACAGCTCCGGGCCACTGTTGGTGGCAGAATGCAATGTGCAGATCAATGGATGACTTGCAAAAGCTAAACACACATCAAGTCCCTTTGTGGTTTTAGATGGCTACTCTTTCTGCTAAAGAAACTTGTAATAACATAATTTAAGAGTCTTTCTTTCACCGTCTCGATCAAAGATGCCAACTGAAAGGAGTAGGCTACTTAAGCACAAATACAAATGTGTTTAGGGGTAAGTCTTTGTAAACAATTTCAACACCAAAAGGGACGATTCAGATTAATGCACAGACAATGATAGCAGACACTGGGTATCTATCCAATTATGCAGTGAAATTACATTTGGAGGCACTCAGGTAGAACTGAAAGCACGATTGGCTGTTTTTGTGGTGAGGAGAAATATGGAGATTGTGATGGCAAACACAGGATTATACCGCTGCTCTGGAAAGGATGTCTTTAAATTACTTCCACCATCTTCAATGTACAAACATCTACCAGCATGAAAAAAGAATAGTGGCTTTTCTACTACAAGACAACAATATGTTCATGATGTTGTTGTATTCAAGGACTATGCTCGTGTTGGAGGTTTCAGTCCATTTACTGCAAATGGAATTTATTGTATACACTTACGTTACTGTTGACCATATTCCCAAGCATACCTGAGGTTCATAAATGTATTTCCTATCTGTCAGGCTAGTTTCATTACATGTCAGTGTAGCATGAAATCCAGCTTGCAAAGACTTGGTTGACACGTGTAAAGTGAATATTTAGTCTGCACAATGTGTTTGTCATAGCTACATTTTGCGGAATGTTATTATAGTTGCGAGGGGAAAAGCCTAATGAATATGTCAACCGTTTTAATGCAGAAAGCTACCAAACTTGCAACGTGCTTCTCTTGATATTGATATTTTCTCGTTGGTTTTTAAAAGATATGTGATTTCAACTCTGAATGCATTTTTTTCAATTTAGAGCTTTCTTTTTATACAGTGTTAAGGAGGAGTTTCAGATTAGTGCCTGTGCGCTAATACGTTAATAATAATTATTTTTCCTCTCCATTAAACAAAATATTCTAAATGTCCCTGCTGAGTTTTGGGATGTTATGTTGACACTAATGCTGTTCATTGTGAGGTTTAACAAACCTGTTGTATGCATGTTCTTTCTAATAAAATATATGCAAAGTTGATTTTTTTATTTTTTGAAACCTGCATTGTTAAATCCGTAAATCTTTTACTTTCTGTCTTTTGCTGGTCTATTTCTACAGTTATTGCAGTGTTATTTCCACAGATGGTTAATCATTTAATTTGACAGACTAACCCAATATTTCAGTAAATGTATTAATTTGCTTTGACTGCTGCTTCACCTTCACCAGTTGACATTGTTGTTTTCGGCATCTTAAAGTATTACACTTGTTCATCTTGTTCTATGTATTCTATGTATTTTATAACATGCGTGCACAACACATTTGCATTACTGTCTTAGCAACGTTCTCACTAAATTTTGACTTTTTCAACAAACATAAAACTCAAATTTGTTTAGATAATATTTCTCAGTCAACATACTAATCTTCAGCCTGAAAAAACATTAGTCTAGTTAGATAATCCCTGCTTTCCACTGTTTGTCCTGTTTCTTGGTGTTGGTATAAATTATGTACATGACTATTTTTTTGAATTTCCAAGAGTTTAATCCAGTTTTTTGGATTTTCACTATTCATGATATTTATACAACATCCTACATATAAGGCTTTTGAAATTGTACGTGAATATTAATGAGATTATAGCAGGTTGAAAAATAATAATGGCTAATGTTAAAGTCAATACCGTCAGTTAAGTTTTGCTTGACTACTTTAATTTTTAAAAGTCTTTTATATATCTATCTATATACATATATACATATACATATATCTATATATATGTAAATTAGTTTGCGTTATCTTTTGAAATCCAGCTACTTTGTGAGCAGGCTTTAGTTACTTTCCATCTCACTTGTGGTCAAAACCTCTGACGGATTTCTTCCACAGTTATTAATTTAATTGGTCTGTTTGTGCTGCACATTTCTGTAAAACACTAACTGACTACTTGAAAGCTCTGCTTTTTATTCAACCGCCACCCTGTGCTGTTGAAAATGATGGTTGAATAAAGAGCTGACTCTTTCATTAGTGAGTGTGTTTTTCCATGTTATTTTTTCCCATTTGGTCTTTTGTATAATTTGAACATCTAAAGTACTACTACTACGGACTAGTGGAATAATGACTCACCTTTTTAGCATGGCATATTTCTTGCAGAATTGCATCAAAGTGCTTTATTAGAGCAATACAAACAAAAATAACACATTAGCAAGAAGCTAGTCTCTATCTCTGCAAGTTCATTTTCATTCCATAAGGCAAAAGGCTGCCCGAGAGGTAGAAAATCAATCTAAAAACGCAAGGTATGCTTTGGAGTTGCAGTCATGCGAAGGATAACTGATTTGCAGTTAATCGGCTAAAGAATGCCAAACCACTGGTATGGTGCTTTAAAATCTGTCTCAGGCAAGTTTCTAATGTTTTTTTTCATCCTACATACAACATGTTGTTTTTGTTTGTGTACAGATCCTCTGATTATGGAAGCACCTACACCAAACTCAACGACAAAGTGGGCTCAAGGACAGTTTTAAGTTACCTGTACGTCTGCCCTACCAACAAACAGAAGGTCAGCATTTCCCTGTTGCTTTTATCTCTCTGTCTGATCTCTCACAAGCATGGTCCTGACATCAAATTACATTTTCTTTTAAAAATTGCAGCCAAATGACAGTATCTCTGTCTCTCTCTCCCTCTTCTAATGCCTATCCCTCGTCTGGCCCTCTGTACTTTAGATAATGATGCTTAGCGACCCAGAGGTAGAGAGCGCTGTTCTGATCAGTTCAGATGAAGGGGCAAGCTTTGAGAAGTATCCCATTAACTTCAATATCCTGAGCCTGCTCTTCCACCCTGCACAGGAGAACTGGATACTGGCTTACAGTCATGACAGCAAGGTAGCATATTATGAAGATAATATATGGTGCTGAAACCTGTTTTATTTTTACTTTATTTATTATATATTATTTATTTATGTGATTCTGCTGTGGATGTGATGATAGCTGTGCTGCTCATTAACATTATCTATGTGTGATAAAAATGGGCCCAATTGTATCTTGCAGCTGTACAGTTCAATGGACTTTGGGAGGAAATGGCAACTTGTTCATGACAATGTGATGCCAGGACGATTCTACTGGTATGATTATGTGCATCCTATTTTTCTAAAGTGATTAATTGTAATTTGCTAATTTGATAGTGTTCATGCCCCCTATGCTGCCAGATGGATCCAGTGACCTATTGTCTAAAACAGATCTCCTCCATGGCTGTCAAGCAAAAAACCGATTATATTCATGTCACGTAGACTTGGAGAAATATTGTTCTTCTTTTTCCATAGCACAAACATGACATGCTGTTTTTGTTGTCACTGTCATTTAGTAATCTCGACTGCTCGGGCACAAGGCAGTGAATAATGATGTGAGCCCATTTATCCCTGTTTGTCATGGTACTTGTCAAACCCAAGAGTGTTTTTTAGCTGTGAAAGAAAGGACATTAGTTGGAGGACATCCTCTCAACATGCATGAACAGCGAGACGTTAGATAAATAAGAACAGCGCAGCAGGTATACCGAAACAATGCATTATTTGTGCTCTTGAAAACCATTCCTTCATGCACATTATGTCAGATAGTTATTTTTCACAATGGTGTTGCAGCCACTAACAATTTCATAACAACTCACATTTGCCATGGTAGATACTGTATGTCTCGTAATAGCTATTGTTGTTGGGTCCTGTGCTGATGCCTGGTACAGTGAGATTAATTGCTGCTGCAGATTCTTCACTGATTTGCAAGGGATAAAGACATCTTTCTACGGGTTTTGTCAGAATAGGGTTGTCCATCTGCAGATATGATGCTATACCTGACCCTCCTATCCTTTATCTTATTCTCATTTTACCTTTTCTTCCCCATCTCCACTTCTGTCTGCTCCCTCTATCTTCTCCTTCTCACACTCTTCCAAGGGCGGTAATGGGGCTGGACAGAGAATCAGATGTGGTCCACATTGAGACGCGTATCGCGAAAGGCCGTGAGTCCTGCACTCCAGTCCTCCGCTGTAGCAAGACCCACAGGACCCCTTGCTTTTCATTTAGAGCGAGGTCACGGGAAAGTTCTGTTGTTAAGATTGGTCCCTGAAGTCTAGTAAGGCTGACAAAAACGGGGAGTTTTAGTGGGTTGATGAATGTTTCTTCTCTTTAATCTGTCCCCATGTGTCTCATAGATAAACCTCAACTTCCCCCTTGTAAAAAGCATGGTATAGTCTGTCAAACCAATTACAGGGGTTTCCTACATTGGAAAATATTCTCATATTTACCCTTTGGTGAGAAAATGTGTCTCTGAATTACCATAGAAACCCTTCTTGTCTCACATGAATACTGCATTAGTCTTAAATCTCAACTAATTTGAAATGTAAAAGGGCCAACTATCCACTGTAGTAGTAGTTGTTGTTTTTTCTACATTATTTCTCTAGTTACCTTATATTAAAGTTGTTTCACAACTGTGAACTATGTGTACCATTATGCATAATGTTTAGCTGCTCCAGTGCATACAGAGTACAATTTGAAGGTGTAAATGGTTGTAATTTACTTCTGATTGATTTCCTTTTTCCTCTCTCCAGGCGCCCAGTATGTGAAGTGCAGAGCCCAACGATGCACAGAAGGCAACAGACTGTACCTCTTTCCTGGACATGTAGACACAAACTCACTGGTTGTGCAGGATGAATACGTTTTCACACAGGTTTGCATAGTAACAGATTACTTTACTTTTTCTTGTACATCTTTTCACGCAAAGGCTTCTGTCTTCGTGAACTTTGATTTTCAATTTTATTTTTTTTATTTAGGTCTCTCGGGCATCCAATTCATGCTTTTCTATCAAAACCCACATTATGGCTTTCCCCAACACACCTGTTCCCCACTTGCCCGATGTGTGTTTTGATTATGTTTTGTCTCGTTCATGTGACGGCACGCTCAGTGTTTGAGTTTCCGCACAGACATACTCCATTTCTGAAAAATGTGTTTGCTAGCTGAGCTCACACGGCAAAGGAACTGTGAATAGACAGGTCGGTGTCCTTATTACTATTCACTCTGACTTTGACTCCAATTAGACACTGGCAGTCAGGGTCATCATTAGAAATTTAATTTTCAAATGCCCTCAGCTGTCATTGATTTCCATCCACAGCTAAGTCATTTTCTGCTGGTCAGTCTTGATGCATCTGCTCATCCTGTTAGACTCCAGCTAAGTTTCAGGAAAATAAAAAATCAAATGATACAGTTTTCTAGGGCTCAGTGTTTGTAGTAAATCACTCTGCACTATTACATTTCAAATAAACGCCCCTAAATGTTTGCTGTTCGATTTTAATTTATTTATCCACAGATTTAATCTTCTGATATGATGTTGCAGCAGCGACACTTTAGCGTTGACCCAGTTTCACTTTCAACACACTTTATCCACATACTTGATTGGAATGGCTGTGATGTAAGAATGAAAATGTATGAGAAAAAAATATCACAGTGTGATTCAGAAATGGTGATTCAATAAAATGCCCAAATTGCATTTAGCTGAGATGAGATTGACCGTCAAGGCAGAGGCGCAGAGGCAGACATGAAGAAGATGTCTGGTGAAAATAACTGGACACACAGAGTGTCTGTGTGGCGCTGTGGTGGCACAGATGACTTTCTTGTGACTTTCATTGCTCGGGGCAGTTGGATTTAACTTGACAAAGAGTAATGAGGTTATCGATTGGGCTACAACGAAATAAGCAGTCTTCAACACCTCCAAAGTCTCTTGGGAGAGAAGGAACAGCCAAGTGCAACATCCTCAAAAATGTGGCCTGGGAAAATGCAGCTCATTGATTTTCGATAGATTATTCCATTAGAGTCCTAATGTAGTGTGTTGGGGGACAAACACCATCCTTCTAGTTGATTAGAAAATAAGCAATCAACTAGTGTTGCTCTGCCCTGTAAGTGGACGGGAAAGTGTTAGTGCATTAAGATCTTCAAGACACACTTCAGAGAAAGCCAACACACTTTTCAGTGCCTTTTAGCATTAGACTAACTGAGATAATGCTAATACATGTATGTCAGTTATGCATTGCAAATTAATACACCTCTTTCAGGAGACAGTTTAGTTTCATGTCCTTATTTCACATTTGGGACGTGACTGTTGGAAGAAAAAAGAAAAAAAACTCCCATCCCATTTTGCACTTTCCTTTTCCGGACAGGCTATGCAGTGTTTCTCAAATGCCCCTAATTTTTTTTAAACTGCTAATTTAAAAATACGTCATTCATAATTCCTTAAATAATTATACTATAATAATGAATGAATTAAGTGATGGATTCCAAACATTTGGAATGTAGCATTTATGTGTTCTTGTTTAAAAAAGGTTATTGTTTAGTGAATCTATCCCTGCCGGCGGTATAGACTCATTTTTCTACCAAAAATGTTTTGCGCTGGTCAGGGGGTACTTGACTTAAAAAAAAACAGTATATGTGAGCTATTTAAAGAATGACAAAACTTCTTTGACTTCATTGCAAAGGTAACCAAGTCGGGACGAGCCAGCTACTTTGTCTCCTACATGAGAGAATCCTTTAAGCGGATGAAATTACCTAAATATTGTCTCCCAAAGGTAAGAAACACCACATAACTGTAAAAACACAAACATATTATTATAGAGAAACGTGATTAGTGTCTCTCTTGTAGAATACAAGCCATACAGATTTTAGTTGGTAAAAAAATGGCATACTTTATTACATCTTTTAAACTCCCCAACCATACATGGCTTCTCTTCTAAGTCTTGTTTGTGTTTGCTCACTTGCATCTATTATTCTCACCCGTTCTCTCTTTTCATCTGTCTCACTTTCTTTCATCAACACCTGCCTGCAGGACATGCATATAATCAGTACAGATGAGAAGCAGGTATTTGCTGCAGTCCAGGAGTGGAATCAGAACAACACCTACAGCCTGTATATCTCAGACTCCCCCGGGGTCTACTTCACCCTTTCGTTGGAAAACCTGAGAACCAGCAGAGGACCTGCCGGTAATTTACTGGTTGACTTTTATAAGGTGCGTACTTTGTCTTGTTCATGGGCTACTGCTGTCACTGCACCACTAATGCCTCTTTCACTTATTCCAAAATGTAGTAGAAAACATTGTTTAACCTGTGATTTTAATTAAAGTAGGGCAGAAACTACCTAATATTTTCATTTTCAAATAATCTGGCTATTATTTTCTCCAATTATTGATTAGTTGTTTTGTCTACAATATAACAGTATATTATATATCTACAATATTGTATCATATTTTTCAGATCCTAAGGGGACATTCAAATTGCTTGTTTATCTGATCAACAGAATAATGCCAAAAATATTAATTTTAATGTGATATAAAACAGAGAAAAGTAGCAAATCCTCACATTTTAGGAGGTAAAACGCAGTCATGGAATGCAACTAAGAAAATTACTTAGGTACTTTACTTGAGTATTACTTGCTGCTATACTGCTACACTACTGCTTTTGAGAGATAATAGTTGTACCTGACTCCACAGTGCTGTGGACATATGTTCCAGGATAGGAGAAACAAAGGGTCTTAGTTGTTTGCATTTCTTTAAACCAATCACAATTGTCTTGGGGGCAGTGCTAAGTTCTGGACGCAATAACGGAGGCTCTGCAAAATGGTCTTGGCAAGGAACTTGTTTTAGTGGAACATTTGCACCCCGCAAAACACAACGCCACATACAGAATTAAATGAAGTTGTTCACACAATACAGTTTACACAAAACAGTAACGTAAGCTTTAAATTAGCTGGATACATGGTTAAATGTAATTTTCTCTCACCAGTGTATTGCAGTGTGTAGTTTGTCCATAACAAATCCCAGCCAATCGGTCCTAAAAACATCCCATTTAGGTAGTAAATGTTGTAAACATAGTATATGTATATAACCTTATTGCACAATCCAAATTTTCTTCAAAACTTACCATTTTCAGCGTGTAGCTTGCTATCTCAAAGCCTGTTGTTCCAGTAGCAAAGGGATTTTAAGAACGGCAACACACACAAAGCAATAGGATATCAGGCTTTATATAATAATAATAATAATAATAATAATGAACTAACAAAAAAAATAATAACAGTGACGAGTTTCTTTTAGAATACTTTTGATACATTAAACATTATTTTGCTAATACTTCTGTACTTTAACATTTTGAAAACAAGACTTTAACTTCTAACAAAGTATTTTTACACATTGGTATTGCTTATTCTACTTCAGTAAAGGGTCTGAATGCTTCTTTCACCACTGCTCGAATGATAAAGTGATTCATTTTCTGTTAATCTACTAATCCTCTTAGCTCTAAAGCACCATGAATATGATTGTTATTGTACATTGGGAAAATACCATGGACAATAAATGCATCTTTGCTGTTTTCCTTCGCAGGTTGAGGGGATAAATGGCATGTATCTTGCCAACAAACTATTGGACAATCATGTCAAGACTTTCATCACATACAACAAGGGACAAACATGGGCCCTGCTGCCAGCTCCTGCCACTGATGTGGCTGGAAATAACCTTCACTGCATTCTGGTGAGTTTGAGCCTCTGGGCAGGAGTGAATGAATGCTCGTATTCATGCGAAAGGAAGCTTATGAAATATATAATTTATCAAATGTTTCAACCTCATCAACTGGATGTTCTTTGGTTCTGAGTCATATTTGCAAAGGGCGAGGCGCCAGTTTCAGCATCAGCCGCCTGAATGGGCGAGGAGATGCTCTGCTGGAAGATTCTCATTATCAGTGTAACGCACAGCATCATCGTGTATAGTTTCAGGGGTCGAGACTTTCCATTAACCTCTGTGATTTCAATTTACTACCCATAGTCACACTGGACTAATGGATGTTAGATTACACTAAATTAACATTGAGATACCGTTTTGTTATTCAGCTGGTATGAAATTAATCTAATCCAGTCAGTATGTTCTTTATAGTATGTTTAAAATAATGTAAATTGTTCAGTTAATAGCAGATTATTACATTCCTCCTTGTCATACCGATGACCATTTTGCTCTTGTCTACATTCTGACCCCCCCGGTCCAATCTCTGCTGTTTGAAAAGCTGTATTGATGTTTTTCAATGTGGTTTAGTCTGAGAGATGAGTGAAAATGATTTGAATCAATTTTGCCAGTTTTATCAGTGCATCTTTGAGAATTTTAATTACATGCCTTGTTTGCTTTAGAATGAAACAATTCAAATGCCCTCTGTGTCCTCTCAGCCATTTTCTGTCTTTTTATTCCAGGCAGAGGAAATGAGAGGAACAAAGTATCTTTGTTTTATAAATGCTATCTGGAAATGTTAGCACTTTCCTCTCAACGGGAAGCATAGTTTGAAGGCAAAGCTAATTATAAGTGCTTCTATGAAGATCTGTCTGATAAATACTGTCTCAACGTGTGCTCCATTGGAATCTGTTTTGTTGACAGCCATTTTGTTCGCTGCATCTTCATCTGGAGATGTCGGAGAATCCCTACACGTCTGGACCCATCACCAGCAAAACGTCTGTGCCAGGAATCATTGTGGCTACAGGTACATAGTTACCTGAAGGAAGTGCATTCTATTTATAGAATAAATAGATTAGACCAGATGTATCCCTACTTTCTCAGAAAAATGCATTTTAGCAGTCCAACTACAAAAAAACACAAAACTAATCACACAGTGCCCTCTTTCTGTCATTGAAATCAGACACTGAAACTTCAACTCCTAAGTCTTATCTTAAATATTTTGGGTGAGATGATTAGGTTGCAGACATAAACATATTCTATAGTGGGAAATGAGGACCTGTATGGATTCACAAAATAGCTCTTAACGATTTTATCAGGTGATTGTGTATAGGGATTGTGCATTGTGTATTAGGGAGTCTTTGCTATGTAAATACACACCGAGTGAAATTATTCATGTTTTTGTACTCAGGGAATATCGGAAAAGAGCTGTCCTCCAGTAACCTTGGGATGTTTATAACATCTGATGCAGGAAATAGCTGGAGACAGGTGGTTCTACACACACACACACACACACACACACACACACACACACACACACACCGCATGCGTTTACCTTAAATGGATTATGTATTCCTATTTAAAGTGAGCTGTCATGAGCAGAGCAAATGTGTTTTTTCAATGTGTACCAATACAGATTTTTGATGAAGAGCACAACGTTTGGTTTCTTGACAATGGAGGGGCTTTGCTGGCAGTCTTACATGCAGCGAAACCTATTCGACACTTATGGTAGGTGTAGCTACGCCTACTGCTCAACAATAGCTGACATCATAATTACTGTAGGTATAAACTATAGGTATTGGACTTGTAGTGGGAAATTACCTGGGAATAATTTCCGTTTTTTTTCTGTTTGATGCAGCATATGATTACATTTAATGTTTTGAAATGCTAATGGGCCAAGTTTGCATGATTATTGTATCAACACAGCAGCTTCAGAACTGTCAGAATCATTTATAACAGCAGAGAATCTGTTATAGCTTTGTACTCTAGGTTGGATATGATGGTTTGAGTGCTTTTATGTAAATGAAAAGTGGAGCAGGGTGGAAATATGAGACTGAAAATGCCCTCATAAGTCCCACATATTGCGGGCGCTTTGTAACACTATCTGCTTTGATGCCCCTGCACATTACAGCCCTGTCAAAAGTGATTAAGCTCTCGGAAAGTTGATTTGAAACCCCCCAAATCTATTTCTAATGTTACAACCTGAGTCATGTCTCTCTTTTCTGTTGTTTTGTCACCTTCAAAAATGTCCCTGGGCCGAGGAACATTTGTTCTATTGTTCAACTCTGTGTCAAGATAATTTTTCACATCGAAGAGAATCTGACGTGCTTAATTTTTCAGCTGTGACAAATGCTAAATCACCTGAAATCTTTTATCATATTTCTTTGTGCCTTGTTTTTCACTGCTTAACCTCTGTGCTTGGGATGTTTAATGGTATACGCATAGCGAAGACAATATATTTAGCCACTGCAGAGAGATAAACATGGATGCATAGACAGAAGGACAGATGTTCATGCGTTGACATCTGTTGTTGTTTTTTTTCCTGAAGGATCAGTCTAGACGAAGGAAAAAAATGGGACCGCCATAGTTTCTCCTTGGCACATCTATATGTGGACGGAGTATTAATGGAGCCAGAATCTGACAATCATATTATCACGTAAGGAAGAGCCAGTCCAGCAGAAGTAAAACAAATATTATCAGGCTTAAAGCATTCAGCATGAATGACAGACTTAAGAATTGCATTTGGTGCAAGAAACGTGTATATCTTCATCTCAAAATAGTCTCATCTGAAATTTGCGTTTTGTTGAATTACATTTTAGTTTCTTTGGACACTTCAGTCATCGGTCGGAGTGGCAGCTGATCAAGATAGACTACAAGGGCCTCTTTAGCAGGAGATGCATGGATGGAGATTATCAAACATGGAACCTGCAAAACAAGGTAACAGGAATATTAAACATTTTTGATTTAGTGTCAGCTTCAAGAGATACATGTTTGTCTGTCGTCATTGTAAACACACAGCAGCAACACTTGCTTAATGCAGGAACAAAAATCTTTCTTTCTGTAGATCTTTTCTTCCCAGAGTTTCTTTCAACCTTGTAAAAAACTACATGATCTTTTTGTTTGTTTGATAGGGAGAGCTGTGTGTGATGGGCGAGAAGCAGACCTACATGAAGCGCAGGCCAGGCAACCGTTGCATGCTTGCCCAGGACTATTCGAGGATCTCTTTCTCAGAGCCATGTCCCTGCACAGCCTATGATTTTGAATGGTAATTACTTCTTCTCGCAGCTTTCCCAACTGGGACTATACTGTAACTGAGACTTTTATCCTCAGTGAGCCTTAATTTTTTTCATACCATGTTTACCACATACCCCCTCTCCTTTGAAAATCTGATTCACTTATATTTAATTACGACTGCTTGTAGACGTTTGTAATAAAAAACAGAAGTATAATTTTGCAGAACTTCGTATGCCTTAATATCCATCGTACATGGTGATGTACAATTCATCAAATGTATTTATAGTTTTGAAATTGTAGATGCGAGTTTATGGGAACTTTTAATCGTGATTTTTAAATTTGCATAATGTCAAGTGACTTAGTAGAATTCAGTTAATAATTAATCATCAATTAATTTTAAATATCTTTTATCCATCTGTCTGAAATTCTGTTTGATCCTGCTTGTCTGACAATCATGTCTCTAGTTATGGTCTTAAAATATGCCAGGAAGCACTAACTGCAAAGAATTTGCCCCACTACAAAAGCTTGTAGAAGCTAGATTATTTGAGTAGCAGTGTTTATCATTGAAGATGTATCGTGTTTTTTTGGCAGTGATTATGGGTGGGAACGCCAGGCAGGCGGAAAGTGCTCCCCTGCCTTTTGGTTTAATCCTAATGGTTTGGCGAAAAGCTGCAGCACCAGCCAAAGCTTTCTTAACAGCACAGGGTAAGTGGCCCCTAATGTTCAATCCATCACAAAACAGTATTATTCCATTTCAGCTTGTTTGTCACGTTGTCTTGAACACAAGCATAAAATAATAGTTCACTTCCTCAATGGTTCAGAAAAGAGCCTCAGAGATGAGCTGAAAAAAGTAACCTAGACTGTCCCAGTTCCATAATACATGATAATGCTGAGCCAGTTTTGAGTATGCAACGTGTTCACACTCAAAAAGTGACACAATTGAGTATACTCAAAGAGGCCAGTATGCATACTACTGTAAATCTGTGTGCTGTTGATTGACACTTTTGTCCCACAACAAATTTCCGAATTGAAACCGAGGAGCTGCTCAGAACTGGAATTTTTTTAAATTCTGGATGCTAGTGAAACAGTTCCAGAAACATAAAAACAAAAAACAAAACAAAAAATATTAAATATTTGTTAAAACATTTTGCTTTCTCTTTTGTGATATTTATTAACCAGTAGCGTTATAAGTTCCTGTATGATTGATATCCACTGCAACAAGTCTCCATTCACTGAAGTACATAGATTTATGCAAAGTTATATACTATGGAAATTACCAAATAGTAGGGGTGCTCGATTCAGAAAATGCTCAAGATTTGATTCAAAATCGATTTTTTTTTTTCAAAAACAATTCTCAATATGAATCGATTTTGAATTGGTAGAGCTTGAATCAATTCATGAATGTGAATCAATTTTTTTGCGATTATTTATGGGATCATGACAAAACACTTTTTTTTTACTTCATGCTTTAAAGGTATCGAAAGGTTTTGTCCAACAACTGTAAAGAGGAAGGGAGGAACGTGTACTCACCCAAGAGGCAATTGTGTCGTCCGAGACCACCCCGAGGCCTCCGGCTGTCCACCAATCAAGGGGAGCTCAGCGCCACTGTTGGAAGCAACGTTACTTTCATGGTCTACCTTGACGATGTGAGTCCAATCCCTCTCTATCATCACTTCTGACCCACTAGAGTGTAAGGCGGCCAGTTTCTGTATCTGCAGAGACCCTGCCCTCTGCCTGTATTTTGTCTTTTCTTGTCATTTTGCTGTGTTCAGGACCTTTCTGAGTGTTTCGCTGCCCCTCACTCTGCATCCAGCTGTCACTCCTCTGCCACTTCTCCCTCGGGGCTCTGTTCTGCCCTGGCTGATACTGTAATCAGTGTTGTCTAAGTCGGAAGCTTGGAAAGCTCCGCTAAATTCTCCTGTCTGGAAACAAATACTACGCCCATAAAGCTAGACAAAATATAGCTCGCTGGCTAGTTTCGTTGCAGGGAAGGAGGGGCCAACTTTGAATGTTGTGTTCACAAATCCTACTTATTCTGCTATTAGACAAATTAAGATTTTGACCGGATGATGATACTAAATGTAAAGTCAGATGATCACCATTATTAGAGGGGCATGAAGGTGTGTACAAATTGCATGGCAATCAGTCTTTCATATTTTCAAGATATTTTACACAAACTAAAAAAGCAAAAAATGCCAACCTCATGTTGGTGCAAGAGGAAAAGTCAGGGGATCACCAATGTCAGGATACACCCACTGGGTACCATGAAGGTGTCCATCAAATTTCATGTAAATCTGTCTAATAGTTATTTAGATATTTCAGTCTAGAGCCACCAACATGGCTTAAACCATCTTTCCCACTTCCCTGTAGTGTAGCCGTGAAAACAATTTTGTTTTTATTTACCCAGGTTTTGAGATATCGTTGAGATTTCTGCCTCCAGCCTAACACTATGGGGTGAATCCAGTTTTATTTGCAACAAAATAAAAAGTACAAACAGTATAATTATTTTTATTGCTGAATAAATACTGTTGTTGATGATTCTTTAAATATTGTGAGCAGGGGCAACCTCTAGCTCGTCCAGAAAGAGCGTGTGTCCCATGTAGGCTGAGGCCCCCCCCCCCCCCCCCCCCCCCCAAGAAAATAATCTTTAAAAAAATATTGTGAGCACCACAAATTAAACTAGACGGCTGGATGCCACAAGTAGAAAACCTGTTCTATTGTTTTTAGTAGTGTAGGTGAAATACTCTTTAATTATGGTAATATGTGTTTTTTTAATGATGTTATCAGTTGGAAGGATGTGCACCATATGATAAACTAATCCTTGGTAAACTTTCATGACGTCTGTACCTCTCCTTTAATTTAATTTTTTTAAGATTATTTTTGGCCTTTGTTTTTTATAGGAAAGCTGAATACATGAAAGGGAAGATAGATGGGAATTACATGCAGCAAAGGGCTGCAGGTCAAAGTCAAACCTTGCTGCGTCAAGGAGTAAATCTCTATATATGGGTGCCCGCTCTACCAACTGAGCTATCCATGCACCTTCTGTAGCTCTCCTTTTACTTTAGTCTTCTTTTCTCAGTTGAGTTTCTGTCTCCTTCCATTCATATTCACCTGCCGAGAGTTTGTGACACGGCTTATAGGTCATCTCAGCCAAAGCACTTAGTAGTGGACTGTGCTTACTTTACTTGTACACGGTCTAATTGAAGTATCCTGACCTAAGCCGCAGTGACAGATGCCATGTCTTACCGTCTGTCCACAGGGAGACTCGCTGAGGACCAGCATCCAGCTAGACTTTGGGGACGGCATCAAGATCACATACTCTAACTTGAGCAGGACGGATGATGGCATCAGCCACATCTACAGAACGACTGGGATTTACCGAGTGACAGCTACTGCTGAAAACAACCAGGGATCTGACAGCAACACACTGTTCTTACACATCACCAGTATGTGAATAAGAAACATCATTACTCATTCCCGCGGCAGTGCATATAGCATGAATCTCTCCTCTTTCATGGATAGTCACGTTCCCACTTGGCTGAATTTCATTTCAGTCATGGCTGTATTACTTTTATGCATCTTAGCCTTGGAAAATGGAAAAACACTCCTGGAGCTACATGTACATCAGCTGTGATTGCAGTAATACTCAGTGTTTTATGAATTTGTGTTTTTTTTTGCGTATGCTTGCATTTATTTGTTTGCACACATGTAATGCATGTATGTGTGGTGATGTATGTGTTGCTGCCTCAGGTCCAGTGGAGCGTGTATATCTCTCCGCTCCTATTGTAGCCATCAGGGGGAAGAAGGTTAATCTGACTGTGGTGGTTTGGCCGAGTCACACCAGAACATTGGCCTTTTTCTGGTGGTTTGACAACAGCTCCGAGGTAAGAAGCTTCTCCTCCCACTCCCGTTATTGTTCCACACACACTTTTTTTTGTCCTGTTCACTGCAGTCTTTTCCATTCTCTGTTAATGCCCTCCCGTTGTTGTTTACAAAGTGTAAATCTACAGAGCTTTCACACAAATCATTTAAAATGTTCCTGCACGTTACTGCGCTGTCTTTCTGGAGGATCCAGCTAGGATGGCTGGTCATATTTATTTATCATGTTGATTGTGTTCACTGCAGCAACCCCTCATTATACAGATTGTCAAGGGCTGCATGTACGTCGTATTCTATATTTGTCTGAGAGTATGCAGGATTTTCTGTGAAATTCTTTGTTTTTTTTTCCTTTTTGAAATCCAGCCCATTATAACCTTGGAGGGAAGCATCTCATACACATTTCAGAGAGAAGGAAAAAACAAGGTCACGGTCCAAGTTGCTTCTGGGAGCACTATAATGCAGGATTCAAAAGTTATAACTATTAAAGGTGAGTGGGGTAGAGTTCAAAGCACTTTAATTGGTACGATGCACGTTACATGAATATGCAATATGCGATCTTGGGGAAAGTATGATGCTTCTTGGTCCACGCTGCGAACAGCGCCACATTTATGTCAATGTGGTTATCTAATGAATAAAATGTCACAGTAGGCGAACACGAGATTTTGAGAAGCAATTAACTTCAAGGCGTATGTTGCCAAATGAGAAAAGACAAAACTGCACATCAGATTAATCAAAAACAAAACCAGAAGTAACATTCATATTCTAAAAGACATCACTTTGCCTTTTTTCCCAGAGTTCTTCAGATCGCTGCTGTTGTCGTTCTCGCCAGCTCTTGATGAGCACAATCCTGACATCCCAGAGTGGAGGGAGGACATAGGGCGGGTGGTGCGGACAGTTCTGTCACAGGTACATCAAGTCCATATTACTCTGAGGTCTTTCCTGGTGCCAACATCTCCCACCAGTGGCTTTCAGGGTTATTACAATTTTATACCTGTGTGGAGAGTTGATCTTTGACGACAGCAACCTTACACGGTTATCTAGAGTCAATTTGAATTGAAGCTGATGTGAAAATGTTATTGGTTTGACAATTGTGACTTTAATGCTCTAAGTTTAGAAGTATCAGTTCAAACTTTATACCTGCCTGTTGTGTTGTTAAGGTTTCTGGGGTTGCTGAAGATCAGCTGCTGGTGTCTTTGTATCCTGGACTTCCATCTACAGCAGAGCTCTTTATCCTGCCTGATGAGAAAACATCAAGTGAGCACAAAAGAGGGAGTGAGGAGGCTCTAGAGACGGTAAGATCAGAAATACATACCATTATCATGTGAACTTAGTCAAATTTCAGGGTGTCTGTAGGTCATTTTTTTTAACTATGGAGTGCCAGGAGAGAGCTAGGCTAGCTGTTTCCCCCTGCTAATAGTCAATATGCTAAATTAATCTAATTGCCTCCCAGCTTAAACTCCATACTCAACCGTATAGACGTGAGTGGTGTTAATATTATCGTCTAAAAAAACATATTTCTCAAATTATTCTTTTAAGAATGTGTTAGTTATGAATTGCCAGTTCGTAAGATGATTTGAACATTATGATATTTTTATTGTTGCATATTATTATTTTCTTTTCGTGTTTTGTGCTTTTGTTAAATACCTCAAACAGATATCGGATATTTTTGTCACTGCACTGAACCAAGGCCTGATTCAGTTTGAGCTGAAAGCAGATATTCGTATTATTGTGTACATGACTCAGCAAACTTTGGGTAAGTTTGTTTGGAATCTTAGCATATAATTTCTGCACACTTGGACCAATATAATTGTTGCATTTAAAAACCTTCAGCAGGTACATAAAAAAGTGTTCAAGTAGATTCATGCCTGTTTAGTATGGTATGTCTACAGTGTATTTGTTTTGCCACGTCTTTCTTTAGATGATGTGACATTGAGTTCTACCCAAACTCTGAAAAAAATAAGAAAAAGACAAAATTGTTCCCTGTGAGATTCATATGATACTGTATATTACAGGATTTAAATATATTTCACAGTGAATCGGTTTTGCTGTGAGACAGTAGTTTTCTTTTGAAGTCAGCCAATCAATGACATGATTGACAAAGAAGGCATTTGGTATGCACTGTGGAAATTGGCAGTGTCACCTGGTCATTAGCATAACGCAAAAACTTGTCGATCAACCCTGTGTGCCTTTACCCTTTTCATCCACCAACGTATCTGTCTTAATTTGTGTCTGCATACAAAGGTCAGAGTTGCCTTTAAAATGATCCAGAAAGGTCATACACTTCATAGACTTCTCTCTGAAGGAGAGAAAGATGGGAGGTGGTGGAAATACTTTGAATATTGCATCTCAGCATTTAAAAAGCCATGACTATGCATAAGCTACCTGCATGACAGACCCCAGGGAGAGCTAGTAGACCTCCTAAAGGTTCCTTTTAATACCCTGAGGGGATGATATGCAGAGAGCAGCTCTTCAAACTATACCTGCAGTTGTTGCATGACATGGGGTGATGGAAGTAATCGCTTTGAAATTAGACATGGATTTGGGAGAAAAAGAAAGCATTTATCTTGGTCAAAATGTGACGCTCATTTATTGTGTTTTACAGCACCACTTGTGGATTCAAACTCCATCCACAGTGGGTCAGCCATGCTGATGCTGCTCACCGTGGTGTTTGTTGGTATAGCGGCATTCTTCATCTACAAGTTCAAAAGGTGTGTTCACTTAGATAAGAAAGTAAATTGTATTGAATTCACCTGTAAATCACAAACAATGTATCTTTGTTATTGATGAAAACCTTACACAGCTGCTCCGCTATGTCCCTGTCATAAGGAAAATCCCTTGGATCCATGTTGAGACGGAGGACAGTCATGAGAAGGAACCGGAGGTGATCAGTACAGTTGGTCAGAACGACAACATGTCCAAGGTCAAGCTCAGTGAGTTTCCCTCTCCAAAAGAACTCATGGAAAAGGAGCTGGAGGCTAGAAGCAGAGGTACGTAAACAACACATTTACAACTTACCACCATTAACACTGATTCTGTGAATATACAGTATTTTAAGCAGAGGTGGAAGATGTATGAAGATCTTTTAATTTAGTAAAAGTAGCAATACCAAAATTTTCATTTCCCTTTAAAACTCCTGCATTAAATAAAAAAAAAACGTACAGTAAGGGATACTTAGCTGATTTTAAACCAGCTCTGTGTCATATTTGTGTTGGCAGTGAGTTAAGATGAACAGTGTGTGGCTTTCCTCCATGGCGCCAGTGCACGGAACGCCCAGTGGAGGTCTGTGTCATTTTGTGTCTCGGCAGATCTCCACTACTCAAGCTCTGGCGCCATGGAGGGAAGCCAAATACCGTTAAACTACACACACCGGCAACACAATTATGACACAGAGCTGGATTTAAATCAGCAAAATATCTCTTAAAGTAAAAGTGTGTAGGTATTTTCTAGAAAATGTAGTTACAGTATAAAGGTAAAAAAACTCATTATGCAGCCACAAAGGGTTCAACAGGTATCAATAAATGTAGTGGAGTAACAAGTACAAATAAACAACAAAGTACCCTTTGAAATTCAAAATACTCAAGTAAAGTACATGTAACTCTGAATTGGGTTTGATTAAATGTACTTAGTTACTAAAAAATATACAAGTCAATGTTTTTCAGAAAATGGACAATTGCAGTAAATGACAGCTGTGATGTAATATTGTATACCAAGACCGCATTAAATACAGAATATTAATATCTGTGTCCTGCTCAGACACTCACAGGATTTAAAGGATGACTGTAAGATACTGATACTGATTAGCATTGCATTGCCCTAAAACACATTACTGAACATATGTTTTGAATAAATTGGACCTGTATTTTGGTTTTGAGAAAAAAAAAATATTGTTTTAGATAGACAGTTTTATTTATATGACTATACATTGAAGTGCAGCACATCTGTAAAAGGTGATAGAACGTGTTTATCAATGCAATATGTCATACTTTTACAAATTGCATGCCACAAGCAGTAACCAGATATCCCCATAGCAAGTTAACTTTTTCATTGCTATGGCTGACATCCACCATGATGGCTTTTAGATCAGAACTCGTCAGTCCCTGCAGACACTGGGAATTATTTGACAAAAGTTTCATTGCAGTGCTCCGGACAAAGACATTTGTGCTGCAGGCTGTTTTCTGGTCACTCAGCACTTTGGCCATTGCTCATTTCTTAGCTGTTTCTACCTTTCAAAGTCTTCGCTGATCTGAAACAAATTAACTTATTTTTGGTTGCTTTCTAAAGTGTTTATTTACGAAGGGCACAGCAGCATGGGACCTTTTGATTTGGTGCTCACTAGATTAAATGAATGTACAACAATTCAAAGTTTCCTTTAATGCTCTGAAGCTTTCTTTGATTCTTATCCAGTTTAATTTTGGCAGGGATACAAGCATGTTGTATCCATGTAGCAAAGAACATGATAAGATCTATCTGCTAGTGCAAGCTGCTGTCCAGTAATCATTCCTCTTTTTTTTGGAATAATGCCTTTATTATTCACTATTACATTACTTTGCTGTTACATTCTTCTGAAATAGTACCAAATTATTTATTGGCTGTAGATCTTGCTCTAACTAGTGGAAACATGTTCCCTACCGGAGGAACACATTTACCAGTTTTAATTTAATAAATGTCTGGGTTCAGTGATTTTATGCGTTTTCATTTTAGTATGAATGGCTATAAGAAGAAGAAGAATTGTCACTGATTCTCAGTGCAGCAAGAATTATGATCACATTTTATAAAGGTTAAACATGATTTGAACATTTAAAACAGAATTTGACATACTTAGAAAAAAAAAGTAACGTAATGATTGATGTTAATACAAATTGGTTCTGAATGGTTAACCTGAAGCTCACATGGCTCATGTTTCATATTAAGTAGCACTTTGCAGTTCAGTTGACACAAGGTCTTTTTAACCCTTGTGTTGTCTTCCTGTCAACCAGAGTTTTAAAATATAAATAGTTTTTATTCAGCATTTTGGTCGTTTTTTTACAACACCTTTGTTGCTTTCCTGGTGTTTTTGAAGCTTTTTTTGACACTTTTGTTCCTTTTTTCCCAATATTTTGTAAAAAAAGAATAACAATGAAAGTAGTAAACTGATCATTTATTTTACTTGTGAAGAGCGTTGTAGGGAACCATCTAAGTTATTATTTCTTTTGACGATTTGGTTGAAAGAAAACCCCCAATTTCTGATATAGAAGCTTTTTGAAAATGGGTCAAATTTGACCCGAGGACAACAGGAAGGTTAAGCTTAAAATACATTCAGGGCAAGGTAGGAGGTTGTCAGAACAGGTCTATGGGGCAACTGAGTCAGTATTTCCCATTTGAAGAGACACAAAAAAATGATATAAGAAAAAGTGTTATTTACATAGCCACAGTTCTCTGTACAGTACAGAGATAAAAGGGCCAACTTTGAATAAACCAGTGTCTGCGCATTCTAAATGACCCCACTTGGCACAGCGATCCTATCTTATCAGCCCTTGAGGCCATGGTCCTTTGAAACAACAGTTTTTTTTTTTTAAACCAATATGCATGGCTAATAATTAAATGCAAAAGATTGTACAACTCATTTGATTTTCAGGAAAAAAGGATGACATAGAAAGCAAGATTGAACTTTGAGTTATGTGGTTGGTCAGTTATTCCTACAGCCCCAAATCAATGTAATTTAGATAAAGCAGAGTTACCATAGAAGTTGTGTTTGCAAAGAGTCTCTTTCATTATCATATCATCAAAACAAGCAACTTGTGATGTGCATGTGATAGCAAAGCAGTTGACTGTCCCTGTATTTAGTCAATTTTTTTTTATTATTTGTTTGCATGTTTTCAGGAGGAATTGGAAGAAATATGGAGAGAATTGTTACAAGGGAATTCCCAAACTGTACTAATGTGTAAGACTCTGTTACTGAGTAAGTTGCTGTGTTACAATTGTGCTGAAATTGTTCACTTTGTTGGTTTATTTGTTTTCTTTTTTTCAAATTAATTTCACACTGATATCTGCGATCATTCAAAGTAATGTTTTTAACATGGATAGAGTATCTACTGTATAATACCTAATGAAGATCAATCCACCGAGCCAGACTCTGAGGCCTCTAGGTTGAGGGCAGTGAATTGATAAAATTGGTTGATACTGTTACCCAGCACAACATATCCAATTGTCATCAATATTCCCTTTCTCTACATCAATACAATGGATGTATTGCTATTAGTATTTTATGACTATTCAGCTGCCATTGTGTACTGTTGATGAATGCTTTACTGCCTTTGACATATCATTTTTCTAGGATCATGTCGGGATGGGAAAAACAGACTGTGTTGTTGACATAATATACCTCATATGCCATGTGAAAATGTTAAATGAGAAAAGCACCATTAATTGAATGGGTCAGCAGATAAATAATGTATAAGCTTTACTGTATATGCGTAAAGGCTTGATCTACTACGTTAGGACATTTAGGCCAGTAGGCTATACAATTCGTCAAGTGTAACCTTTTAATTTTGTTTCTATACTTCTTTCTTCCTTTAAATCGAGAATAGATGATACAACCCAAACAACAAAATACTTGTCTGTTTAAGGCGGAACACATCTTGCTTTGCCTCCATACCACAGAAATATAAATAATAGAGCATTTAGTCATAATTTTACTTCTTTAAATAAACCACTTAGAGCCCTCGATAAACATTAACATTTACCGCCCAATAACTAGAGGTCTTTGAGTTGTGAGTATACACTAATGAATATTGATATAAAAAAGGAAAACTGACTGTTGAATGATTATTAGAAAGGCATCTGTAGTTGGTTTTGCTCTGTAAGATAACATGGTGCTTTCAATGACTGTTTCTCAGATGATGGTACCCTACAAAAATGTGATGTATGGACATGAAAGCCTGGCCTTAGCGGTGGAAATACTGTAAACTTGTACATAGGAGATGGAATGTAAATCTATACAGTAGTGCCATTCTACTTTAGCCAACTCACTGAACAGTAAGTAGTATGTTTCTTTGATCTTCCGTCTCAAAAGCTGTATGTCCTCTTTTTTATTTGATTTTTTACAGTAGCATGCCCTAATTATCTGTGATAAAAGATATACATTTAGGGTGAGCAAGTACTGTAAATATATAATGGTTGGTTTTAAAGTTTTCACATTAAACAAATTATTAAACACCTTGTCTAATAGTCTAGTTGTGCAATTGCCAAAACTTGTGCATGATCTATAATATTGTTCATTTTTGGCTATAATATATAAATTGTCTTGTTTTGAATCATGTTTCTTACTGTGAACAAATTGCCATTTTAAAATTGTTCAAAATAAATGTATTTTTATATGAAATTATGTTTTTCTATTATATAGTTTGTGTTTTAATGGAAGCGCTACAGTACTATAGCTTAAACTCTTTAAAAGGATCCCAAGACAGACTCTCAGTGAATGAGAAATGTCTGTGTTGGCATGACATAAACCTGTGAACAAAGAGATCCATGAAGCATTTTTACAACATTGTCCCAGTGTTATCTAAAACTCAGGTGCATTGTAGCAGCCAGTGTATCAGTCTCAGCAGTACAGTTTTAATGATCCCTCAGAGGCTCTGAAGTCAGCTTTAATGGGCAGAAGTGTGATAACACCCATGTGAAGATTCCCATCTGACACTTTGACTGAGCTTCATTCCACCTCTATCAATCTATCACTCAAGTTGGCAGTTACAGTTGTTTTTTATTTAATGGGAACAATTACTGAGGCTGTAGTCAAATGATAAACATTTTATAAAAGAACTACTGGCACTAAATTGCTTATCATCCTCAGATTTTGAAAAAAAAACAAGCCTTTACATTAAAATGCCAGAGCAAGGTTGGAGGACAAAACTGTGTGGCTGAAATGATTCTTCACAAAGCTGCAGCCACAAGGCCCTTGTTTCTGTTTTGCATTTTGTTTGCTACCACAACAGCTTTCATATCACACACCAATCTTCATCACTCCCAACAGCCATCAACGCCCTGAGAGTCTTATTCTCGCTCCGGCTCTCAGTCTGAATTAACACCAAGGCCTTTCTCTAACTGCCCTGGGATGTTCGGTGGTGCACAATCAAATTGAACGGTGACAATCACTAATGGATGATTCGCTGCAGCCAGACACTGTAATGTAGCACTCAATGAAAGGAAACAAACTCATCAATTTCACACTGTGGCTAACACAATATTGCTGTGGGTTATTGTTGAGGGACATTTTTAATTCAAGGTGTTACTCAGTCTGGGAAAATCTTTCTAGTTTGTGCGGGTGTGTGTGTGTGTGTGTGTGTGTGTGTGTGTGTGTGTGTGTGTGTGTGTGTGTGTGTGTGTGTGTGTGTGTGTGTGTGTGTGTGTGTGTGTGTGTGTGTGTGTCGATTTCCTGGAGAGGGGATAATTAATTTGTTCACAGTGGGAAAGCCAAGGAACTAGCCCATTATAATCTCTCCAGGCTACTTGGTGCTCTTCATTGTCCTCCCGCTCAGCCCCATTGCAAATGGATGCACTGAAACTTTGAGCGAGACAAAGAAGCAAAAGCCACAAATTTGGTGAAGTGATAGTGCCCATCGATCAAAAGTACCAATTTGATTCACCTTTATTGAAATTTGTTCTTTTGATTGACTAAATTAAAGGTCAAACACAACTTTATGCAGCAGTTAACTACATGGATTTTATCAGACCGAAGACAGCAGAAATAAGCTGTCTTTTGGGAAGTGAGTTCAACAACCAGCCACGCTGCATCAATGTTGTGTTTCTGCTTTATTCTGCAACCATGGTTTCCCCTACAAGATCAAATGAAAAACACAGTATCAAACCACTGCATAATCAATCACTTGTAATGAATGGGTCTTCTATAGCATCTGAGAAACAGAATATCCTGCAGTTCACATTTCTAACATTTCACTTTTTACTAATTAAGACATTTTTAATATCTTGGAACAGGTAAAAAAAAAAAGAAATCATGCAATTTTGTTCACAATTGTATTCACAGGTTGATTATTTGGACTTGACAAGAGTTTTGTTAAATAATTAACAATCACGAAATAAAACTCTTCTGACGATCAGTGTGGAGACAGTGTTCGCCTGATGATAAGTAGGCCTATGAGTTCATTTATGCTTCAGGCTCAATGGCAGGATTGGAAGGAAGAAGTATGGAGAAGCCTCCAGTCAATTTGTCTTACTGACATATGATGCTGACAACACTTAAAAAGAAAAGTTTGATGAAGAAGAACTTCAGTACTTATCCCAAAGAGACAGCAGCTGACCAAAGCTCTGTGCGTAGGCTGAGCCTTGTTGACAGGTGATACGTCTTCTCTATCTCTGTGTCCCTCGCAGCAAAGGAGATGAACAAATCTGCAGCCTTTTGTCTGCTGCATCCTTGGGGGCAAACTGAGAACAGACTGCAGGCTCCTCTGTGTTACTGTAAACTGAGAAAATGCCATGTGGAGATGCTGGTATCACCGAGGTAAACAGTCCAGAATTAAGAAAAAGGTGTAAAATGAGTTTCCATTCAAACCTAGGGGTTTCAGTGTTGTCATACCTGTGAAAAGGCACCGCAACCTTCACAGTGAGATCAGTTTTAAAGAAAAACCACAAAAACATGTGAAATGTTTTGTAACTGAGTCAAGGAACACAAGTCTTTTAACTTTATGGTGGTGAATCTCAAACACAAACAAATAGCTAATCAATCTCAAACTAATATATCTTTCATTCATTTATGAAATGAAATACATATGTAGCACTTTTTAGTGTTTGCTGTTGTACTGCTTCTTTGTTGACAGGAATTATTCAAAACATTTACATTTAGTTTTCTTTATAGAAACCACAATGTACAAGAAATGCCCTGGGCAACAAGGCAAAAAATAAAACATATGTTTAAAAGCCATTGCCTTGTTTAACAGGCAAATTTACTTTAAAATGAAAACATAACATTGACATTACAATAATAATCTATATGAATGATTTACATGAGACAGTGTGTAACCTAGTTGTAAAGTAAGTAGGTATAACATGTATCATTCATTCCAGTGGCACTAACATGACTTATTTGAGTCTCCTGAACAAGAAGGATTGCTCAGTTTCTCATCTACTGTATACACCTATCTAGTATATCCACTTCTCCATCTTCTGTCCTTTTTTTGTTATGACATACAGTATATAACATTTTGAGCGGCGAAGAGACAGGCTTGATGGAATACACAGATCTGGGCCTAGGAGCCCTCGTTCATCTCCTGGATATTGCAAGCTTTCATTTGATGAGAATCTGGTGATAAGATTTCCGGATTGTACAGAGCTTAATGAATCTGCTTCCCTCACTGTCTTACCCAGATAAGCTATTTCCACAGTTAAACAAAGTAAACTTCACAAACACAGACCCAGAGAACCAAAATAGGAGCATATTTTGAGATATCATTATACAGCACTTCTGTCCCGCTGTTTGATATTTTCATATTTGAGCAGATGCAGCTGTAACCAGATGAGACAAATAACTTTTACTTCTTCCATTATGGATGTACATTATTTACATAAAAAGATCAATGTCCTTGCAAAAATACAAGTATTTTCAGTCAAAAAGTGTCCCTTTTCAAGAAGCAAATATAAATCTGTACAGTCTCCTCAGAGGGATTAGGCAGCACAGTGTAAACTGGTCCATCCATGCATGGGTAGCAAAACACTTGAGACCATTCATTGTGACTGTGGTTTCATAGCTTGCTGGAAGTAACTGCCAAAGAAGATGTATTGCTTTCGAGTTGGTCATAGACTCTCAACATTAAAACACATGGGGCGCTTCATCAGAGAGCTTGATGTCTGTGTGAGATGGCAGGTAGCCTGACAAGGGAGAAGAAAGGAAAGCGACAGAGGAGGA
Source organism: Etheostoma spectabile (assembly GCF_008692095.1). NCBI lineage: Eukaryota > Metazoa > Chordata > Actinopteri > Perciformes > Percidae > Etheostoma > Etheostoma spectabile. The sequence goes on along the minus strand of NC_045749.1, from coordinate 9,971,831 downwards.
ATTTTATGTACCCATTTGCATACGGGGGTATTTTTGCAGGCAAACACATTTATCTTGGACGGGTCGATTGTTTAGCTACGGGTAGAAGTAAATCAACTGGAACCTCATAGATATTTCTTGATGAAATTGCTTTCACCACGCCGCTACTTTCCTGATGCACTAATTATTTTATTGGGTCAAATAATTCACCTAGACATTCTCATCACTTTAGCTCACACTTGTTTGTGCTTCACTTACCTGTGAATACTATTACCTAGCTGTGACAAACTCAAGTTGGCAAATCCATAAATATACCGCACATAATCATAACTATTTTGGCAACTCCTGTATGATAATACAGAGGGAGGGAGAATAGCATCAGCACTAAACAATAAGTGAATATCAAGTATCTCTTTCCCATCAGCGAGCTTCAACTTGTGACCACTGTTGCAGTTTGCCAGTGCAGTTTTTGATATACTTTCACAATCTTCATGACAACTTTATTTACTGAAGGGTTAGTTCTCACCATTTACAAAAAACATGTTCTTACTCAACCCTGATATATAACAATTATTATAAAATGACTTAGTTTAATAATTTGGGCCTTATGTACTTAAGTTGTGGGATATCTGTCTCTGTGATTCCTGCCACAACTCAAACACAAAGGGAATGAATTAAATGTTTTGTGTTTTTAAAAATTCAACAGCAACAAGTCTTTCCAGAAACAATCTTGTGGTTGAGGCATGGTCACATTAGCCTTCTGTATTAGATGGCCCCTAAACCAGGATATGGTGTCAAAAGTATGGTGTGGTAAAGGAATATTTTCAGAGCAATCATCAAACTGTAATTGAACAAAACAAGTTGATTGCACATTGCTAGGTAGTTTGTTTTTATTTATATGTAATGCCAAACATTTGGGATATATCCCATGGGATTACAAGACACTGCTATATATTACACATAACACTTCAGATTAAATCACAGCCAAAACTCAAAGAAACATTTTATGTACTTTTATGTTACCTCAAATAAAATATGTTCATGTGTATACTGCAAATTTGTTGTAATCTGAATATTAGAGAACAGAAATAAAATGCTACAAGCTTTACGTTTCTCCTGAGCAAAGGCTTTTTTCCCCTTGTCTCCCAGGCTTTCTCTAAGTAACAAGCTAACTTAAATGTTTTGTACGTGAATAATAGCCAACTCAAATCTTCTGTACTAATTAACAAGAATAATGACTGTATTTCTAAACAGTGCATCGCTGTTTCTGCAAATTTGCAAGGAAAAGTTCAAGAAGAGGGGCCAGGAGATTGCAACGGAACATGAAAAACTTTTATTTGTCACATGCACAATATGGGCATCAATTGAAGTGATGGAAGTGTAATGTGACCATGCCTCTATGGCTTTAATTTTCAAACTTTTCTGAACATTTTCTCATAGGAATGACTTTATAGTTATGAAATAGTTGGATACTTCATGTAAAGCCACTACCACCAGGTACAACTTAAGGTAATTGAGAGAATGATTTTTTGTCATTAAGATGAATTGGCCCTTTAAAGCTCCATTGTGAAACTTCTTGAGTTGATTCTTAGCTAAAACCCCTTTGTACTTTTACAAATATGTGCTCATTCATGTGTAATAACTTCCACCAACTAATCAAATTATTCTCATACGCGTAGAATCTGCCATTCAGAATCATGCCATGTTGCTCCTCCATCTTTAAAATGTGTTAAATCTAAAAGTCAAAAGATGGACATACCTCCGCGTTTCACGCTTTTACACTCAGTGGCACCGTGACGAATGCCAGGGAGTGGGAGAAGATAACTCAGCGACTCCCGGCAGATTTGAAAGCCGGTTGCAGCTGGAGCATCACGCATTTTCTCTAGGACATGTAACGGAGTCGCCAAGGAAGTTAAAAATATAATTAAAACGACAACGCGACAAGCAAAGCAACAAGAGCAAAGTTAATATTGGAGTGGCTTTTCAAAGATGGACAGAGCTTATATGGAGCAAGGATTTAAAAAAAGACGCCGCTGTTGCTTACTTTCTTTTCTAATGGTAATTCTGCCTATTTGTGTATATTTAAAGTTTTATAGTTGCTTGGCTAACTATAGCAAGGTTGTACATAATGCTAGAACGACGTGTAGGATACTTTTCCTCTTGTCAATGATAAAAGAAAGGATTGTCTACCTTGTAACATAAATGTAATTATGTGTTGTGATTTACCTGGCAGACAACTCACATCATGCAGTTGTAACAGACTAGCTACAGCTAGAACAGCTGCGTGTAAACGATGGAGATACTAAGAGCTATTGACATTGTTCATACTGCTCAGAGAAATATATTAAACACACAACCCTCCGTTGCTTCTCTCCTACGCTGTAAACATTGCATATAGTACCAAAATAATAGATACATTTTATTACACTGGTAGGGACACTCACAGACGCTAATTTTGCGTTACCCCTTTTGTTGCACTGAAAAAAATTCAAGTGGCAATTAACTGACCTCTTTCAGAGGTGTAATACCACAGACTGAATAATGACTTTGACAAGTGATATAATTAAAAAACAACATAAGAATCTGAAAATAACGATGTAAATAATCTGAATGTTCTCGAGGAATGCCTGTAGCTTTAAAGGAAGACATAATAATACCTCTGCCTTTTGAATCCAACTGTACATCCACATTATCCAGTGAGGTCAGCTTGTCCCCCTCAGGGTTTGGGATGGCTATGGAGGTCACTGTCGGGATGACCTCTTCTTCTTTGTCAGGCTGCTCTGCTGTATATGTGTTGATGCCCAGGATCTTCCTGTAGGTCATGCAGAGAGGGAAAATGTATTTTTAAAAAGGCAAACTAATGGAAACCTGCCATCAGGTCTGTTTCACTAATGCTTTTACTAAGCATAATGTGTCACACTATTTTTAACTGTTAAAGATGGGAGAGGATTGCTTGAAAGCTGGAAACTAGGGCATTTTGCACTCCACAGGGCATTGCTCTCTCACTTTCATATTGTTCACCTCCGTTTTCAATCAATTTTTTATCCCCTCAGTTGCACCCCCAATTCTGCTTAAAACTAACATCTTGTATTTCTAATTTCAGAGTCTCCCCTTGTGATTTTGTGCTGCAGCTGGTGCAGTAACATTTGAAGCAGCTTTATAAATGAAAGTTGATTTCTTAATGTAGTAATTAAGATCTTGAGAGTTAAAGTTAAGTAATGTTTTACTTTATAATGAGTAAAATTCTACAAACCACAGAGGAACTAAACCATTCCCCTATGATTGGCATAGGATTACTTGCTGCAGAGGATGCTATTTACTGTATGTCCCTCACTGTATAATATATGTTGTCTCAGGACTTATCTCCTCAACCTTTCCTGCCATTCTGCAGAGTATGCCTCACCTTGGATGGCTGTGTTTAGCATTTCCTAAAGGTCAACCCTCACATTGTCAGTTAGATGAATATTGATAACTGCAGGACTCTGACACCCATTCAGCCCTCTGGGAGAATTGATTAGACTGTCATTCTCTGTAATATTCTGCAGATTGAGACAGAGGGGAATTGTCTTATTCCTCAAGCTATTATTGTGTCGCGAGTGTCCATAACTCAGAAATATAGGGAGTCTGAATACTTCTGGAAAGTTTAAGGAGTTCAGCAGTGAGGTGCTTGCTTTTAGATAATGGGGCCAACTCTGTAAAACGCACACACACACACACACACACACACACACAC
>NC_045749.1:9961158-9968109 GCF_008692095.1 Etheostoma spectabile | reverse complement strand
ACACACACACACAAACACACACACACACACACAAAACAATAACAACTATCTTATCGTAGATATCTGCAATGATGAGTCTGAAAATCTGAGGATTGGTCTCCACTCATTCTTTCACAAAGTTCTCCTGTGCCTAATATTCAAAGACAATAAATAACATCCAGTTTACCGTACCTTTTAAACTTATATATTACAAAGACGGCCAAGCCCATGAGTACAACTGACACGAGCATGATGACTGCAGTGCTGCTGTGGCCACTATCACCGCTGTCTACAAGAGGAGCTTTGAAGGAGAAAGAATGAAATGGAAATTGAGTACACTTGCAGGCCAAATGAGGATAAATGCATATTATTATGCGTTTTATCTGACATCAATATATGGACAAACAATGGAGCATCGCCACTTTCTTGTTAGGCCAATGAAATTAAAAACAATCATGACAAAAACCTTAATGTCCAATCAACACTTTATTGTTTTCTTCATTGTTTACTTTATCAAGAATAGTACACTCCCTATCCTAACTGCTCTCAAGGAAGTTTAAATATACAAACAATACACCAATAGGACAATTAAAACACATAAAAAGTCAAGATTTCAGTTTACATTTGAAAGTCTGTTGAATATTTTGTGTTTACATGTAGACTTACTAGACATCTTCACTTCAAACCTGGAGGGATTGCACAAAGTTTGCCCTCAAATAACAGAGAGACAACCACCTGAAATGAACCTCTCTCCAAAAAATGGATCAAACTACTATTTGTTCAGGTAGGTGTGTGGCAGAGGCAGCAGACTCACCTGGAGACAGCTGCGTGGCAAACACATTCACCTGCAGCCCAGGTTTGAGTGTGAACTGGATGAGGTCTTGGTTCAAAGCACTTAGCAGAATCTGAGAAAGCTATGAGGAGGAGTGACGGAGCAGAGAAGACTCAGTTAGCAGCGGCTGCACAGCAATATTCCACACTCATCAATATTTCAACTGCAGTCATTCCATCCAACAGTCTGAATTATGAATCAGAATTTTTGCTTCCTTCTAAAGAGGAGCAAACGTTGCTATGACATACAGAAAGCCAAACCTGCTGCACCAAAACCCGGCAGTCTTTTAATGGCAATGGAAACCCTATCTTATAAAAGGGCAGTCTACTTATAGAGTGGCAGTGACATTTATAAAAAATAAGAATCATCTTTTACAATTTCTATCGAAACAGGGAATTCTTCACATGGTTATCTTTTTCAGCATACCTGATTTACCAATCTAAAAGTTCTATGAGGCAGATCTATTCAAAATCAAAGTGTGTTCTAATATCGTAAAATTTATGCTTTAACTTTTTTTTTCTTTTTTTTTTAATTGTGCCTCAATTTCCCATGCTTTCCACACCTAAATGAAGCAATCATTTAACAGGAGACCAAAATGCCTTCCCAGTGCCCATTTGAGTCCTTAGCCATGCCTCACTAATTCCATCTCGCTCTTTCTAAAATCTTTCCACTGGTTAAAATTAGACTGCTCTACACAGTATGAATAATTACTTTTTGTTCTAGTGGCATATCAGGGTCAGTAAATCTATTACACATTTTAATAAGCTACTCCACACATGCACTTATTACCAAATGCACGTGTGTACGTGTGGGCGCACGCTCACTCAATGGATCCACATTGCAAGTCATTCACTGGAGATGAGAGCGGTGAACTGAAGATTTATTACCCTATTGTCTGTGAGGTTCTGCCAGGTAATCAGACAGGCTTTAGATAAATACATCTCTTTAATTCCCAATCCAGGAAGCCTGCCCCAGTTTGTCTTCTTTCTCAATGCCAATTATATGATGCATCAATGTAATTAAATACCTATTAACTAAGTTCGAGACTGACTGAGAGCCAGGAAAATGATGTTTAGTTGTGATACATCTATGTCCTATCTGTTATGATGAATAAATGAGCTTTCATTTAGCTTGTGCTTTAAAAAAAAATGTGCGGTTTTATTGTTTTGTTTACATATTTAATAGCTTTCTATAACATGATAATAGATTCATTTTAAAGAATGTATTTTCCCTTAAGAAAGCAATAACAACCATGAAGCAAGCTGGCTTGAAATGATTAGGATTTTGTTGTGATTATCTAAAGGTTTATGCAAGTCTCTAAACTTCCAATGTCTACAACATGTACAGAGATGCTGTGAGAGTATTTTTTCATTGCTCTCATGGATGTTGTTTCAGAGTTTTTACATGGGAAGACATTGCCCTCTAGTGTTGACATTAAGCATTTCTTTTTAGGAGGGTTTGAAATACAAGTGCATGAGTGGGAAGTGGGGACATTAAGTCATTTAGGACTTAAGCAATAAAGACAAACAATCTCATTTTCGAAAGCTTGGGGTCTGTGTAGTATAAAGAGTCAATCACGTTTTTTAGTCTAGTGGCACAGAACTATTTTATAAATTAACTATTTATTTGTTTGGGGCAAGCTCTAGCTCACCCAGTAGAGTCCTTGGCAGCAGCCGCATGCAGGTTTGAATCCGACCTGCCTGGCCCTTTGCTGCATGTCTTCCCCCCTCTCTCTATCTCCCCTTTCCTATCGTCAAGCTATCCTATCAAATAAAAGGCAAACAAAATAAGCTTCAAAAAAAGTTTGTGTTGCATTATTAAACTAAATTATTAAAGTCATAAAACCACAAATACAGTTAAATAAAAAAGCAGTTCTCTGATTGAATGACACTGCAAGGAATCAAAGCGGTTTACTCCAAAGCTAAATAAGCAGGATGTCTTATGGAGCTGTATGAGATGAGATGGGTCCTATGTGTCTGCATGCTGATATACTGTATGTGGAGCTATAGGAAACATATTCCTCTTGTTCTCTGTTTCTTTTATCTCAACACACCACACCAGATTTCTTCGCATCTTTTACCCCAATTACTACAAAAAAGGTACATTCTTCATCATTGCTGACCTTTTCCCAGAAATGATGTAGCATTTTCCCTACCCACCACCATTTTCCCTACCCACCAGCCAGTGGTGTCCAATCATTTTACCATGGTATGAAAATACATTTGCAGAGACTTTAAACTTGGCTGACTTTGGCAATCCATCACAATGAGCATCATGTCTGCATTTATTTTTGTCAAACTAGATGTATTGTTATGTGGCGACAGAGTGCAGCCTTTCCACATCAAGCTGCACTTAAAACTGTGTTACCATGCAACAATAATGTAACTTTGACAAAAATAAATGTGGACATGATGCTCATTGTGATGTATTGCCTCACAGAAAGACAAGTTTACCGCACTGAAATTTATGAAACCAATGGCTGCATGGACGGTTGAAAAATGATTCAATGTAAGTGATAAAATGTAAAGCACTTCATAAAAGATATGGAGAATGAGTAATAATGCAAAGTAGTTTTGACTTTTAACCCATTGTGTAAGAGATTTTATATCTCAAACAAAAAAGTAAAGGAAAAGAGCTACAGGGAAGTATAAGTATCTGTTTACTTTATATTAATTACAGCACATATGCCTCTGTTCTTCAGATATCCTCAGGTCAGAGAATTCTTTAGTAAAGAAATTTACAAGCTGAGGGTAGTGGCTCTGATTTTAGTTAACATATTCATTGATGTAAAGTGAATATTACCGCTTGTCCTCACAAGACATGACACAATGTCTCTGCGCTTTTACGTTCCTTTTTTCTGTTAGTCTATGCTCCTTATTTTTTTTTTTTAACAGGTAAATGTATAGCTGACAGCCCAGTAAGCTCTCTATCAAACTATTTAAATCCTAATTATTTTCCCTATGCTTTTTCATTGTATTTTATTTTTGTAAGGGGTTTTCTGCACATGCTCAAATAATAATGGCAAAGTGTTTCTTGGTCATTTTGAAAGTTTGATGGGAATTATTATTTTTATTCCTTCTAAGGCATCTGATGAAAAAAGATGCTATCAGACTATGTAAAACTATAGTGGAACACTAAGCTACACATACTCCTTTACTGTTCATGTGGAACGGAAAATGGAGACAGAATTGGAGATAATTTAGGATGATTGCAGTAATATATGGGCAAACCAGACAATGACTACCAAAATTGAAACCAGCTTTTTTATATTGGCAAGAAATAGAAAACAAGATGATGAATAATAGCTTAATAATTCTTTTGTTACATTGTACCAGGACACAACCCTGGATAAACCCATGGCACAGGATACTATTGTTGAAATAAATTGTAAGAAGAAATTGACTTTTATCATAAGCCTACAATGTGAAAAATATGTAAAATGCTCGAAAAATATATGTATATAAGTATATGTGCCTATAAAATGTAACGTACATATGTCACTAAAAGGTAGAACTTCTGCACAAGTATTGTGATGCCCATGTCACACTTTTATTTATCACAGAAAACCACATTGTAGTGAGCATCTGCCAGGGGCTGTTAAAATGATTTGATGAGACAGTACCTGATCCAGGTGTGCCCATTTTTCATCCATGGCTCTATGTCTTGGCCTCTTCTCGGGCACAATGAAAATCTCTGCTGTTGTTGGCAAACCTGGAAGCACTGTGACCAGGAGCTGATCCTGATTGATTCCTGTGACCTTTAATAACAACAACAAAACCTCATTATAAACCTTTTTTTAATTGACAGTGTTTGAATGGCTACTCCATGCTTTGGCCCTGTATTAATGAGTAAATACTGCTGGCTCTCTGCTTCTTACATCATTTGCCTAAGTACCAGTCACTGTCAAGATATACTGCACAGATCAACTGAAAGATGCAAGTTCACTTTGACTGTCTTTGGTAAAGGCCAGGGCTTTTAGTGCATTTATGCAGTAACCAGAGGTCTCCTGTCAGCTTCCTGGTGTAAACCATGGTAATATCTGACAAGACAGAAGGTCAAAGTGAATGTTTCATACTGAGGGCTACTGTAGGATATATATAGAGCTCAGTATCCAGGTCTTTTACATAACCTGCTGCTTTTTCGACATCCCCACAGTGTCTGAGAGGTGAAACAAGACGCAATTGACCACAGTTGGGCTCTCTTTAATTGAGGTTTTGGTGTTCTCTCCAGACAGTGCCATTCAGTTCTTTAGAGAGCACATGGAAACTGTCACAGTAATGCTTTTACTGCCCTTTAGTGTTTTGACAAGTTCAGTTAAAAACTGGTGATAATGATTTCAGGTGATGTGCCATGTCAGCGTGCAGAGGTTAACAACTAATTACAGCGAGTGAGGCTAAAGACACTGCAAATAGTGGAGTGCGACGCTTGACACAAGACCACATGCATACATTACAAACACAGCATAACCAAGAATGGAAATGTCAATGGCTCACTAGACAGATACTTGCGTCTTTCTTTCCGGGCTAGTGCAAAGCTTCTAACTGCCAGAATCTGAATGAGTTCAGTGTATTCCTAATTGTGTTACAACCTTTATAATAAAAGCTAGCAGCTCAGGAACTGACCTGAACCATGGAGCTCTTCACCACTCTGCCAATGTCCTCCCTCCACTCAGACACCCCGGGGTTCAGCTCATCCAAAGTAGAGGAAAAGGCCAAAACGTGTGACCGGAAATGATCTGAAATGCAGGCAGAGATCAAATTTAGGCCTAATAAGATACTTTAAATAACAAAGTACTGTACAGAGTCAATTCTGTTCTAGTCAGAAAATATGAATTAAATGGCTTAAATGTGATTGCCAAATTGTAGATTGAGTAAGATAAAGAAGCATAGGAGCAGAACTGAACTTTTGTCCGTCTCAAAGTTCATACATGTTTATGTGATTTATTCTTTAAGAGTTTGCATAGTATATCCCAGAAAAGGTGCATAAGGTTAATGGTGAAATGTAGGAGTTCCCATGATGAAATATATTAACTTCCTACTTTTGGCAATTAGGAAATTGCATTATTACTATAACTCATCCATCAAGATCAAAGACAAGCCTCAGGAATTTTATATAATTTGGCATTTTAAAATTAATTTTGAAAACATTTTGAAAATATAATGGTCCATGTTATATGTGCTTGTGTTTGGAGGTTCAATGTAGATGTAATTCCTTGATAACCTCAATGACGGCTTTGTCTTGGGGATGTACTAGGTTTATATGTTGTGAGATTTGTCTCATATATTTATATTTAATAAAGACACAAATAAAGTCAAATAATGCTTACAGTTAAAAAGGGTTAGGTTTCAACTCTAAAGGTAATTTAATGCATACATGTAGTTGTGAGACTGTGTGATTTCACAAGCTACAGTCAAAATATGAAGGAATGAATAAACAATTCTTTTTTAAAAAGGCCTCAATATGAACCATGAAGGTTTATCCATAACCATGGAAACAGCAGCTTAACAAAACAATTCCTGTCCACTTAGTTGAGCTTTCAGCCAAATCCCATGGCTTACATCAGTGACTTGGAGTTTGCTCCACATACAACAATGTGATAAAAAAACTAAACCATCACCATGACTACTAAGCAAATGCAATCCACTAATGAAGGGCACATAACCTCTGGACAAACGAAACTTTTTTTAATTGAAAGGCTTTGAAAATTTAAAAACTTTTCAATTTGAAGACACTCCATTGTTTTTCATTCATAATAATATTAAGAGGCGGTCTATGTGTATTGAGTTTACCATAAACAGCCACAGTCATTTGATCCTGATGGACAGTATTGCCAATTGAAGCCTGAACAGTGACAGTGTGCCGTCCCTCCTTGGAGAAAGTGAAGGATATCGCTCCGTCCAGAGTCACAACAGGCTGAAAGGCAAAGAGAAACAAAAAACAGAACAATAAAACTACACAATAAACAAGGAAACATCAGATAATAAAGCTATACACTCTCCAAGGGGATTGTAAGGCAGTTTGTAGTACATCCACATCTATACACACAGACCCCAGTGTGCATAAATATGGATGTATCTTATGTTTTTCATGTAGTCATGATGTGGTGTATAATGTAGTTATGTACATAATTATATATATAT
>NC_045749.1:9948643-9961148 GCF_008692095.1 Etheostoma spectabile | reverse complement strand
ATATATATATGTACATTTGTATACTGTGGCTACAAATTGCCTTGGAAAATGACAATTAAGAATCTAAATGGTGCATACCTGAAACCAGTTCTGCCGAAATTTGTGCGTACATGAGGGATATCTAAGGTTAAGTAGTTACTGGATCGTGTACTGTAGTTAATAGATTTAAATGAGAGAAGAGATGTGAAGTATTTTGGAAGCAGGGTTTTCTAAATGGATGACGTGAGATTGCTATTTGTGACTTGTAAATCTATCACACCATTCAGTAAGCAGGCTGCATGGCAGAGAAATAGAAAGTAAGGCTTACCTCCGTTTTGTTATTAAACCACCAGTAATAGGTGACTGTTCCCACATTTCTGGGACTTAACACTGTGGTGAGGTTTACTGCTTTGTTCTTGACGACCACCGAAGGAGCGGAGAGCTGGACGTGTTCAAGCTGACCTTTAAAGAGAAAACATAAACACTACAAATTAACACCTTTTGTTACAATATGGCTAAATACTGCTTCCATGAAGCCATATTTTGGCACAACAATGACTGCCCGGAACACAATGAGCATATACCGGTAGTTAAGACAGTGGAGAAATGGATTGCACTGTGGGAGTGTTTTGACTGTGTGTCTGTGGATGTTTTGATGTTTTTTTAGTGCCATGAAAAAAATCACCATTGGAATCCATTATAATGAGCTGAATTCAAACTGACCACAGCTGCTTTTCTCTTTCAATGAGAATACATCAAACAGCCATCTTTTACGCCTTAATGGGGTTAGTGACACTCAAAACTCAAAAAAGATTTTGGATGTAGTCTCTCTTTAATGAGCCAATTTGAACTTATAGAAGAGTCGTTTGCCCAAATGTTTAAATTATTTTTTTATTTGTTAAGCCCATATACTTAATATTATTAACAGTCTATGGTTAAGGCCCACAAATTGAAGTGTTTTGGCTTGGATGTAATATGGGATAAAGGATCAAGTGTAGTCACTTTCTGATATTAAAGGTCCCTTGACATGGTGGTTTTTGGATGCTTTTACATAGACCTTAGTGGTCCCCTATTACTGTATCTGAAGTCTCTTTCCTGAAATTCAGCCCTGGGGCAGAATTTCACGCCACTAGATCCAGTCCCACAATGAGCTTTCCTTAGGACCCTTTCTGAGTCTAGAACTCTTGGGGGTGGGGGCTCGGTTTACACCTATCGGCATTTCTAGCCACTGGGGGACCATAGGCAAGCTAGGAGGACATATATTAATGTTAAAAAACCTCATAACGTGAAATTATTAAAAATATAATTTAAAAAATGAAATACTCAAATACTGTTTTCAGTTTTTTTTTAAATAGAAGACTAATCATATAATTGTTTATGTTTTAGTAACAACTTTTAAAGTAGTCATTTGACTCATTTTGACTCATTATTTGACTCACAGGAGACGTGGAGGTAGAGTATAACCCTGTCAAAGCCCAGAGTGTTGGTAGCTGTAGCAGAAACTTGGTAGATGCCAACTTTACTGTAGATATGCTTGACCCCATCATCAATGGAGCTTATGTTAACATACGATATTGCTGTCCCGTCGCCAAAATCCACTGTTATACTTGTCATGGAGCTGAGACCCTTCGAAAAGAAAACAAAATACTCATATCACTCTGTATCAGACTGTAACCTCAGTTAATAACAGAGTGCATTTCCATAATATCTACAAGAAGGTGGTCAAGTGGTAAATCATGTCACCGCATATGTATTTGATAAACTGGTGCGCCAGCCTCTGTGCAACGTTGCTGACAGCATCTCGATATACAGATAAAACACTAAAGAAAAAACATGCAGCTTACAAGTATCACCCTGTAATACACACACTACTGTTGTTTTGATAAAGTGAAACCAGCACCTCTTCCAGAAACACCAAGAAAGTGACATTCCTCTCCAGTGTTGCTACCAGTGTTCCCTCACTGGTGAAGAGCTGGAGGCCCCTGGGGGCCTGACTGGGACACTTTTGTCGTCTGGGGCTGTACTTCAACAGCATTACCTCCGTGCAGTTGTTAGACAAAGCCCGGCGATATCTGGAATTCATTAATGACCCCCAAAAGACACAAATGAGCATCACATGAGTGAAAAAGCACACATATAACACATGCACACACAGGGAGATATTCATAAGAGATGTAACCTTTTTGATCTATACCCCAACAGCTTCACCAGATGAGCTAAATAATCTTTTTTATCAACACCAGCCTTCAGTTACAAATGTGTCCATGTTAGTAACACTATTAGTTATATAAAAGTTTATATTTTTACAATAGCTATTGTGAAAACTGTTGACGTTTCAACTATTTCTCCATTATCTTTAGCTATTTTAATGTCTCCGCTCACTTGCTAACTAGTTTTCAAACACTCAATTGCAGCATTTGATGTTCAGGTGCAGTCTGTTTATTGTGGCTTGTAGTTCATTGGTTATTTTGACAATAAATATGATAAAGATCAACCTCAAATAACATTGTAATTCTGCTTTTTTTGGCAATTTGTGTTCTGACTTTCTTCCAATCTTCCTCCTTCCATCTGTTTTGAAGGTTAGGAGCGTTTCAAGGATAGGGTATAGTATGCAAGTAACCATTCTCACACAGCACAGCAGGTGTTTTTCAAGAAAGTTGAGCTTGAATGTAACCAACACCATCTTTACAGCCACTACTCCCTTTGTTCGTGTCAATACAACAAATTCAGATGTACCCTGTGGTGTTGAGGAAGCTGTCCCCTGTGATGCAGTCTCGAGATGTTGCTGAAGGAATGAACCAGAAAGCCCGAGCGCAGCTACCATCAATCTGCCTCTCAAACCCGTAGTCGCTGTTTTAGTTGGAGCAACATGAACAGAAAGAGATACACTGAGGAGTTATTGAGAATAGTTTTCATTGACATATCAAATATAATTACTCAGCTCAAACAGAATCACACACAATAAGTCCCACATCTACTGTAACTGGAGGTGTTCTTGGCTCAAGAAAACCTTTCACAGCACAGTCAGCTCAGAGTATTTGAGATTTGAGGTTTTGTGTAACATACCTCAGAAGAAAAAGGATTATGCATGTTTAGACAAACAATAATTATACTTTGAGAAAGTCAGAGGGATCTGTCAGATTTATTTCATTGTGATCTATGAAACAGTCTCAGGAATGTTGGAAAGTGGAATAAGCCTTTTAGTAATGAAGAGGTGTTAAGCGTGTTTAGTTGAAAAGGTGTGAGACAGAGTAAAGTCATAGAAGTGTAAGAAGTTCTGAATTGAAGTGACACTTGTTAGACATACTAAGTATATAATATTATAATGGATTCAGGAGTGATGCATTACTTTTATTCATTTCATTCAAATCTATTCAAGTGCACTTTATATGAGTAAAACATATTTAGAAATGCATATTGGGAATATGTTAAGTATATTGGGATATTAAGTACAACCACAATCGTATATGAAGATTATTCATCCCTAAGAGTTAAAACAACTGAATGTTTTTAAATCATAGTACTAACTTACTAACTTAAATCCTAAATAAATAGAAACACAATATACACCTCTTCAAACACTCCTTTGACACTCCTCTGACAAAGTGTTGTGCATTGGATTTAATAAAGTAAAAAGAGAACTTACCACTCAAAATCAGCCTCTGTGCACGGGCAGGAGTCTGACATCTGGGAAATGTACTGATTTCTAGCCTTGACACATAGAACGTTTGCTTTCAGTTTTTGGAAGATTCTCTTCATTCCCATGATGCACACTTCGCCCTGTGATGATTAATGCATCATAAGCATTTCTAAGATTCTCTTTACTTTTTTCATCTTGCTTTTATTGTGTGACTGAAACAAAGAGATTCACTTGGGTTTAATCAGCAAGAAGCAGCAAGATCCTCTTACCTCATTGTGTAACTGCCATGTCATGTAATCTTCAGATGTGCATTGTTGTTGGAAAATGGACCGGAAGTCAATTTTGACAAGTTGCCACTCAGATCGATGACTAAAATGACCAAATATTCTGCACAAACAAGCCAGAAATACAAGGTCAAAATATTGGGTATAAGAAGGCAGATTTAAAAAATAAAAATCATTCCACTTTGGGTAATTTAAATGCAATTCTTAATCCATATTCCTCTGTGGGTTAAAGAAACTCCTCTACATCTTGGTCTTATGAAACCCTTTTAAAACCAGATTAAATAAATAATGACCCAGTGCAATAATTAACAAACTAGAAACACATGAGCGCTTTATGGTTCCTTCATATCTTACGTCATTATGAGGGTGTCCTCTCCTGGCTCCCCCAGCACCCCGTCAACATAGAGCGGTGAGGAGGTGAAGCTATATTTGTCCCAGTTTCTGCCCTCATCGAAACTCAGCCTGAGGGAGAGAACAATGGTTTGATCAAAGACAGACCAGCCCCAAATAGAGTTGAATTCAGTAAGAAAATCCTCAGCAGAAAAGAAGTCTGACTCCTTGTTTTGAAGATTGAGTACAGTCTCTAAAAAGATGCAGTACACCCTTGGAGAGCCTTACCAAATGTGTCTAATTGGCAGAGGTGTGTGTCGGATGGCCACCAGAGACCCTCCTTGATTCAGGAAAAACACGCTGTACTCTTCCTGAAAAACCTGCAGACACAACCAGCTTCCACTTATCACACCAGAGAATCATTCAAGTCGACATAAAGTGTGCACCGATGACAACATTAGGAACATGCATCCTACACCTACACAGTAAACAAGTAGAAACCACAAGTGTTCTTTACACAAGAGTTTTAGTTGTGTAAATAAACAACAGCATCAAGCAAGTGCTTGCACTCTTTGTTGATTTTTGTTGTCTTTAGCCAATGGCAAAGAAAATCAGAATGCTCCTTTTAGTTTATTTGGTTTACAGATCAGAGATGCACATGTCTTCACAATGCTGGTTGTCAAACATCAATTCTTTATTTCTTAGCCATCATGGCTGTATCAACAAGAACTGAAAAGCGAGATCTTAAAATTGGTACAAAAAGCTCAGTCAGAGTCCTATTCTTTTTCAGAGAATGCCTGACTAAAGTCATGTTTGTTTCACTTTGTTTTGTAATACATTGAGGGAAAGACAACAATTATCACAGAAGCTTTTAAGAAGTTCAACAAAGTTATTTATACAAGTATTGGTGCAAAAACACAGGTATTTGGAACCAATCTTACAGTTATCATACTGTACCTCTCTCCAGCTGTTTCCAGCATCAGATGTGATGAAAATACTGACATTATTACTGGTCAGCTCAGATCCAACTACACCTGAACACAAAAGGTAGAACAGCACTATTTGGAGTATTTATTTTGGCTTCTCAAACAAAACGTTTGTGTTATTCTTTTCACTGAAGTAACATGGAACACATGTGCAGGAAAGGTTGATTTCTTTTATTTTGAAAACTGTTGTTGGCTCAGAAAGACTGGGAACAGAACAAACGAACAGATTTGAATGAGAGTGCTGAGGGATAAATTTGAGGACCATCATTAAGGCTGAGAGCAAATCAAATAATCTCCTCACCTGACGCTATTATAATTCCTGGAGCTGAATCTTTGCTGACAATGTTTCCCGAGGTGTAAGGATTCTCTGACACATGAAGGTGTAGATGCAACGAACAGTAAGGCTGCCAAACACAAACACGAGGAGATCAGTTGGCTGAAGTCAAAATGTGTAATTCAAAGGTTTGATAATGACCTGGATCACAGACAATATTAGGCTTCATAATAACTGACTTATGAATTGATTGTGAATCTATCATTATTTGAAATAAATAAATAATTGTCTTGTTATCTAAGAAAAAAGTAAGAGAGATCTGGTAAAAGAATTTTGAACAAAGAAGAAAGGTTTTCACCACAATAAACATTACATAGATGACATCATCCACCATAAATTCTCTATACATTAAAATTGGGTTAGGGTATTTTATGCTGGAAGCTCAATATGGAAGTATTCCTGTAACTCTGATACATGTTTACTTAAAAACTGAATATATCAAAATGTGTTTTTTCACATTTTATTTAGTTAGTATTATTATAGCTAAAACATCTTATGAGTGTATGCACAGTACATTAAAATGCAGTTTAGATGATGGGACATGTTCATGGGACTTTTATTGGACTCATAAAAATCGACAAAGTGGCTTTTTACATGTTATATATGGCTAAGAATGCCCTCTGTGTACGACTGTAGAATTTTATTAATTTTCATTTAAACTTTTCTTTAAAATGAATAAAAACTAAAAATTCAACTGTCATCCGTCTTGATGATTAATGAATGGTGACATAACTTTCTTACTAACTTAATTTAATAAATAATCAAATAAATACGGTTTAAAGAGGTGCTACTGTACTGCACATCAGTGCACTAAAACCATCCCAACAATTATGATATCATGTTATGTTACATATAGAGCATTTTACAATTTATGATAAAATCCTCACTAAACTATTAGACTATGAGTACCATGACTAACGTATTTCATGAATACAATAGAACATTGTTAATACTATAACTTTTGGATTCATAATTAATAAAGGACAGTTAGGTTGAGATTGGTGTTATCTTTAAACTGATCTACATATTAATTGAGTATGCCAAATTATTTGAAAGGTCTCTTCAGTTATAGACATATTTCTGAACTATGTTGTTGTGATTTACATTTGCACTCTTTGACAACAGCTTTGCATGATCTAGTTTTCTTTTTTTAAGATAATGGAAATCCAAATAAATAAATCTATCTCTTGTCAGTGGCCCACTTACTGGTTCACAATAGACCTTGTTTCCCTGGAGATCGGTTGTTGGAGCCTGAAGAAGACGCCAGTCTCTTCCCTTGTTGTATGTGATATAAGTTTTCACTTGGTTCTCAACAACTTTATTTGACAGGAACACCCCTTTAATCCCAGCAACCTGCGAACATGAGAGACAGAGGGGGGTTTGGGGGACAAATTAAAAAAAGGAAGGAAAAAAACATATATTATTCAGTTAAGTAAAGCTAAAGGCTCCAAAAAAGTTTGGAGAGAATACGTTGTCAGTTTTACTGACAGGAAGCACTAGTTTGGACCATCTGTAGGACTCTCCTGAATCAAAACAACATATGGCGCAGCCTTGAGATATTTCTTCTTCTTTGTATTTATGTGCACAGAGATGCTGAATCTCATGTTCAGCTCTCACTTGAATTCATATTTCTCTTCCATTTGAAGAGCACAGATCTTTGTCAAAGGAATAAATTATCATTTCAAATCTTCTACTGGACAATGAAGCAAAAATATTTCTGAGCATACAATGTGTGTGGAGGTCAGTAAGCAATGAGAGTAACCAGTGCTGATGGCTATGTTAGGTGTGTGTTTGTAACAATGTGATGCTTTTACTGTTGGCTACAGATGAGGATAATCTAAAGTGATGCATGTAGTGCAGTCACTGTGAATTTCATAGCACATTTGTCAACACAGATATAACATGTTCCGGGCACAAGTTGAAGCAGATATTTTCCCTGCATTGTGACTATGCGTTTTAAGTGACACAAGTGATTCCTAAACTTCCGTATGGTACATTACCCAAAGACCAGCTAAATGTTTTTTGTGCGACAACAATGTCACATGAAAAAGATAATAAAAGCAGACAGAAAGTGCATATGAGCAAGACACTCAGATGCAGCAGAATGAAATGTACCAACATCTGTTCCATTATGGTGAGGACATCAAATCTGAGCGGAGGGTACAATTAAGGAAAGAATGGCAGAAAAAAAAGGAACTTTAAGCAAAGTTTTAGGCTGTCTTTTGGTACTTTACTTGTCAGAATCTCTTGTTATTGTTCAAGCTTCCAAACCATGAATTTAAATGTGTATGGTGCTCTTAGATGCAGTCTTCAGTTTCTTCTCAGTGTAAGGTGGACTTTAAATTGCATGTCACTGTGAGTGGATGGATGAATGAAGCCAAAAGGTATTTTACTAAAGTGTACAACTAAATATTTTTTTCATTACTGATAAATCTGTCCAATGTTTTTTCTGATGAATCATCTATACAATGTAAGTATATGTCAGTATACGTTCTTAGGAACTTTATGTTCCTAAGAACATAAAATGAGCTCTTCAAGTTTCTTCTCTTGTTCAGACCTGCAACAGTTGATCAACAGAGAATAAATCAGCATATACAGTATGTTAATAGTAAATGCATCGTTTGAGTCATTTATCAAACAAAGATACCAGCTTTTCTGCTTTTTTTCTGCTTATCTTTCTTAACATGATTGTAAACTGAAGAATTTAGTGGTTTGGACTGATAAAGTTGTTTACATAAAACAAGGCATTTGATGACATCACCGTTGGCTCTAGAAAATTACAATAGGCAACTTCTATTAGTTCTGACATTCATAGACCTAACGATTAATAAATTAATGATAAAAAAAAAACTGTTTAAATAAAAATAATCGTTACTTGCAGCCCCACTCTTGTCTGGCCAATAGTTTAAGATGATGATGAGATAATATGGTTAGAAAATACATTTGAAATGAAACAAAACAGATAAAACAGCAAATCCTCAACTTTGAGCAGCAAATAGGAGAACCTGGAGCGACCAAATGTTTAGCTTTTTGTTTAATATGTGATTTAAATGATTACTCAATTATCAAAATGGTTGCTTATTGACTTTCTGTCAGACAATAAACTTCATTACAGTGCTAATTAAATGTAATTCATTTAGAGTATTCCAAGTATGGGCAGTATTGGAACCTATATAAATCAGTGTAGAATTGCACAAAGAGTTGAATTGCATAACAGATGATTTTGCATGTATAATTGCACTTTTATTATGAAGCATGTCAACTCATTGGTCTGATAGTTAACATTCATAAACACGACATATACTATAAACTGCAGAAGTTTTATGAGTTTGTCCAGCATGCCTGAATAACATAAAAACATGTGAAACGATAATTGATGACTGACATCGCCGCTGCCTACCTCATAGAGGTCTATCATGATATTGCCCTCTGGTCCTCCACTGCTCACAACGTTTTCCAGCATCAGGGTGAAGAACAGCCCTCTGGACTCAGACATGTACAGGTTGTAGGAGTCATTCTGATGCCAGTCCTGAATCGCTGCCACCACCTGGTTGTCATCTGTGCTGATTATTTGCAAGTCCTAAAAATGTGAAATACATGAGTACTGTGTATGCCAATAAGGCTTTCAGAATGTATTCAAAGGATTTTTCTCAACAAAAACAGTGTGAATCTGCATATTAGTGCGCACATATTGGCCACTGAGCTGGAGCAGCAAGCTAGCAGTTTGTCACTTCTTGACATCATTCGGTCAGGATCAGCAGAGATTAGCCCTCAAACGTTCCATGCCATGCACTACAAATTAAGACAGGCTCCATTTAGTTTGACTGAATCCCTTCTCCAGAGTGAGGTGAGGTAGGGGATGTGTGTCCTTAAGAACGTTTTCACAGTCTACATGGATGGATGGACATGATCGAAACAACACTGTGGGCACTAAATCTGTTGTAGTGTCACAGTCTCTAAAACCACTAAGCTATCCTGCTGTGCTTTAAGTAAATGGTACTGAGTGTGGAACATTGTTTTTGTGCAAATGCAAAATTATTTTTTTCCTTAAAAAACACTCTTTTGGTGTTGTGGGGAAACTGCAACTCCAAATTAATATTTTAGGTAAAGATCTGTTGATACAGGCGGGAGGGTAACTGATTAAAAACTGTGCATGGGTCTTAAATAAACACAAGATCTGAAGATGTAGGCTAGTCATGTATAACTGAATCAATTTTCAGGAGGATAATAATGTGGGGGAAACAATTTAATGCATTTGTCAGCAGACATTAGTATTAACTGGGAACAACCATACTTACAATCAACCCTCACTAAGTCATCACAATACCACAAATAAGCTTGAAGAAATCTTTAACAGTAAAATAAATGCTGCACTTGTTTTACTGTTTGTTCTTCTACATGTGCTCAACTCACCAAACTGCATCCCTTCCAGCCTTACCTTTGGCAGAGTGTACTTGGGAAGCTTCATTGGGTAGAAAGAATGTCTTTTATAGGACACATAATGGACAGACTGGCCACCTACTGGCACCTGGAAAAGCAATATAATGCAATTTGCACTTCAATCAAATTTCAGGTAAATATTCCTAAAATTCACTGTGTACACTGACTGTTAGCAGCATGTATAAAATAATTTAAGCCACCATCAAAACTCAGCGTTTGATGTTGATGTATCAGGATCTTGTGCATTATGCAGAGTGGAGTTGTAGTATAATACACAATGTTGTGATTTCAATTACATGCCATCCTTTCCCAGGATAATGGCCCCTTTTAGTTAATGAAAAACATGACTGTACATTAAGATGCGATTGAATGCAGTGGTTTTACAGCTTTTAATTGTCTTTTAATGAAGCCAGACCTTGCAATAAAAACCCACCTGGATGAAAACGTATTCATCCTGAACCACCAGGGAATTAGGGATGATAAATCCAGGGAAAGGCTTGCCCTTGTTTCCATCAGAGCAATTCTGAAGTTTACAAGTTATGTACTGTGACCCTGTGGGTAAGCAAGAAATGAGTGCTAAAAATATAACAAAGAGAAAAACAAACAGCCTTCTTTAGTCCCCAATCAAGGTTTAGCTTATGCTGATGGTATTAAGTGAGCCATAGAAGCAACATTGTGGAGGCCAATCCTCATTATCACTAATAGATAAAGTAGAGACAGAGTTGTCCCAGTGTGTTAGCATCAGCCAAATGAGGCGGTCTCCCCAGAGACAGGACATTAACACACAAGGCCTTATGGAAGTTCCTGCACTGTGGCCAATAAAAAGAGCTAAGTCACAGCCTGGACCTTGAAAAATGAATTAGCTTAATCATATAAAGAGTCTCCATGCAGCCAATTCAGATGGGGAGGCAAGATTTAGTACAACAACAAAAAAACTCACTCGTGTTTTTTTTTTGGTTTTTTTTTTACAGTTTACCAATCATAACAAATGTTGCTAATTTGACATGAAATCTGTTTAAAATTCGGACTAATCTTTCTATGTTGCCAAGGGAACATCATTTTATTACTCACGTCCATCAGAGACACTGATCTCCAGGTGAATCATTCCTTGCTCTTTGTCTAAACCCAGTCTGGACCTGTAACAGTATTACAAACAGGTAAGAAACAAAAGATTTCTGCTGAAGAGTGTCTGTTAATAACGACATTGTGTGCATTAATCATGACGTGCCCATTAAAAATTACATCATATGGGTAACATTTTATGGTAAGGGTACATACATTATCATGACTGTATGCATGACTTAAAGAATGAAATAGCATGAATAAATTCATTTAGTAATTTATGAACTATCAGGAATGCATAAATCAGTGGTGTAGTCTAGATTTTTGTAGTGGGTATACTGTGATATTTCCCTCCCAGTCTCATTCTCGCCCATGTCCCAGAGCAACCCCATACATTTTTTGTAATGTTGGCACGTATAGCATCAGCCTCATCTGGTTCATTTTCTGTGGTTTCTGTAATGTAACCGTCTGCTGCAGTGTCACCCAAAGCTACAGTAGCTTCAGGGGCAGGCTTACGAAAATAATGAGAGTGTGGTTTAAGTTGGCTTTTGCCTCATATCTACTTTAGCAATTCAGATTAGTTAATTTCATGTTTGTACAGAAAATGACCGCCAAGCAACTGTGCCGTATCACATTGTCTACACCACTGGCATACATGATAATTCATGTAACCTTACCATAGAGTGTTATTCCCACATTTGGCCAGTAGTTTCCAACCTTCTTGCATGAATTTACATTGAGAATACATTGTATAAAAATAAATAAAACTTACGTGTAAATTAACTAATGTAATGCGGAACTAATGGAACGCGGAACTAATGGAACGCGGAACTACTTTTAGATGCACAGGTTCTTCAAGGACACCTAATCTGTAGCTTTGCCTTAGCTCTGAAGCTTTGATTGGCGAGCCATATGTAGCCAAGCTCCGCCTATGTATGCAGTTTTAGTGAGTCAGCGATAGCAGCAATAAGCAGTGTTGCCAACTTAGCAACTTTGTTGCTAGATTTAGCAACCTTTCAGACCCCCTTAGCGATTTTCTTTTTCAAAAAAGTGTTTAACAACAAATCTGTCGACTTTTGGTAGAAAAGACATAGATCTTCTGCAGAAAAGACACAAGTATTGTACAGCGAGCAATCTGTTCTGACTGAGGAGCAACCCCTCCCCTTTGCTCTCTCCTCATGTGCAGCAGCGCTGCGTGGGCAGGTAGAAGGGGAGGGGGGACAGGGTGCGGAATTGGTGTAGGTACGAGAGACAGCGGGATGCAATGGGAGAAAGACACCGCTAAGCTAGCCTGGCCCTGGGCAACATATACTATATATAATACTATATTAGCTTTAGCCAGGCAGGGAGCAGCTTTCTGCAGTGAAAAATGGCTGGGAGACGTCGATATAACGTTACATTAATCAGGTAATTTGGTTTGTCTTTGCAGAGAACAGAGATGCTGTATTTT
>NC_045749.1:9946150-9948633 GCF_008692095.1 Etheostoma spectabile | reverse complement strand
TTTATAGCTGATTGTCTTATTTTGTTTAAAAGTTACAGATGGAGTCTGGAGATGATGTAGGGTACTTAGTTTACTGTTTACATCTTACTTTACACACTCCAGGCTGTTGCCGCTTGCTCAGGGGAGAGACTGTATGACACTATGTGGTACAGCTTGAGACATTAACAATAAAAACAAATTGCCTTTTGCATTTTGGTTTTAATTTTCCATCCATTGTACCAAACTCGTACCAAACAGTTTATGTCTGTATCAAACTGTGGCCTCTGTGTACCATTGCACCCCTACTTAGCCCACATAAAAATTAATTCTTTAGCCAAAGACTGATTTTCCATCTAAGATAGTTCTTTTACTTCGCAAATAATTAGAATTGTTGTATTTCATTTTTTAAAAGCCCTTTAGAAACCTTTACAACTCAAGGAGATGTTTGCACCAGTTCTTTGTCAGGTCTAAGTTAGACCAGTGATAATGCATGTGGAGATTTATGCACCTAAATTAAAATTGGGTGCACCAGACAAGCTAGTTTTTAAGTAAAATAAAAAATAAATAGTTGTTGAATATTGACACACACTGCCAGTGGTGCCTGTTGCTTATCTAACTGAATTAACTGACAAAACTAACATGAGCTTGCTACTACATTATACTTGTAGATTTAAGAGTAAAATGAAATATGGTTGACATATCAATTGCAAAAGGCTGTTTAAAAATGTTTAACTAGCTAGTTACTATAGGGCTTCGATAAGGGTTTTACACACAAACTAAGCGATTTATGAATAGCTGGTGCAACCAAGACCTAAAGGGGTGAAGGTATCCAGTTCAGAAGAATAAAAGCAAAAATTTGAGAAAATGCAAAGTAACTATTTCTGTATACCAGAATCATATGTTTTTGTCTTATCCCTTTCATCATCTCGTGATCCCTTTAGATTTATCTCGGAATGCCGGGCTTTGACACCCAGGATGGAAACTTCTGCAGTGCTTGTACAAATAGTAGACTTGGATAGAAAACATTTGTCTTGTAATTTTAACTTTCTTGTTATTTATTTTGATCATAAGGCATTGAGGCAAAAAAGCTTTATCAACTATTTTGCTTCTCTCCAGAGGCATATTTAATAGAATGACAATGAGGAAAAATAATGACAACAAAAACAAAGAAAATGGAGAAAACTGTTCACATAATAAATGCATTTAACTCACAGTAATAGTTAGTTTTTTATGTTATCAAGAATGCAATATTTGTGGTTTACATTAGATTGAATGTTTAAGGGGACAAGGGAAATACAGCTGTGATCTTAATTGCTCTCTCAGCAGCAGCAACACAACAACTGCATCTATAAACACTGGCCTGACAGACATTTGACCTGCACTGTACTTTATGGGTAAGGTGCACTTAGCCATTTCATTCACTTTCGAAAGAGATCATTTATGACGTGCAGAATCACAAGAGTGACCAGTGTGCCACTTGTTGTATTAATTGCAGCTGTTGTGACAGAAGATGAGTTTCTTTTCATTTTCCAAACTGTGTCTGAACTATATTATAAAAAGCCCCCGTCCTGCTTTCCTCAGCACTCTGTAATTGCCTCACAGCTCCATCTCTTTTAATGGACTTTCTGTCAAATACTTCATCCAATTCTATCAGGGAACAGCAGCGCTTGCTCTTAAATAAACCCTTGCAGTTTTACAGTGTTCTTCCATAACTAACACATACCAGTATGACTGCCTAGCGCGGTTGGCTTTTAACATGTTTTTGTAAATCATGTTTGTCAGAATTTTTCAGAAAAGATGAGTAGTGGATGCGATGTAATACATTCTTTCATACTTGATATCTAATGTGTGGGAAGCTGTTTTTTTCCTGCCATGTTTTGTTTGATTTATTTCCTCAAAGACAAAAGGAAGTGCATGTGTGGACATCAACAATTTTGTCTTTTGATTGATCATGTTGTAACGCTCAAACTTCAGGGTGATGCTAAATAAATTTCAGATACCATTGTCCTTAATTAGCACATAAACCCAAGCTGTAAATAATTATTGGAAATGCATGGTATACAGTTTATTAATGACTTGTGAATATGCAGCTCACTAGAAACATATTTATCTGGGTTGGTGATGTGACATCTTTATTTGCTATGAATCATTATATATTTGTAATATTTATGAAAACTCAGTGCAAATTGTTACTGATGTATGAGGCAAGATAGTCTTTTGATGTTTGGTACAAACTTAAATTATGAACATATTCTCTCATGGAAAACAACCGCAGCTTAGAGAAGCCCTATGTGAATCAGAAACTAACTAAAAGTCAAAGATCTGTGTGCGAGCTCAAGTACATTACCATTAGCTACAAAAAAGGGTTTCCCTGCAGAGAAAAGGCTTTGTTATGGGATTTAGGTGAGCTTGAAAATAGTTAATCATGTATTATTGCTCAGTATTTGATGATTTACTATTTTTCTTCTCCCGAGTTTTTCTGGATGGATGATTATAAAAAAAAT
>NC_045749.1:9918704-9946140 GCF_008692095.1 Etheostoma spectabile | reverse complement strand
AGTACTTTTGCTTTTTCATTAGTCTATGTCGGCTGTGAATTTGTGTTTTTATTGCATGGCACAATAAACAACAACAGACCACACACAATGAGAGAGTCACTAACTCTTGTGGAGTTTATATATTACTCTTTGACCACCATAAGAAAAGAGTTTTCATGCATCCACCTTCCCTTTGAGGATACAAACATCAGCCTCATTAAAAAGGAGATGGTCTTTGTTTTAGCTGGTTCATCACCCCTTTTCTGAAAATGATATTTATTGACTATAACATTGTTAATGTGTTGGTCTTTGTATTTCCCAGACCAATGCGAAAACATGTACTGTAGGTCATACCATCCTGCTTGACTAATCAGTGGTTCTGCTTCTTTAGTTATGTGTGAAAGGGATTCTGTCGCCAACAACTATAAAAAAACATTATAAATGAAATATTTATCCTGGGTCATAATCTCTGTAACAGCTAATAACGCTAAAACACTCTGAGAGACACCCAGAAGCTCTCTGCCACATCACAACAGCGGATTCTGTGCAATATACATCAAATATCCTGCTTACAAAAATTGGATATGATTTGACTGGTAATACTGTGGTGTACCAACATTATCCTAACAATATTCCATGGGCAGAACTCATCCTCATTGACTCAATCTGTACTGTAAGGAAATCAGTGGTGTTAAGTAACTGTTCATTTACTCACATTTTGTACTTAAACTGCTCATATTATGCTCATTTTCATTTCACCATTGTATTTAGAGGTTGTATCAAAATAGGTTTACATGGTTTAATTTTCGAAAAACACCAT
The DNA here is from genome assembly GCF_008692095.1 of Etheostoma spectabile. Taxonomy (NCBI): domain Eukaryota; kingdom Metazoa; phylum Chordata; class Actinopteri; order Perciformes; family Percidae; genus Etheostoma; species Etheostoma spectabile. The sequence goes on along the minus strand of NC_045749.1, from coordinate 9,945,341 downwards.
ATTTTTGTTCTATACTGCACATTGCTGCAGCGTCACTTTTCTTCCTGTGTGTTGAACTCTCTGTTTTAGCTACAGAGTGAGACTTCTCACTTCTGTTCAATCACGTTGAGAGTCTCACATGTGTAGTAGCAAAGGACTACAAGGCAATCAGAAGTGGAGTATGAGGGCATGCCATGCTAGTAGCTAAGCGAGCATTATAACAAGTTACAAAATTACGCACGTTCGTCAGAAGTAAAGGCTGGACTACAATAGAGCTACTTGGAGTAGTTTGTGAACAGGGTTTTCTTTGGGATGGTAAGTCCCTTTGGGGAGGACTTTGGGCTTTTTCCCTTTGTTAACCTATAACATGCACAAAAAAGACATTTAACACAATAAATGAAAGGAAAAAATCCCAAAAGTATAATATTAGCACTTTAAGTCCAATCTTACTTTTACTGTACTTTTTCTTGGACATTTCCTTTGTATGCTACTTTATGTTTCTACTAAATTACATTTCACTGACTGTTAACTGTAGTAACTGGTTGCTTTTCATATTAAGATTTCACAAGAAAACATGTGATACAAATATAAAGAAAACAAGACAAAACAGCCCTGTCCACAGGTTTCAGATGGCTATGTAGCTTCTACCAAAAAAATGTATTGATATATAAGTAAACATTTACAATTTAACAATCTTAAAAATATATATACACAGTACTTATACAGTATATTATATATTTGCCAGTCAAACAGGGCACAAGCAAATTTTGATGATAATACTTTTAATTTGACCTTAAAGGAAATTTAAATCTGATTACTTCTTCAACCACTTCTTAAAATTCTGTGACGTTTCTTAAAAGTCCACTTGGCCCTCTAAACTTGTTATTAGGTTCAAATCTGGCGCAATAACATTGTTTCATTGATATTACTGTAAATGAGCTGCTGACTGAACAAAAACATGCAATGTTAATGCAGTATGTTTACTCATATTTTACCAAACCACTGTTAGCATCTTTCGCAAAAAAATAAACATGTTTTATGGAGCATTTAAATATGTACAGTGAGGGAATTTCTCCTCTGTACAACTGCTGGGAACAGAAGGCTAAAAATACATTTATATTAATAAATGTATAATTCTGTGTTTGTCTATTATTGACAGTGCTTTTGGAACATATCAAATATTGCAGCATTTCTCTCCCAGGAAGACAAATGACTGATTGTTCATCTCACCAGTAGAATCTGTTGGGGACAACGCTGTCATGCACAAGCTGCCATCTCCTTCCAAATTCAACAGAGACATAGAGCTGAAAAAGAGAGGACTGCATTAACAAAATGAGTTACAGTATACCAAAATAATGTTCCACACCAGAATATCCAAGATAATTTCCTGATAAATGTCTAATTGTATTATCAAGGAGCTGTCAAGATTTGTAGATTTTGTGGCGTCAATTATGTTCTTTTGAATATTGCACTACTGAATGTATACTTTGTGAAAATGCATCTTTGATGAGAAAATGCATCAGTTCTTGTAAAAATACAGTGATCCAAAAAAATAGAAAAAGATTATTTATTATGATGCCTTGGAAAAGAGGGAAGTGGGGACTGACAAATTGGTCTCTGTATTCAAATCAAAGTGTCTCCTTCTTATAGTAAATCAGTAGGATTTCGGCCTAATTGGTGTTTAACTGCCATTGTAGTCTTTTTGTTCCATTAAGGTTGACTTCAAGCTTTAAGAAGGCCTGTCATCTTGCCATAATGATCAGGCTGCAATCATCTTAAGCTCAGAGCTTTACAAGGATAATCAACATCATTTTGCCTTATCTGAGAGCAATTTATTTTTAGAGACATGACAGGCAATCAACAAAGGTAAAAATGAAACCAAACTAAAATTGATTTCAGCAGTTAAATTTAAAAAACAAACATTGAATTTAGCTTTTAAAAAATTGTGAAGGCAAAAATCTGCATGGCGTGTTATTTGGAAACGCCGATGGTTCTCAACTAAGCTTTCATCTTCCTCCCAGCACCATTTATCTCACTTCTCAGACCTTGACTGTTTTTCTCTCAGAAAATCAAGTCTTCCAATAGCATGCTGGGAAGGCCGAGTTTGACGTCTGTGGTGTTGAGTAAAGTAGACAGCAGGGTTCTCACACAGAGTAATGAAGAGTGTGTGTTTACGCTTGCAAATCTTGTGTTTTTGTGTGAGCTTGTGGATTTTTTCAGTGTGTCTTCCTTGTTAACTTTGCCCTGTGTTTTCCGGGACACATCCATTCAGAGTTAAGAGTCTACAGCCAGACCTTATGACCTTTTTAGGGGAGCAGGTGATCAGCTTCTTACGGCAGCCTTGGCTTAAGTGGTAGATTTCTCTGACTACGTCCTGAAAGCTAGCAGTCATTATCAAAATGAATGCTTTTGAACATGATTGCAAAGATATTTTGTATCATTTAATAGAGATATTAATTTTGTTGTGACCCAACAGGCTTGGGATATATAATCCGACGGAACAACAATCTAGCAGAGCACTCACACTGAGCTAACATGTGCATGATAAGCAGAAAGTGAACCATACATAACAGCCCTTATTCACTAACCAGAGATATTTTTTCAGTTTTATTCTAGCTATTTCATGCATGCTGACAGCCACACATTACCTTTTGGTCATGGCTGTAAGCCATAATCCAGTCCTCCTGCTCGGGGTGAAAAAGCAGGCTGAGGATATCAAAGGCTAAGCTGTGTTTCTGATAGGTCGCCCCCTCGTCAAGGCTAATGAGCAGGCTGCTTTCCACCTCCGGGTCGGTAAGTAACATGATCTGAGAAGAGACGAGAAAGGAGATGGGGGAATCAGCGGCCCACCTTGACAGCATCCATTCCACAGCGCTTATGTGTACTTGTACTTGTACTTGCGATGTACTGCCTTAAACAAACGTATGGTGCAGACACCTGCAGGGCTGCTGTGTGGTATAAATGATAAAAACTCTATAATAATTGACAGATTTTTTCAATAGAGGCAGGATTTCTTTTTACAAGATACAACTTACCTTCCTTTTGTTGTTCGGACTCACGTACAAGTAGCTCAGGATGGTTTTTGTCCCAATTTTCTCATTAAATTTCTCATACGTGGTCCCATAATCAGTTGACCTAAAATTCAAATATAAGGATAAAGTATATAGGTTGTTGTGGAGAGTAAAGAAGAACGGAGGAACATCTACTAAGATTAAGATGCTGATGGTATCATTAAGCATATCAAGCAGGCAGAAAATTGCAACCGCAGAAGTCATGAAGCAATTTTCTAGATGAATGGAGATTTTTTTAATTATCAAAGTAAACAGGAATATCCTGTGTGACATGCATTGAGGGGGCATGAGATATTTTTATTATTGATGCTTTGGGGTAAAAACATAATTTAATGTTTGGGATTTTTATGTTTCAGAACTCAAAAGGAGGATTGGGTAAAATATTTGCCTGTTGGCTGAATAAAAAATGACTGAATGAACGAAAATAATTTTGAAACTAGATGTACTAAAAAATATAAATTGTACTCCAAAAATGGCACTGCTTTCCTGACCTTATTTTAAAAATGTTTAATACGGCTTAAAATAAAAATAAAACATTTTGTGGATTCCTGTGTTTTATAATTTTTATAGAATCTTTCTTTCTTTATAGGAACTTCATATTAAATATTAAGTCATTATTGATTATTTAACCAGTGTAAATTGATGATATATTTACTTCCTGATTGGAGGCTCACAGACCCCAGTCTGTATGTGTAAAAATGATGACAACTGTAATAACCATGTTTTTCTTATGTTCTGACCTCATTAAAACCTAATATGTAGAAAGGTATTAAAGTGGAAACCCTTTACATTTACCACTAACCGAGTTTGCAGATTAAACGTGGAATGGGGCACTTGTGTGCAGAAAAAACTATTTGTGAACAAAACATTGACGTAGCATCACCTTTTGAGTTTATATAGTGAATCTGTTAGCAAAAAGTACAAATCCAGGAAGCAAAATTATCATTCGATTGGAGTTGTATGATGAAGGCAAGGCAACTCATTCTGTTATAGCTCTGTTTTTAGTCTCTAACTCCAAAATACCAAGCTCTTTAGCTGCTAAATGCTATGTTCACCAGCTAGTCGCTTAGTGTGTCTGTCTGCTGTTTGGTGCTAAGCAGGTCGTGTACACTTGGTTTTAAGAGCTCGTCAATGAACATCTGTATGTTAACTTGCAGCCCAAAACAATGCTATGATAGAAGTAAGAGTGTACCAAAACAGTAAAGTTACCAGCCAGACAGCAAGACAATGGGCTGAAAACTCACTGTTAGGCTGTGTTAAATTCACATTGTCATTTGATACTTTATTATTATAAAAAATATTGTTTATAGCTGCTTTAATGAAGGCGACAAAACCATAGAATGACCAAAATAATTCATGTTTTACATGTTATTTGGGCCATGCATAAAAAAATATATTAATTTTGTCTGCTAAAATAAATACTATGTTATTCTATACACCATAGTAATGTTAATTGTGTTTAATTAGATAACTAAAACTCCAATAACATACATTTCAAATAAACTTATTTTGAATTTAGTAATCCGTAAAAGTGCTACACACTTCAGTCACATATATAAAACAGATTAAAAGGCATAGCATTTAACCATGTGTATGTGTCTTTTTCTGTAGCAGATTTCTGACAATCTACAATCAGTTTGATATGTAATGCCAGACAGAAGATCTTACCTCCATAAAGAACTCTCTGTTACTCTGCCAGAGTTGAAGTCGTAGTACTTTGTCAACATGAGGATCACCTAAAAAACAGAATAAACAGATTATTTCCAAGGAGTGATATCATCGGTTTTGTGAACAGCAGCAATAAAGTGTCACATAAATGAAACAATAGAGCCGAGTCATCCCTGCACTTGTCTTTTAATCTCCCTGACAGACACAGCTTTATAAAACACAAACAAAACTGTGATGGCATGTCAACCCATTGCTTTGTTTGTCGTGAAGCTATAAAAATTGCGCATACTCTCTGAGGAAAAGAGGACCACATATGCATGCTATAATGGTCTCTAAGAGACAGTGGATTACCAGCAAATGCTACCACTGGTAAACTATGACTGAATGAATAAATAAGTTAACACTATATTTTACTAAGAGGATAAAAGGATTATAAAAAGTGTTGCATGTGGTTTACAATGAACAGACCTTTACTTGATATACATAAAAGGTGTAGATTTACAGATGTCTTTTAAATTGACTCAGCTAATAATGAATAGCTCACTGTGGACATTTCTATTTGCCTCAGTTTCATTTATTAAAGAGAGACTAACTAGCTAAATCAAAACTTGACAGTCTCTACGCATGTTGTTACTGAGGCATAAAGCCATGTTTAGCTACATTGTACTTGTTATCTCCTTTTCTTCTAAGTGAGGCAGTAACATAAGGGAAAACCTCAATTATTATAATAACCTCTGTCCAAAAGAATGCATTTATCCACAATGACGTTTGGTAACATCTCAACAGTCCTTCATACAAAAAGAGTTGTTCACATTGTGCCCTTCACCCTTTACACAAATGAATCGCTCAAGCAGTGTCCAGCCTGCACCGTGCAATCATAAAATCTGCAGATCATAAAGCTCCCTGGAGAAGCTTCTCTGGGCAACCTTTCATAGCTATCCTCTAATTATCGAGTGTTATGAGAGCTTGGGGTAACATTCTCCATAAGAAGTAAGAACTTCATCATGTAAACAAGAAATTTGAACTTTTATAAAACCTTGCACAGTTTGTAGAAATTCCAAATAATGATTTGCTATGGATTGGAAATCTCCGCGACGACTACGAGAAGCTTAAACAAGTCAATTGTCCTCATCTCTAAATAAAAGCCTCTTGAAACCAAATGTGACAGTCTACTCCAGCAGCTGTAAAATACATATACAAAAACAATAGTACTTTAGGTTGTTTAAAGCTAAATTCATTAACACCAACTGTCTGTTGATATGCTTTCTTGCTTTATCACAAAACACAATAAAAGTAACTGATTTAGCAAAACAAAACACTATTCAGAATCTCCTGTTATGTAAGATTTTCAATTTCCTAGAACCTAACAAGATAAAAGGTCCTTTTTTGTCTGATCAAAAGTCAAACACAGAAAATCAGCAAATCCTCACCAATGAAAAGCTAGGGGTGCCTGGGTAGCTCACCTGGCAGAACAGGTCAGGCGCCCAGGTTTTACTCCTTGATGCAACGGCCGCAGGTTCAACTCCGCCCTGCAGCCCTTTGCTGTATGTCATTCACCCTCTCTCTCACGTTTCATGTCTTTGGCTATCCTATATAAATAAAGGCCTAAAATGCCCCAAAAATAATCTTAGACAAATGAGAAGCTAGAAACAGATAGTTTACTATTTTTCCTTTAGAATTTACATTACAGAAACACATATTTGTTGCTGATTAATTCTTCTACTAATTAATGAATCTACTAGCCTAATTTTTTCAGCTCTAAAATGAACTAATCAGTAATATATGCATTGTACTAAAAATGTCTTACATGTCCTGCACATTTATCATAGTGCTGATTTATGTTTTCTAACAGACATATGTATCTTCATCTGCATGATATCTCAATGTATATACTGTGATTTTTAAATAATGTACCACAAGTTCCTACAGAATCTCTTGCTGTCAATGCAATGCATTTCAAATTAACCAGTTTTGCTTTATTTCCTAATTATTTGCCCTCTTTGTGAATAAGTTGACCAAGAAAACTCTGACTCTGCTATTACTTTGTGAAGAATGTATTAAATAGATGAGCTTTAGTTCAGAGATAATCAATGGATCTTGTTATAACTATGGTACCAGGTGTCCCGAATGGGTTGCAGAGATTTATGGTCTTCCAATAAAATGGCCTTCATACCTTCTAAAAGTCATACCCTCATGGACACTGTCATATGCAATAAAACAACCTGCAGCAGTCTGAAAATTAGGACAAACTATATCCGCCATTATGTATGGCTATTAACTTTATGCATATGCTTGGGAAGGATCCAGGATTACAGGCAGATGTAATTTGCATCCAACTTTGCCGGCTGGAAAAGTTTCCTGTGTTCTGAGATATGTTGACAGTGGAAGTTGCCGTATAAATACAGTGATACAATATTCACTTTGTAGATCTTTCTGTGTGAAACAGGTATTTGGAGTTCGGCATGTCAAAAAGCCATTAAATTGCTATTTGAAAACCCTGGACAAAGCTTCTATTAATGCTTTAATGCCCTTTGGATTTAAATAATGCCATTTGTTTTATTACCCTTTGAATTTCAACAAAGGTGTCACATTTGATGCCAGCTACCATGTAGCGCACAGCCCATTAGACTGCAGTGGCAACAACATATCTCCAAACTGGATTACTTGACATCCAAGAGCAAGCAAATTGATTTTTCAACCTCTAATCCTTTGTAAATCTTAAACCGTGAAGGTAAATGGACTGGGATGAATTTGATCATTATGTAAGAAAGAATGGAGGCTTACTGGGGACTTATAGGGCTTAGGGTGAAGAGATTACTGTTGAGGATTGGAGGTGTTTTACGACGAGGAGAAGGGGTGGGGTATCAAGAAAGCAGAAGGGGGGATGAACACCTGAGACAAATGAAAGGAGCAACAGAATACAAATTATGATTCATTCTCACTGCAACCAAACAGTTGATCCAGCCTCATCAGCTGTTGCCTCATCAATTAAACTGTCATCACATTTAGCTACTGCAATTAAACAGATGGATGATTCCATAAAAGCAATTGTTACAAGAGGTATGACTGGAATATTAATAATAAAGACAAATATGACATATCAAACACTGGCCATGTGTCTAAAGTGTTCCCTGCCTTTTGCCCAATGCATGATGGGATAAGCTCCAGGTCGCCTTTGAGCCTACAGTAATAAGCAATGGGAAAAAAGCTATTAATTAAGGATGCACCAAATCCAGGATTTGGGTTTGGATTCTGAATAATGGGCTTTTTGACGGGGTTTGGTTTCTGCCGAACTAAACTCTATGCTTGCACTAGGCACACTACGCTGGTCAACGTAATGGCGCCGTCGGTAATTCTGAGAAGGTGTTTACTTAGGTGGGCCGTTCAATGCAGTAGTTGTGAGAAAGTGAAAACTGAACTTTTGTGCAGAGAAAGTGTTGTTTGGCAGACCTTTCAGTCAAAAGAAGGCAATTCAAGTCCAGCTACATGTTCAATTTGCAATGCCAATTTGTCTCTTGGTGACAAGGACCCTAAACAATACACAACACTGCCACTGTTAAAACCTTTGCGTATGAAACATCCAAAAGATTATGAGTTGTGCATGAAGGAATCTACAGACAGCAGCCAAAATGCAGCAACGTCAGATACGGTCAAAGGAAGGACAGTTACAGCTAAAAACCAGAAGTCTCCCAGAAGTCTCTTTGCTGATCCGCAAAAATCTGGATTCGGTGCATCCCTACTATTAATTAGGGCTGTAACAAATAACATATCATAGCGCTGTGTTGACATTCAAATTCTAAATCAACATAAACGTTCACTAGTTTTGGGCAATTGGAAGGATACATCGATGATTGGCTGAGTACATTGCACATTGTATTTTTGGGGGCACTTTTATTTTGACAATGGCCAATTGGAAATTTTAACATGTCACCAAATCTGATCCATTATTAGTAAAAATAAAATTGATTATAGCAGCTTTAATATAAAGATTTGAATTTTACTTTTTCAAAGGACAGACAAGATTTTGTGTAATGATATTCAAATAAGTGATAACTTGTGATAATAAATGTCACAACTAAGACAAACTAATTGGGAGGAGAAGCGTGAGAACACCTGCCTACAAGATTTTAACACCACAGAAGTGTTAACCACGTGGCAGTGAACCCCAGGGGCCATTATAGCATGAAGTATGATATTTCACTTAATAAAATCCCCACATTAATACAGCATCATTTAACACCTTAAATAAAGAAATCATCCATATGTATTACATTGTTTATGGCACTGTGATTCACTCAACAAAAGCCTGCAGAAAAACACATCCACCTATACTTCAAAGTGAGACACGTAACGTACAGACCCTTTTGTCTGCCATTTCAATTTTTATCACTTCATTAACAATGGCAACATTTCCTCATAGACCAGATGTTGTGCTGAAGCAAGGTTGTTTGAAGTCAGAGCTGTTGGCTCTCACATAGATAACAGGTCACTGCAATCATGAATTATAAAGTGGCATCACTTTGCACAAAAAAGCTATGGGTGTTGTAATAAAACCTGATATCATTATACAAGGAGGAGTGAAAATAACATTATTGGCCATTGTTTTCAGCACTGGGTATTAATATGACTGGAAGATTTTTTAACATGTGATTCTTAAAGTAAAAAGTTCAGCTACAATGTGACTGATGGCAACATACTGGCAGAGGGTATATTATTGATCTATGAGCATCAAATAACAGGTTCTCTGTGTTACAGCTGTGGCTTTCAAGCAGAACAGTCTGACTTTATTGGACTCGTTGTGTCAAGACCACGAATCTGTGTGGAAGTAGCAGCTTGGTTGATAAGTCATCTGAAACGGCTTTCCTTCAGGCTACAGCTCTCGCATCATTTGCTTCTTACCCATAAATGAAAGTCAAGGCTAGTGCAGCAGCTAGGCTACAGTGGCCTGCTGAGCTTGGAAGCTTCAGTGTGCATTAGGAGGGGGTCTGATCAATGCAGGCAAGATTAGAAAGCAAGAGGGTAGGTTTGTCAACCCAACCAAAAAGTTGAGCTCACTGTGAAAGGAGATTTTCTTTCTTGCTTTGAACTCTTCAGCACTCTTGTTTGAAAGTGCTGAGTGCGATGGTAGAATATTAGTTGCATGTTGACAAACCAAAAGCTCCCTGGACTCTCATAATAATTAATAAATTACATGTTCTATGACATAAATAAAGTAAAACAGCAGATTACATAAATATGCTGGGAAAGATTTATCGTGCCCATGTGACTTCTTTGGTAGTGTTTGAAACCTCAGGTTTCTGCATCACTCTAAATCCAAAAAGGAAACTTCAGTGAGTAAATCAAAGTTAAGGTTCTGAATGTGAGGCTTTTCTTACAGCAGCCAGATGGTGTAACTCATACTGTATGAATGAGTAATGCAGGTGGCCACTATGAAATGAAAGAGTTCTGTAACACAAAACGAGTGGCGACTCAGCAATGGCCAAAAACCAGCAGACTGACAACAACAGCAACTATGAGTGTTTCTGATTCCTAGATGAAGCACTGAGGCGCTGACCACCTTGGTTTAAATGTAAACACACCAACTAGCAGAGGACTGGAAAATGCATTTCAAAAGATACAGTGGTCATTGTAATTTGAAAAACAGTAAAATAGTGAACACTTGCAGAGCACATATGACAAAAATATGGACTTGCACAACATACAGTAAGTTTGATATAAGAACTATAAAAACTAGAATGGCACTCGGAGAGTGCAGATCTCCACCAAAGCAGATAGTCCAGTCTTCTATGATACGCAAATCAGCAAGCACATCAGCCATGTATGTCTGGATATCTCTCCAATCCAATTAGAATTAAGTCAAAATATGGCTGTGCCTAGCAGAAGCCTCGTCATCTCAAATGTGCATTTGTTATGTACTTATGAATTGGAACTATTTCACATACTTAACATACATTCAGGACCTTCTTAGTATGTACATATGTACAAATATCAAATGCTTAGACATAAAAAAAACATTACGAACTTATGAAAAGCAGTTTTCACAATGTACTGACCAGTTTGCAGACAATTCACATTTGGATGTGAGTAACAGTGTATACTAGTTAAATGATACAGTATGTGTGTTTATTTACAGCACATGTCCAAAGCCACACCTACAATTTTGGTGGTTAAAATTGTACCTGTTACTAGCACCCGTGAATGTAGAATGTGACATGCAGGACTGAAATGATCATTCATGGTTTTATATCATCCCGGCTTAATTACTTCAACTACGTTTTCACCTGTCTCAGCAAGTCGTACCAGGACCGTCTACAACTGGGCCAGAACTTTGCTGCAAGACCAGGTCCAGCGGATGCCACACATCACTTGTTTTATCTTTGCTACATTGACTCCCAATCAAGCTCAGGATCCAATTTAAAGTTCTCGTTCTTACATATAAAGCATTGCAGGGTCAGACACCTGTTTATATCTCTGACCTGCTCCATCCATACACTACTAACAGGTCCCTCAGGTCTTCTACCCAGGGACTACTTTGAAAACTAAAAGTTACCATTCTTTTGAAGTGGTAGCTCCGACTCTGTGGAACGCCCTTCCTACCTTACATTCTAGAGTCTCGGTTGGAGCTTTTAGAATGCAGCTGAAGACACACGTGTTTCAACTCGGTTTTGTCTCATGTTTGTAATTTTGGGTTTTTAGTCTTTAATTTTTTACCTTCATTGGTACTGTATTTGTTTTTGCTTGTTTATTTTCTGTTTTGGGTCCTACTGTATTTTAACAAATGTTTATTGTGACTTTGTGACTGTAAAAGGTGCTAAATCGAATACATTATTATTACTATTATTATTATTATTATCTAATTTCTCCTATTGGCTAGGTTCTGAAACTATTTAACAATTTGAAATTGGAAGTATCTCCACCCGTGATTCAGATTGGCTCCAAAATTTAGCAGGTTTGTAAGATATCATTATGCTTTGTTCCAGCCAAATTAACTGTATCATGGTCTAGGATCAAATCTTTTTCTATTTTTTTATGGCATTTCTGCTCTATGGACAACACGCAATGGAGAGAAAAAAAAAAAAAACAGGCGGGGGAGCACAGCTTGCCGATAGAAAAACATGCTGCAGGATTTCAAGGCGTTAGAGATCCTCCCCGCAGGAAGGCTTGGTGGCTTGGCAGAGCTAAACTCAGCCTGCAGGTAGTTTCATCGCAGTACTAAGCTTTAAAAAAGAGCCCTTCTGTTTATCCATGCAATGTAGGCAATCCCGCATCCTGAATTTGTATGAGAAAAAAAAAGATTGTCTTTGGTTGTCTCAAGTGGAGTCGTTTTGTTACAATTGTTATCAATATGTATTTCATGAATTTATTTATGTTTCTTTACCAGGATGTGTTATGTTTACTCCCTGAAACAATACTACAACAGAACCCACCACCACTATCGCAGCCCTAGCAGCCTGTCCATCACAGCCACCCAGGAGAGAGTGGAGCTGGCAGGGGTCCGTAGTGAAAGCAGCAGCTACAGGGTTGTCTAAGCATGTCAACATGCTATGTGTAGGAAGCTGCATGCATTACAGTGTCCAGAACAGGGATGTTTGTGACTGTATGCTTAGATAGCAGAATCCATGTAGGGATGGTAGGGAGAGATAAAATGGACTAGAACTAAACTGAATTTAACTATTGGTCATATTAAGTCTTCTGTTCCTCCCCCTAAGGCACTGTCTGTCCATTAAATATGCAGAGCGAGGGCTTATTGACTAAACGCTCCCAGCGTCAACCAAATTAGATCTTGCAGTAGTATAGCAAACCGAAACTTCTGTAGTAATTGTTCTATAAATACTTATACATTATTATATTTTTTATTTTAAAAAATAGTATACTGTGTGTATTTAAAAGCTAAATAGCAGCAAGTCACAATTCACCTTAATGTTACCTTGAATAAATCTTAAGTGTCATGTCAGAAAGTGAATTTAAAGTTGTACTGATTGTTTTGAATGAAGAGTTCATCCTTTATGCCATGCTGCACATCAACAGCAGAACATACCGTAGATACAGTAATTTGTGATAATTTGTGTAATAATATGCAGGCATTGAAATATTCAAGGTAAATCCTTGTAATTAACATCTCATAATAAGCTACAATCAAGTTAACATTCAACCTGAAATAACCCTAGCTCTGCTTGACTGATTACTTTCACCTTTTTGCCTCACAATCCTAAATCTCAATCTTAAAGAAGTGCCCATTCAGCTACGGAGAAAAATTACTAGGACCCATTTTGGCTAAGAAGGCCAGTGAGATGTAGACACAGGCTTTACATCAACAACTCGACTATTTTGGTGCTGAAGAGATCACCATCGTATTGGCACCAACATGGTGCACACGTCCACTTTAAACTATGACAACATGCTTTAAAAAAAAAAATTAGGACCAATGTGCCTTTTACTAGTCCACTGTGATATTTAATAAATACAAAAGTGTGCTGCTTGTATATCTTCTGTGGAGAATCTGTGTTATTAATTATTATTATACTGACAATTATAAGTTATTAAGTGTGTGTTGTTTTTAAAACAGTTGGATTGAGTGGAAACAAAATAGGACAGATGTGTTCAAGGTCATCATTGGCTGGAACCTTTCCCAGCATGCATTGGGCAACACCCAGGACAGACAGTCTCATAGGGCTAACACAGGATGCCAAACACATTCACACCTACAGGCAATTTAGACTTTGCTGATTTACCTTACTTGCATGTGTTTGGCCTGTGAGAGGAAACTAGACTACCTGAGTAAAAGCCAAACATGCTAAAACTAGTAATTCATTCAAATGAATTTAAAAGCAATACAACTAACCATAATCTTAAAAAATGCTGTAGAGTTAATATCGTTCTGCTTATTTGTAAGAGACAAGCTAACATTACTGTAAAGCAGAGCATACAATGCATTACACATTAGTTGCTTTGTGATGTTTAGTTTGAACCATCAATGATCTGGCTGTTGGGCAATCAGATTAATTTCTAGCATGTTCAAAATGTTCTTCTTTGGATAACTTAAATGAAATTGTCACTGGACAAAATGGACTGCGGGTTCCGTGCGTGATCAGTGTGACCACCCTAGGTCATGACTGGTCAATTGATCAGTACAGTGTGAGCAAAGAAATTATATGTTTAGGCCGTAAAGAATGGCTGATTTAAGTGTATGTGAGTTAACACAGTGTACAAGATTCATTAAAACATACAAAATGCAAAAATGAAACTAAAATACTTCTTAATATTACCTCTTAGAAGGTTTGGCGTTATGATTATTGTTAGTTTGCTTGCTAGCTTTCTCCATTTTGCATTAGAGAAGACAAAAATAGCATAATGAAGAGGTAGGGCAACAGGACATGCAGAATGTTTTATGAACACCCACCACTGGAGTACATGGCATGACCTGTTGCAGTTATAAAAACCTAACAAAATCAAATATGCCTTGCTGGACATTGGAAACCTTCAGACATTGAAGCCCTAACATTTTATTCAGTAAAACATGTGGTCTTGGCTGATGCAAATAAAGCCCCAGTGGATCTTTGATTAACATCCTCTGCAACAGAAGATGATTTAAGTTATTCATCTACTGTACTGGCTCCTGTAGGTAAACCATTCAAGGCTACGGCAGCATTCATGCTACATCCAACTTCAGAATAAAGCAAACACTCAAATGCGTCTTTTCAATACCACTGTAGGCTTACTTGCTCAAAATTATGCAATTTTTTTTCAAATCCTTAAAGCATGCTAGCAAATAGCTGCAATTCAATTCTCAGTGAGAGGACACTTGTTATTGAAATGTTGCATGTTATGGAAACGGCCCAGGTTGTGTTGCTTATGCATTAGCATACATAGGCCGGCACAACTTGGGAAACAAGTTAAAAAATATGTTTTCATTATTCAACAGAAGGAATATATTTTCATATAGATAGAAGAGCCTTTGAAGATTCTGTAAATACCACCAGTGCAGAGGTTGGTGTTTTTCAAAAACTCAGGTTAGTGACAGACAATAACCACATGAATCAGTGCAGAAGCAGCAATGGATTGAGCACGACATTTTCCTTGGTTTTCATGTTGATTGAAAGGCTGAAACGATACTGCAGCTTAGTTCTCAAACTCTGATCATTAGGCAAATGATAAACACTGTAACAGTATCACCCACCAACTAGGCTTCAGCAGCAAATGACTGGCAAAATCAAATCTGGAATTGGACAGAAAAAAATAGAACTATAAAAATAAATAATATAAAAAGAATTTAAAAAAAGTCAGCAAGAAGCTCAAACAATGGGTCTCACAAACAGTATGCAAATTGACTGATGTTCTGTAGACCCACAACTAAACCAATTATCAGATCTCAGAATTTGAAACTAACACATCACAGTAGGCTGCAAACAAATGTCTGAATTTCTGAGAGTGTTTTAAGTGTGAAAAATTGATTTAATGTCATCAACATGTGGGAACTGCCTGAAGTGTCTGAACACAGAAGCATTTTCCCACACAAAAGGAGCCCCATTTTCAACATATGTGAGCACTGCAAGCATCACCAGCCCCTAAACCCTTTCTTCATTCTTTGTATTTGTTGGACAATGTATCTACTTAAACATTTTACAAATGGTCTTTCTCTCCTTATTCATTCTGTAAGATAAGGTTGCCCATTGATGTGTGACTGGCTGCTAAACCTCTTATAATCTTCTCATAAACCCAGGGAAGCAGATTGCTGCCATAATGACTGAACTGTGAGACAAAGACATTTAACTTGGAAAAAGGAAATTGGCCACTTTTGAAATACATGTAGATTACTACTTTAAATAGATTTCTAAAGAGTACACTAGCTGGAAACTCTGCACATTTTCTTGGGGACCACCCAGCCTGCACCTACACAGAGAGAGAAAGGGTGTGGTACATTGCAGAAGCAGGAACACACACACGTTATTACATTGTTGGTAGGCGGGATGAGGGTCTGTGTCATCAGGGGAAACATTTCTCAAAACAGCACTAGAAAGAGTAACTGTGAAAAAATGATGGCAAATTTTGGTGACAATGTTGCTGTGATGTGATAGCTTATAGTTTAGCATAAGAAATGGAAACAGGGGGAAACGGGTAAAGACCTCTTTGCAGTCGCTGTTCCCAACCTGTTGCGCAACAATGTGATGGCAAAATGACGCAGATCTTGCAGGCGCACCAGGATTTAAAGTGCGCAATCAGAGGTTGTGCACCACTATTTTTTTCAGCGGCGCACAACAAAGTGGAAACAGGAAGCATGGATGAGTTTGAGGGCAACCAAATGCCAGGACTCTCAAAGTGACTGCAAGTCTCTCTTATAAACTTACTGAGTTAAGATGGTTTCTTTTATGGTGAATGAAAGGCTTGATCCAACAAAGTAGGTCGTTGAATCGTTAAACAGACATTCTGAAGTATTCAAAGTGCTTTTCTTCTTTTCTTCGCTATTGTTTATCTTTTCTTCTTCTTCTAGTCCGTAGAAATAGCAAAGTCGGTAGCCTTTCCTCAGTTCTGCTACCTCTGTTTTGGAAAAGACTGCAACTAGAGTCGCGACCACCAATGCGCAAATAGTTTTGGCTGTCCCATGACGTCACACTGTGGCGCAACAGGTCAGGAACGGCAATTATACCTGACGCTTAAGAGAGCCAAGAAATAGTTGTCTGTATATGTACAGATTAAACAAACAAGATATAGTTTGATAATAAGTACATTAGAGGTTGTAGTAGGTGGATTTTGATAGCTTTGGACAGAGCCAGGCTAGCGGTTTTCCCCATGCTTTCAGTCTTAATGCTAAGCTAAGCTAATCACCTGCTGGCTTCATAGTCATTAAGCTAAAACGTGTATTTCCCCAAAGGTCAAACTGTTCCTTTAATGACAGCAAGAGCAAAAAACAAAATAGCTATTAAAAAAACAAATTTGACTCAAACTATTTGTTGGGTTTTATTTCCATGACTAACAGTCAGATGATATATGTTCATTAAGCATTACATGGCTCAAATGTTTTAAAACATTTTCGATAGCCTACTGTTCTGGTTGGCTGCATTATTTTATTGCAGCATTGTTATAACTCCCCTTGTGAAATGGGTTGGTCTTGCTGAATGCGTTTTAAATCATTAATACATGACTTGGATGTGTTCTCATGCTCTCAGTCTAGATGCTGCCCTTCTTGGATCTCTGGTTCCTCACATCAAGCCTTGGCCCTCTTTGACAGTGTGTTAGATGTTGCTTTACGTATTAAATCACACCTCCAAATCAGCTTCTTGCATTACAGAAATATTGCCAGGGTGCAATTTAAGCCAGCAAGATGTTAAATAGCTAATTCATGCTTACCTCTCAAGCAGACTAGGTTACAACACATTCCACTAGTCTTACCAAAACGTCTATTTAACGATTAGAAATAATTCAAACTCTGCTGCTTGACTCCTAATCAAAACAAGAAAAAAATAGTATGTGAGCATCGTTTTCTGCTGGACTGCGCATTGCTCCAAGTATTTTTCCAAATTGATTTTAAAGTCCCTTTGCCTGTATGTATATATACATACAAGCAAAGGGACTTTAAAATCAATATAGGCCTGCAGTAAAGCTCTGAATGGCTTACGTCAAATACGCCGTTTTTTTTGTTGAGTGCCTTCAGATTCACTCACATCCTCCAGTGGGTTGTTAGATTTTCCGAGCCACAGATACACTGTAAGAAAATTGGATGTTCCTAAACTGGGTTAGCTGGAGGTTAAAACATCTATTTCTGTTAGCGTTCAACTTGTCCTTTAGCTCTCTCTGTGTTTGTATATATATAGTATTTTACAATAATAGTATGATACTATTTTATTCATTTTACTCCCCATTTCTTTTCATTGTATACAGCACTTCAAGTTACATGCTTAGTGTAAAGAGTGTTATATAAGTGAAGTTATATTATTAATCTTGTTATCTGCTGTATAATGACTTTCACATTTGAACTGAGTGTCTGCGTTGAGTGAGCTGTCTACTTAACCTTTAGTAGGATCAACCATCTCTCTATTTTGAGCAAGGCAGATAAGGCTCTAGCAAGAAGACAGGTGCAAATATATGCCTACAGCCAATAATCTGTGATTTGAGAACAAAACAGCAAAACTGTTTGGAGAAAATGAAACTTCTTTGATGTATTTATTTGTTTCCATTAAACTTCAGCCTACCTGCCAAATAGGCTAATCCATTAACAACAGCACGTGTGGTGTGTGTGTGTTGTGTGTGTGTGTGTGTGTGTGTGTGTGTGTGTGTGTGTGTTAATCAGAGGAAAAGAGAGAGAGAGAGAGAGAGAGAGAGAGAGAGAATGATGCAAGCAAAGATTACCTCAAACTCTGCAACCTCTCAGCAGTCACATTTAATCTCAGTTTCGTCTCATGTGCTCTGCCAACACAAAACTACTGCTTTAAATTACTCTAATTGTCATGCAAGATTAGGGAGTCAACACTGACCACACACTGCGTCAAAAGAAGTCCGTGCGTAAATCTGGAGCACATTAGCTACTCACGCTGCTGTTTTGTCCGGACCAGTGCACCATCGCCTGGTTATGAGCCGTGTCCCCGGTGAGTGCGAATGTCGAACTTGTGAGCTCAAACTCCTGGTCCGAAACCGAAGCGCCCTCCCCGCCCTCAGGTCTGAGTTCAGACCAAGTCTCTGCGCTCCTCGCCTTCCGTGTTCGTCTCCAACTGGCCACATCCGTATCCCGGTTTACTGTCACATCAACCTGTGCCCCATTTTCACCGTAAAAGCTGTTCTTTTTTCCATCACCGGTGCTATTTTCGGTAACGTCAGCCTCACTAGGAGAAGTGACAGATGCGGGAGAAGCACTTCCAGTAAACACTTTCGGTTGGGAAAGTTTTTGCTGTCCGTTCAACGCGTCCTTTTTGAGACAACTTGTGTTATGAACCCCTAACCGTGGTTGCACTTTGGACGAACTTTCTTCACTCGCGGTGAATTCCGCAACGTTGTGCCCTTCGTCCCCGCAGGCGATGGGTTTGGTGTCCGGTGACCCCTCCGTAAAATCAATAAAATCTTCTGGTGCCTCGCCAAAATTAGTCAGATCCAGCTCCGAGAGTTCCCTGGGAAATGCTGTAATGAGCGGCAGCTGGCACGAGGGAATGCACCTTAGCTCCGCTTTTGTTCCGACCAGGATGGAAGTTAGGGTGAAGAGCCAAATCCACTCAGACGGAATGATAAAAAGGCAGTGACCGAGGCGCTTCTCCATTCTACGTTAATTTCGACTTCAGCCGTGTTAAAAACATATCATTTTCACACTTGAGCGTTTGTCTGTCATCACCTGATAAAGTGGAGTCCGTGGATGCACTGTGGGGAGGTACAGCAGCGCGCAGACAAGTGTTTCCCTACTGATGCAAACGATGCATCAGAGGAGGAGCTGGAGGCTGAATCCTGGACGAGAGGGGAGAGGGGCCCATACCCCCGCTTCCTCATATCAACCTGGCTTAAAAAAAGGGTGTAGGGTAATAGTGAAGTTATATATCTGTAGAGGCACGTGGTCCCCTGTGGGTTTTTATTCTGTTTTTGATCAGCAGTGTGCCAGATGCTATTGCACTGTCAAAAATCAGACTGAAAATAGGTAATTATACATAGGATCAACATAATCAGAAATATTCAGATATTAGGGGCCCATCGGGAAAGGTCTAGATATATAATTGGTTCTGGCTCTGGTAGTCTTTGTGTGGAAATGTTCCTAACAGCACCTTTATGGAAGATACAATGAGGCTTTGCATTTTTCATTAGTAAAGGCCTAGGTAATCAATTAACAGGACTGCCTGGGTTCACTGTCAATTATGCCGTGCAGGTAATGAGTCTGTTGTGGCCCGCCTGCAAAGTGGCTTAGAAGATTGTTTCGCTTCTGGGCTGCACTCCTGTTATCCATTCAACAGCTGAATGGAGAAAATGCATATTCCCCATAATGTAGCTTCTGTTTTTTGTGCCCTTTTCTCAGGGTTAATATAGGGGTGTCTGGCATAAAATAATGAAAAGGGCTCAAACAAGAGATGAGCAAGTAATCACTTTCTCTATCAACCACCCCTGGTCTCTGCTGTTGTATTTAAGCACAGAGGAGTACTGCCATGCAATGCTGACACCCTGGAATATAAAGGTATATTTCTCTATACTTTGGGCTTTGTTCCAGTCAGCTAATGGTCAACCATTAGGAGAACTAGAGTCTGTCCAAACCCCGTGATTAGATTCTATTTCTAGGCAGCATTTAGTCAATAGGATGAGGATGCTGTTGACTGGTGACTGATGCTGAAGAGACTCCCTGTATTGAGCTGTATTCTCCCCATCGCTCTGAGCTGCGACGTGATCCTGTTCCACACACGGGTCAACTGCACAGAGATGTCTTTCATTGGCAGCCATTAGTGATGCAGTGAGCAAGAGCTGTCTCAATCTGTTTCAGTTAGCCCCCACCAGACAAGGGGAAACTAGTCTATAATGCAGATTGATGGCTGACTGAGAATTTCAATCATGGAGAACATTGGCTAAAAAGCTCAAGTCTTGACTATAATGCAAACCTAATGCACAGTCCAACTATTACAATACAGACAACGTCTTAAAGAAAGTAATGCCTGTGTGTGTGGCACCTGTGCAACTTTTTACATGTGCTTTTTACTTGCTGTGGCTTGTTTTGGCTACATCTGCAATGACATTGTGGAGTTATCATAGTGGGTTTTGCCTGACCTACCTACTGAGATTAGACACAAACGGTTGTGCACATGCTGGGGTTGGGTAGGTCTTGTTTTTTGGCACTTTGTCTTGTTTTGCTTTTAATATTCCTGTGCTAAAAAGAATTTCTCAATGATGGATTAAACTAACCTTTAGATGGATGTCGATTAATCTGATTATTTTCTCAATTAACCAAAATAATAGTTTAAATGTCAAAACAGAATGAAAATAGCCAATCATCATTTTACGAGGATTACAGTGACATTTTCAAATCACTTGCTTTTCAGATGTATAACGATCTTATCAGTGAACAGCAGACAATGTCACATTTTAGAAGCTGGAACTAAGAATATTTGGCATTTGTGCTTCCAAAATGACTTAAACAATAGTTTGACTAGCAAAATAGTTGGAGAGTAAACGAGTAGTTGACGTAAAATTTGAGCTCTGAATGAAAGTACTACTTCCTTTTTTATTCATAATGTAGATTTCTCTTTGTAGCCACATTGGGAGGGCAAAGCTGTGTAAATGTCATATGTTAAATCAATAATTAATTTTCTAAAACCAAACTGAGGATTTAGAAACCACATGTCAAAATAAAACCTGTGTAGGCAAATGAAAGTACAAGCCAACTTTGGGAGGTTTGCATTAAAAATCAAACATCGATGGAGGATCTTTTCGACTTCACCGTGCAAGGTGACAGATTTCAGGACTGATGTCTTATAGCACATTTGTGTGCACAACATGTCAGCTGAGTGGAATTATTGTCTTTCGACAGACAAGATTGCTGCTTTGCCGCATGTCACACAGGCTGAATACAAACTGCATTATGGTCCCTGAGCTCATACTTTATGATAGAAACTTGTGAACAGACAGTGGGAAAAGCACACAAAGGAATGAGATGACAGCGATCCATGTTGTTGGATTATTCTTTGTTTTCTAATTAAATACAATTCAGTGAACAAAGAAAAGAGCACCAACTCTGACATTAGACCTTTTACACTCTGATGTCTGGTTCACTGTTTAAATTATTCCGGTGCTCATAACAGTAAAAAAGAGGCTCAGGACATTAGTCATGCACAGTACATTGTCTCGCCCTTCTGCTCCAACTAAAAAGCTAACATCTGCCTTCAGTGCTGCATTGAATATAAGCAGTGTGCAGTAGTGTGCAGCAGTGTGTGTGTGTGTGTGTGTCTGTGTGTGTGTGTGTGTTGTGTGAGTGACAAAAGCCACACACGTCATAGAAAACTGATCTCTCTTTTCCGAATTCAGTAATTAAATCTCTCTCTAAAGAAAGGAATGGAAAAAATGTGAAACTTCTGTGCAGGTTTTGTAGTTTGCCTTGATTCAGATGTGTTACAGAACCACTCATGCTGAGATAGAAGGTGTTGAGGTAACTATAGCAACCCAAGACATTCACTTCAATTAGTGCTGAACCCACCTCTGAGGCACCAGGAGATAAAATTGCCTTTTCAAATAATGATTTCAATTACATTATTGAGAGATACAGTGAAATGCAATACAGGCAGCAGGTTAAGTGTTCTGAACCCAGTCAGGGCTCTATCTATTTGATACAACAGATCCTTGAGTTACTCTTTCTAAGACATCTATTATGTTGTCAGTGAAGTAAAATGGTGTAATGATATTCAGATTTGTACAGATACATAGAAATATGCCGTATGTATACTGTTGTCCTCTGCTTTACTTTATTTTGTACTTATTTTAATGTAGAGCTGATGAGGACTATAATCATTAACCTTCAACTCTTGCAAATGATGTCTGATTCAAAATTTATTTAGGACAAATTTAATCTAGGCAATTTGAAGAAACGATAAGATAATTTTCAGCTACAGGGCATAGATACCTCATTTCATGTCTACCAAGAAGCAAACATGCACTAATGTTGCATGACCTAAACTTCAAATTAGTGTGATAGGTCTGAGAGAATTATTGGCCTGATCTGTGTCTCGGATTAGAAGAAATTAAATTACAAGCTACTGCAAAAGAAATACATTTCTTTTGCCATAAGCAAAATGGTCAAAAAAGCCAATTATGTATTTTGGACCACATTTTCATAAGTGGTTTTGGTTTGATTTGAAATTAGTCTCAAACGTATCTCTGTGGATCTTTACAAAAAATAGTCAACTAGTAACACTACGCAGTGTAAAATAAGCAATCTCAACTAATTACGTAACATTCTTCTGTGATGACAATTGTTTTTACAGATGATCCATTTTCCTATCTTGAAAATCTGTTTATATTCACATCGGCTAGCAATGCCAACAAGTTAATATCCATTTAGACTATCCTGTACAATAGATACACACTTACCAAGTATTATATCTGTCGTGTTTGATGGTTTAAGATTAACAAGGTTCAGTGGGGAATAAAGCCACAATCTTGCCTTTATGGTCTACCACAAAAAAATATGTAAAGGATCATTCTATTATGCATATTTCAATGAAAAGTTGTTTGTGCAAGACCAAGTATGCTAGAGGCCGCCCCATAACATGACTTCTTTAATTTAATTTTCAATGTCACAATATGAATTTATTTCACAACAAAATGTCATAACTTTTGCTTTCTGGGAAAAAATGTTCTTAAAAAACAGTCAAGCCACCAAACTTATATAAATAAATAAAACAAAGAAAACCATCATAGATGTTTGAGCCCATCTGTACCTTCCATTAAAAATAAAACAGCCTATCTCTTTAATTAATATCCCACTGGTCTACACACTTGGATTGATCTCTCTAGGCATTGTGTCCCAGCCTAATATCTTTTTTCAATGAGTTTTTCTGGCCCTGTACATTAGAGTTAAATGAGATGTTAGTCCTGATAGCTTTCTCCGTGTGAGTATCCATTGTTGTTATACAAATGTAATTGTTATTTGGTGCCTCAAATAAAAGCTAGAGAGAAGTTATTTGTGAGAAGATGCTTTTAAACTTAACATAAAGTTCATGTTGGAGAACACATTCACACGGGTAAGCATACTGTAAAATGGCCATATTCTTATTGTTGAAAAAAATCTTGGGAAATGATGGCGAGGTGATTTATGCCTTTATTTAAAGTTCTCCTTAAGTAGCCTGTAATTAAAACTTTAAGAAGTCCTTCGTGTCCATTTACAGGCTGTGTGGCAGTAACAGAAGTCTGAGCACCCTGCTGAAGATTTCCTCATTAATGTGTCTTTTTTCTTTTTGACTGACTCACTTCAGAGATTATTACAGCAGTTTGCAACTGGAGAGAGAAATCTTAAGTAATAACCACACATATAAATATTATAAATTAACTTGGTAAACATTGTGTTTTAGAGATCTGCAGGACAAACCTGATCCTCATCCCTCAGCTGGACTAGTCAAACAGTCATCAGCACAGTGGGAGTCTATATCAACTCTTCATTAGCCCACAGCAGCACAACCATGACACACAGACTTGTAATTAGATGTCCACAGTCAAACTGTTCCCTTAATTTGCAAATGACAGGAGCCATACAACCTAGTGTTCTGTGGTGCTATTGATAACTGAATAATAATTACTACAATCACTATTGTAACATACATATTCATCAGATGCAAATTCATCAATTCCATTTTCTTTTGCACCACATTTTTCTTTTCTCTATCCATCCATCAATCCATTCATCCATCCATGCATCCATCCACAGTTACCAATGAGAACTGATGCTGTTTACTGTAGTGTGGTGCTGAATACAATCCGACATTAAAACAAGTCCTCTAAATTAAATGACAATAAAACATTCATGCCAAATACTGTCCATGCCCTCTACAATGACATATAGAAGTGTTTGCTGATCGGACAGCAACTATCGGTGGGACATTATTTGTTTGTGTTGATGAGAGGAGCTTTACCACTTTCATATCAAAACAATGAGTATGATGCTGCAGCCAGCAGCTAGCTTAGCTTACTGTACAACAAAAACTGAAAACAGCCATTTCCCCCTACTACCAGTCTTTGTGCTAAGCTAAGCTAAGCTAACCAGCTGCTGGCATTTCCTTCATATTTTCCAACCAGACAGAGTAGTGTTCTTTTTATGTCATTCTCAGCAATAAACGTAAATTATTCCTCTAAACTTGTCTTACACACCCTTTAGTAACAGCTTAGCTTTGACAGCAACATGCCGTTCTCATGTTTCTCCTTTCAAAGCAGTCATCTTCTAGTCCCCTTCTCCCTAACTTAATTAGTCATGTAGAGACACATGAGAGAAAGAGAAGGTCAGTTTGGTTGTTTAGCATATGGAGAGAAACTTCAGGACACACATCACTAGCTTCACATGCTAGCCAGTAACCACTAATGAGGTCAGCACAGCCTATCCTTACTAGTCTAAAGGCCATTGCAAACTAAAAAACACTGAACTTTGCACAATAACAAGGGAGCGAGGAGGGTGTTGGAACTCCCACACGTACATCAGTGATTCACAAAGTGAAATATTTCATCCTGCAGAAGACCCCTCTTATTTTCAGGAATGTCATTTTTGAGTCGTATGAAGGAACTGGAGAGAGAGAGATCCTTCCAGACATCAATTATTAACTAAAGCTTATATCACAACCCCATAGATCAAAACAGCAAGCTTGTAAAATACTAGAGGGCATCTCATATATTTAGTGCTGCCAGAGAAACACAAGCCTAAGACTGAAAGGTTAGGCGTTTGAAATCCGACGCAAACTCACGAGTCTTTGTAATTTCCCTGACAGGTACACGATTTGGCACAGGAACACTGTAGGGTATGTAAGTATATCTTTGTACTTCTCCATCATAGGGAGACAATTTTGCACCACCACAGAATAGGGTTCCTGTGAAAATGAATATTTTATGATATTGCTACCAGGCTATGGTTGGTAGCATAAGAGTAGATTTGCATTCCAAACTGCATGTTGTGCAAAAAAGTGATCATTACCAACCTCTTAATGTAGCCAGCAGTCCAAAAACATGTGGTATGATGTTTTCTATTGTCTCCCCTGAGGTTAAAAACCACAAGGCAGGTAAAAATATTTACCCAAGGTTAAAAGCCCCCATTCAAACTCATACAGAACCATATGTAGCACTAGGAGGACAATGTTTCAATTTTGCTGCTACCAGTGCCATAGCACTTTTTATTGTATGTTTTCAACTGATAATTTGTTATGCACTAAGTGAAATTTTATCTAAGCTCTGTCACAGCTTCCCATTGGTAGTTAGGCATCTCCGAGTTAAGGTAGTGGTCCTGCTGTGTTTTAAGTACTGTTGCAAAATAAAGATATTAGTCATGAAATGAATAATGTAGAGTCATTTCTCAGTAAGAAGTCTGGACACGTGCCTCAAGGGGGGCTGCGTCACTCTCTAGCCTGTGTAACCTTTATTAGTTTGAGTCAGTTTTAACAGCCCATAGGGAAGCAGAGCTTTCCAATAAGACAAGTTTGCAACAATATAACAGAGGATTCTTCTTTGCCTTTGTGCTGTGATGCGTAAGTGTGATATAGTAGGCTATGTTTACCCACACAACATACCTTTGACAATCTTTAAAATTTATTTTTATACAATTTGGGGTGCTGTCACAGATATACAATGTGCTTTGTAACAAAATCTGGGAGAAGCAAACCCTATGCATTTGTACTGTCTCTATTAAAAAGTCTAAACCAAAAATAGCCTTGCTGCCTCTGCATTCCTAA
Source organism: Etheostoma spectabile (assembly GCF_008692095.1). Lineage (NCBI taxonomy): Eukaryota > Metazoa > Chordata > Actinopteri > Perciformes > Percidae > Etheostoma > Etheostoma spectabile. Next base: position 9,919,255 of record NC_045749.1, on the reverse strand, counting down.
CCCTACTCCATCCTGATCCAAAGAAAATGTCACTCTCAAACCTTGTGACACAAACAAACTGGAACCACCTCAGGTACTTGATGCTGATTTGCATTTTGTATTAAGTTCCTTGGTCCGACGCCAGCATAAGTATAAAACGCTCTGCTCCCCAGATATGGTGGTCCTGTCCTGATTGAAACTGTACCCAAAGTGGAAGCTCGTACTGTGTGCTCTCGCTATAGATAGCTCATTAGTTAGAGAGACCTGTATGCATTGTTCCAAGTCTGCAGAGTCAGCGAGGGAGCCACTCATCACTCTGCACAATCCAGACTCCTGCGCATCTGGTCTAGAAGCTTCAGGGTGACCTGCACGCACACAGACAAACATGCACATGCAAATATTGGCATAGACGCAAAGATAAACAGTCACCAGTGCAGAAAGAGTACCCTGATACCTGAATGTATAATCTCCTGGCTGATCATGCTTGCATTGTGTAGACAAAGCTCTGAGGATGAACCGCATTGAAATATAAAAAATTGAAAGCATATTCTATATGACCCACCTCCCCCCCC
>NC_045749.1:9892229-9918694 GCF_008692095.1 Etheostoma spectabile | reverse complement strand
ACACACACACACACACACACACACACATCCACGCAAGCACTAGCCTGTATCACTTGTGATTTAGTGGCCATTTTACACCCAGCTGAGGTGGCCACCTCCATCGCTGACCCTGCACTGCAGCTCAGGGACACAGGTAAAGTGCTTGGCAGCACTTCCCCAAGATTCCCCAAGCACACAAGGCAACTGTGCTGTCAATCTACACTTATTAAGGATTTAATTTAGTGGCTTGAAGGTATGAAATGCACAGCTCCTTTCAAATAGGTCAGCCCCTTCACTGCTATTCCCAGTTCTCAATTATACAGCAAGCTGGTCTGCACTGCAGCATGTTTTACCAAACTGTAAATGCAACTGTGTGTGCTCATATTTACAATGCTTTTGCAATGAGAATCTCTGAAAGAAAGTAATCAGCATGCAGGTGACTGTCATAAATAGCATATGAATAACAAGAAAATGAAATAAATCTATTCCACTGCAAGCAAGAGGGCATGCCTCTATTGAGAGCATGCCAGTGTTCATTACATTGACAGACCCGTTCTTTCCTGGCTACTTCATTTCCCAGACATGCTGAGCTTAAGGGGGTGAAGTTAACTGAGAACACTGAGAACAGTAAAGCCACATATTGACTCTCTGTATCAGTATAAGAGAACTGATGGCTGCCATTTCAAAAGACAAAATGAATCAATGGAGTTATTGGAGTAGATTTCACACAATGGCACTCACAGAGGGCTGTCATTTAAGACTAAAACCGCCATTAGAAATCAGTTCCTTTTTGCTTCTGATGACAGTGTTGAGATGCGATAGTGGCTGTCTCACAGAGCAGGTACGATGATATATATTTTCATTATTTGGACGTGTTGTGAGTGGAAGATAAGGCAGAGGTGTGATATGCATTTAAAAAGAGAAAGTTAAACATTTTTGGGAAATACACTTACACTCTTACACACACTTAGAGTTAGACCACTCTCATGGCTGTACATAGCTCCATGTGAAGCTGCCGCCAGCAGCTGGCTAATTTAGCTTAGCACAAAGACTAGAAACAGTAGAAGCATCTAGCGCTGCTCTGTCCAAAGATAGCAAAATCCATGTGGTATCTTGTTTGTTCAGTACGTATAGAGTAGGTTTGTTTTGTTAGTAAAAAAATATGGTGAACATATTTCTATTGAAGATCTGTGAAATTACTCTATTGCATTTTGCATCCACACATTGCTCATTGTCTTTGTCAGATAATAATAAATGGACACTTCTAAGAAATGCCAACACCAGTGTAACATTTCTACTCTTAGTCTCCCCATTATACATTTTCTTCCTGTTTTTTTTAGCTAAGCTGTGCAGGTCTCCCACCATCTTACACTATGCAGGTGTGATTTGTGACTGGTCTACATAATCTGGCAGCAGACTGCAACTTCAGAATTGTGTGTTAAAGCAGCTTGGACAGATGTGCTGTATGGATTAGACCAACTTTGATCCAAACATAAGTACACTCAATCATCACAGATACATTTTCTGGATTATTATCAAGTCCATTCTCTTTGTTAGACACTGACAACGACTTCAGATAGGCTTTAACAACTGTAAAATGCATTCCCTGGCTGTCACAACACCTCTACAGAAAACTGCTAATTGGGAAGACTCAGCCTATTCTCAGTAGCCAAGGAAAGCAAAAAAGGAAAGATAAAGAAAAGAAGAAAAGTGCGAGACTTCGACGTCCCAGGCTCGACTGTCATAGCACAACGTACCGCTGCTCCTCTGAGATTTGCCTCTGTGAAAAGCAAACACAAAGGCTTGCAGACTCCTCAGTTGAGTTTTATCGGAGGTGTGAGAGAAGAGAGAGAGTTGTCAAGGCTATCAGAAATGTATTCACAAACCTTATGTAGGTTCAAATTAATCTGTTCGTGGAGTCGTGCAGTGACGTCAATAGAGTATTTACGGAAGCATCAGTATTCAGTGTCAGGGTGATGACACTGATACTTTATTTTACCTGCATGACCTCATCATTATCAAGCTTCACACTTTATTCTTTGTTGTGAAAGACTGAAATAAGAAACATGTCACAAATGAGGAACAAGCATCTCCAATGGGAGACTATCAGAGTTCAGTAACTTCTCAGAACATTTTTGATGTGAGAGCATTAGAAATATTGCTGGTATCAAAGCTAAAAATTTAGGGGCAACGTTTCTAATGATAACTTTCAGTGAAATCGGGTTTCCACAAATAATTTGGTCCATACATTGGACATGGACACTAAATAACATCAAGATCATCCATTTCCATTGGGTTCTTAATTCAAAGAATTCTAATCTTTTCTAAAAATCCACCTGGAAGATGGAAGAAGGTCTAAAAGGGGTTACCCTCAGAAAGCACCCAGAAATATTCCCATTTTTGAATATGGAGTGAATGTTTTTTTTAAGCTTTTCATGTAAAATAAAATAATTAAAGACATGTCTAAACTCTCCCTGAAAGGAGCTGAAACTTTTATGAGCACCATCCAGTTTTTTCGATGCCTGACGTAGGATGCCAAGCCTTCTCTGTGGCACATTTTTCAGACATTATAAATAAAATATGACGTTCACATGGATGTGCTAAAGCATCAAAAAGAAACCCTGTCTGGGTTGATCTACAATGATTTCAAATAGATCTTTTGTGAAGAAAAAAAGACACAAATAGTCACAAAGTCATTGTCACTTTTAAAGTATGTTTTTTCATGATAATAGCATCTGGGATAATTTGGCGCAGTAGAAATGAATCAAAAGTTTTCTGAACTAATTAGAGCCCTAATAATGGTTTAATTACATTGTGATGTAATCAAAATTGATTTATTTGTGCCCATGGTGGCTTTCATAGTCATTTAAAGATGAATAACCCATTAATTCTGCTCATAAAGGTATCAGTCACAGCAGCTGCAACACATTGTAAGTTGTGACGGACAATGGTGCTAACACAATGTTGATTCAGTGCCAGTTAAAGACAAAATAACAAAGTCAAGGTGAGTTTTCTTTGTGTGTGACTGCATGGGTAACATTGAAAAGACTGCTTCATCTTTATAATTTCCTAGATTACATTCATATGTGATAGTGGTTGGTCTGTTATACTGAAATATAAAATCAAGGCAGGTCTTCTCATCCTGCATTGTTAGGAGGATATGTGGTTCCTTTTATACTAATGGAGTTCAATATGTAAAATGTATGCATAAATGTGCTTTTTTAAATGGTAAATGCAACTATATAGCACTTTTATCAATCACACACACACACACACACACACACATACACACACACACACACACACACACACACATTGGATTGCCATTCATTTGTACACATATTCATGTCCCCCTAAAGGATGAATTGTAATAGCTTTGTTGACCGCTGACCTTTCCTCGAGTGCCACAATCACTTCAAAATTAGAATTTGCAGCACGAGACAGAACTATTTAACTTTATTAACATTTAACCAAACCATTGATCTTTTGCCTAACATTAACCAAAGTCCTTTTGTTGCCTAAACCTGACCACATACAGGACGTGATCCCCAGTCTCTGTTGTCAAGGTCCTGCTCCTTCTACGCACATTCATCCACCCCATGAAAATATTTACTTCCTACACTGGAAATATATTGATTGTGAACATAATCCATGCAGCATTATGTTTCTTGCCCAATTCTATTCTATTCTGTGCAAAACAATGTACATTTGAAGACTGTGGATTTTTAAATGGAGGCCAACTTTTTGACTGTGCTGAGTTCATGTAGCCTGTTTCCGACTTCACATAGGATGACAGTCACCATTAGGAATAGAACATTGTGTACTAGACCACATTGTGAGAAGTGCACCATTTTTCTTTTGGCGTTTTTCAAGGGATTTTCTTCACCTTTAACATATAGAGCTGTGCGGTGTGTGAGCACCACTGGGGATCCTACTGTATTTGTGTCACTTTTTTAATGCCTCTAAGGACCATCGAGGGGACCTGGCTCATTATAAATAAATGCATCAGAGGGAAAAAAAAATCAATGGCTACAACAATGGAATACATTTAGTGTGGACCCTGCAGTGACATCAGGGACATCTCAGTCAGCAGCGATATGAACTCATTAAAATGATTGAAGTTGGTCTTCAAAAAGCTGCAGTTCAAATCCCGGGACAGCTGGCTTACATGAATCACAGCCAAGATACTGAAGTCATGACCTTAATTCTTTCATTTAACCATGTTGCTCTTTGATAATGACATGACGACCAAGAGCATCAGGTACAGCACCAAACCCTCAGCTATATTTCATGAACCAAAAGGGCTTTCATTTCCATCTACCTCATTCAATTATTGTGAATTATAGGTAAAGATCCCCTCGGGTTTCTATAGAACCGTTTAATACCCTTCCTTTTCCCAGTTTTCACAAAGAGTAGTGCAGTATGTTTTGTATGCGACTATCTGTGTAAGCTGAGGTAAAGTTAAGGTTTAACTCATTTCTATGAAACCTTCTAAAGTGCATTATGAGTCAATGTCAAGAAAGGCCAGACACAGCACACGAAGAGCAGCACACCAATAACAGCCCAGTGTGGGAAAATAGACCTGCAGATGTCGATTAAAAACTATTCACATTGCTGAACAAATAAAAATCAATTTAAAAGATCGTGGATTTTCAGTTTTTCAACTTCAATTTTAGATCACTATTGTTCCGAAGAAAGTTTGGTCTGCAGCCAGGTATTAAAACATTTCAATCAGGAAAGACATGTTTGCAAATATGCAAATAAGGTTTATTGTGCAGCTAAAATGTACAAAGTCTTTGGCGATTAGACTCCATTGCTATACGAATATTTTGTATATACTGTATGTATAGGGGTAGAGAACCATCATACCCCCTGATGGAATCTAGACACCGTTGGTGGCGACGAAGGAGCCCGAAGATCAGACTGAAGGAGTTTCCGGACCGGTCAGCTGAAGTAGAGGACTGGAGGTGGAAGGAGAGGTGGAGGGTCGCACTTATTGCCTGCAACGACAGCTGAATAGCAAAGGGGGAAACAGATTTTTTAAAGCAGGGTTGTGACTCTGTGATTGACCTTTACAATTTGAGTATGATTCTGATTGCTTTAGAAGGAAGGTGAACACCTCCAACAGCTGATTCAAGTTAGGTAGAGCATTGATTAAGAGTTAGGTCTTCCTGATAGGACTTACATTGAGATACATTTCAATCAGGAGTGACTAGTTGCAGATATGCAACAGTTATACACAGCATGATAAAATATACATTTATTTGGATAACAGCTGAATGGATTTAGGAGTGCGTTTGCGCTTAGCTACAATAGATGATAGAAATGTACCAACCATAACAAATCAACAATCAATAAAAATCCAATCTATAAAAACAAAGAAATGTGTTAATATAAAAATATGCAAATATTACATGTGACTGAGGAATAGCAAGTGAACCCTGATCATAACGTAAGAGAATAATAAGGTGAGAGGTCAAACATGAGCAAATATATTACCAATATACATACACCAACGCAGAGGAATAAAAGAATGGGCTGTAGTATGTTTTAGAGCACTACAAACTTGCAAAAAAAGATGAGCAAATGTTAAGTGAATTACAGATGCATAAATTAGATTCCTACTCTGTGACACAGAGGCAGTCAGCTTTTTAAATAAATAAATGAATGTTAATTCATAAAGCATCTTTCAAAAACAAGACCTTAGACCTTGAATATTTGTAGCAGATTTCATGGCAAGCTACGAAATAGTTCTCAAAAAATTTCACTCCACAAACAAGGTTAAGTCACTGAAATTAGTAGGATTCCAGCTCTCAGGACCATGAATGCCTGTACAAAATATCATTGCAATCTATCTTATAGTTATTGAGATATTTCAGTCTGGACCGAAGTGGTGGACTGACTAAAGGATATTGCCATCCCTGGATGGGTTTCCCTAGAAAGGCAACAGCAAACAAAAACGTATTGTGCTTTGAAGGAACTGTGATTTGGAACAGACCTCAAGATATGTGAGGATGAATGCTGTTAAATACTGAATGCTGCCTCTCCATGTCTGGGGACAGAAAGTGAACCTGCCCCAGACAACCTGAGAGATCCAGACGGTTTATAATAGCAGTGGATGAGACATGCATTTTGGCCCTAAAGCATCCAGTGCTTGAAAAAATCAATAGCAGTATTTTCAAATCAATTTTTTGACAAACAGAAAGCCAGTGCAAAGTCGCCTTTGAGGACTCCAGCAGCAGAGTTTTTTAGAGAGAACTGTCGCCCTTGTACAATGGTACAGTGTGTGCTTTTGCATTTTAAACACTATCATATGTGGTTTTTATCAACTGCATGAATACTGTACATTGATCAATTAAAAGGTAGAATGGACAGTATTACGTGTCTGTGGTGATTGTCACAATCCAGATAAATATCCATGAAAGTCATGCACACAAGGCCTGACTTTGCCAGCAGTGCATACTGTTGTGACAGGATTTTAGTATATGATGAAATGCTGAAAAATGATAGCATATGAGAAAATCTTATTTTGTTGTTGCTGTCTTGAAAAACAATACCTGGAAATACGGTGCTAATGTCCCAGGGGGCAGGAAGAGTTTTCTGAAAGATGATTGAGCATTGTCTAATAACGCAGCTGACAAAACTATTTACAATGTGGTTTAACTCACGCTTTGTGTTTGCTGAAAAATACCCAGAATACATTTTTGTCACTGTAATAATAACCTCATGTCCTGTTCATTATCGTCTATCAAAAACAGTTGTGGGCAATTCAGTTGCATCAACAATTGCTTTGTGAATAATAAAAACCTCCAGAATATTGATATTGAATGGTTTCACACTTGATTTAACAATCCTTTTAACAGAAAAAAAATGATTACCCCTATTCTCTCATTTCCTCTTGAGTGTGTGCAACACTGTGTTGCCAGAAATGAATTGTATCGAGGAATCTTAACTGTCAGCTGTGGCCTAAGTTGAGTGAAGTTTCAACTCAGGAGACTGTTTGCTGCATTCTGCATTGATGGTCCTATTCTCCATCCTAAACAGTATTTGACTCCCTCTCTGCTTTCTTCTTTAAAGTTGCATAGGCAACAGCAGACTAAAATTGCTCACATTTTCTTCTAGCGTTGCAACCAGATATGAGATCACACTCCAGTTTGATTGGGGATCCACACAGAAAGTATTCATGCCTTTTAAAGATGTTAACAGCATCTCTGTCAGTCTAAAACTTTAGGTCCTGACTGAAGTATCTCAGAACTATTAGAAATGATTTCCATAAATTTTGTACATACACTCATTGTCTCCAGAGGACTAATCACCTGACTCTTCATGTAGCACCACCAGCAGGTCACAATTTGAAGTATTTTAGTAAAATATTTAATTTTACAGGCACACAATTTGTAGGATAAATCCTAATAACTGTGGTTGATATTTTTGGTTTTTACTCAAATGTCTCAACAACTATTGTATGGATTAACATGAAATTAGGTCCAGACATGTCCCACTCAGGAATTGTAATGGTGTTGGTGATCCCTTAACTTTTCAGCTACTGCCATCATCATGTCCAAATTTGCCCAATTCTTTGTTTTATGGCTATATACCTGCAAAACTAAATATAGTGCCATGAGCCTCAGCTTTATTTTGAGTTAAGTGCTAATAAGCAGATGTTAGCATGCTAACACACTAATCTAAGTGTGTACAATGAGCCTGGTAAACATTATACCTGCTAAACATCAACATGTTAGCATTGTAAGCGACATTAGCATTTAGGCCAAAGTAGGCCTACCTCTGTGCCTAAGTAGAATTCTGGAGCTGCTAGCATGATTGTAGACTCTTGAGCCATGTTAAATCAGAAACAGAAAGAAGGAAAATGTAAAAAACGTAAAGTCAGCTCTAAGAGACTTACTAGTTTTTAATGGTTGTCCTTCCTTGAACCCGAACAATGAAAAGTGTTGCCATAATCAGGGCTCCGTGAACGAGCACCAGACTGATGAGGGGCAACAAAACACAGCATTGAATTAAGGTTAGAGAAGCCGAATGGTTCTGCTACAGCGATATAATGTCTTCTTGCACAGTGAAAACCCTCAAGAATTCAATGATAATCACATCAAGAGCCACCCAAGCATCAAGTTAAGGTGCAAGTTAGACATCTGGCATTGTGGCTGAATTGTTTGAACACTCTCATCAACGATCTAGGAGAGTAAAAAAAAAACGAAGACAGATGCACTTACAGTACGTTGTTTTTTAAATTGCCTCCACAGGAACACCTAATCTAAGAAGGGGATGTGTTTAATCAAAATGTGGGTGTTGGGAGGACACTGTGCTGCAAGTCTAAAATATTATTTTTATTTCAGCTGAAACAACATTGAAAACAGTTTTTGATCTTCCAGATATGAATCCAAATGTCCAGGTGTGTTATGTGAAAAACTCAGCATGGTATTTCAGATCACAAATACTTTTGTGCCTTTGAAAAAGCCCAAGAAGATCAAACAAATAATTGAAAACTCTGGGGACACTAAAAAGGTAACAAATTGTGCTGTCTGTGAGAAACACTGCTTCCCACACCTGAACATTAAATTCCTTTTTGATATAGTTTTGCATTAGAAAGTTCTTGCATCACTCTTACAGCTAACTTATATAGCATAACAAAGTATTACAGCCCTCAGCGTGATCATCCACATCATCATCTTAGTCATTAAAAGTCAGTAAAAGTAACTTTTAATTACATGTTTCCTTGTTATTCTACTAAAAAGTAATTATGTTTTAAAACTCAATGTTAGAAACCATTCACTAGCCTAGAAAATATAGAAAGAGTCTCAGCATGTGTTAAATATTTATCTCAAACTAGCTCTCTTATTATCTAGGCTAACAAGGTTATGTATTTGCCTCTTAGTTATTTTGTTCTACCAAATATCTCAAAATGTATTATTGGATTTACATGATATTATCTGGACAGGTAGGCCTTGAGCCAAAGAACAATTGATTTCATTTTGGTAGTGCTCCAGATCGGATTTCCACCATTAGACAGTTATTGTTTTTAATCCATAAGTATGAATTTAAGGCAGATAGAGGCTTGATTCCAAATGCTGAGGGTGAGTATGTAGGGCTGAGGAATCAATTTACCGTACAAATGACACAACAGGAATGATGTCTTTAAATGTAGTTGTGCTGGTGGGTTTTTTCGAAGCTTTGCAGTCTTAAAGTCCCTCTCAGTTTGATACTAAGTCTGATGCCTCCATGAGTCTGGGCTTCGGCCAGGTGTAGAGAATTGCAGGACAAGAAAATGATGATCACAGGAGGGATATGCTTTTAATGTTTTTCATTTGAGTGAAGTTTGCTTTCTTTTCTTTACCTGTGCCTCTTGATTCTTTGCAGAGGTAGTAATTGCCTTACATGGATTCTGAGGCAGCAGAGTACTCAGTGAGACGCTGTCTTAGATATCCATTCTATGCCTCTGTCCTAGGGTAATTAAGGTTTGGAGTCATCTAAGGAGATATTGTGGCTCTTCAAACTAGCTGGCTTTAGCAATCTGTGTTGCAGTGTAGAGGAGAATTCAAAGACAGACAAAGCCAGGCTGGGTAGGAAAAGTGCCTCATGTCCTCCTGAGTGAACCTGTCTAAGTCCATTGGTATTATTTGGGATGACTTAGGCATCATTGTTTAAAGAAAATAGGCTATTTTTGTCTTTATTATGGTGGTGCAGAAGGATATTTCACTATATCTGCAACAGCCATTAGGCTACCCAGGGTCATGCTAGGAGTGAATCCTCTACTATTCAAACTTTAATGCTATAGTGCTGTCTGTTGTCAAATTATCTGAGGCACACAGATAATGAATCCTATTATGGAAGTGAATAGTTTTTTTTTTCAATTTCCCAGATACTGTCAGGCTAAACATAATACACACAGCAAAAATTATAAAACATGAAAGCTGAGAATTATACTATCAGTTATAAAAAATATCAATAAATGACCAAATCTATCTATAATTAAGGCAGCAGTGCATCCCAGTTGGCTTCATCACAACCACAACAAAAGTTATTGCTTTGTGCCTGAGACAGCCTCTTCAAGTACTTGGGAATATGGTCTGACAGCACCCTGTCTTTCTTCCAGCATAAAAGTGTGACCCCAGTTGAGGCTTTGCCTTTTAGATCACAGCCATTACTCTTTCGCTCTGTGACGAGCAGGGCAGGCACTGGGCTCTGGTTAGAGGGTGAAAGGAGCCAAGAGCGGTCCAGCCAGTCAGTCAGGGGAGTCTGATTAACATTTTCATCCTATCTGTCTGTTTCCGTCAAAAGGAGCTTGCGGTGTAAATGACCATAGCAAACATCACGGCGAGTGCTTAAATGACAAGAGCACAACATAAGAATGGCACGCTGCAAAGACTCTTGAATACAAAGACCATAGCCTTGTAGCCCCAAGGGAGAAGCTTTGATTTATTTACAAAACTGTTGGGCTCTGTGATAAGTAACAGCAGCAGAGTCAAACAACGGTGGTGCATGCTCATGTTGTTGCCTACATAAAAGCAGCTCAAGAAAGAACCAAAAGTCTCATCTCCAACATGTCTTCTTGACAAGAGGCAGCTCATTTGTCTCAGACTATCTCTGCTACTGCCATCAGATGATCATCCTTCCACAGATAGATTAAGGTGATGCGCTGCACATATCAGCCTTTCAAAGGCGTGTGGGATCGGTTACATGTTTTGAGGTGATGCTCAAGTGTGATGCCAGTGCTTTTGACAAGTCAGTCACTAGTACAAACGCCTTCCTCTGTAAAATATCTGCTGAAAAATCTCTTAACCTATGCCGTTCCTTGATTTCAGTCATGAATGCCTCATTGAAACATACGCAATATTTTCGTGTCTTCTGAAGAGGGCAAAATCTGTTTTTTACTTACTGCTTTGTAGGATTCAGATCTGTGAAATAGACACACATCTTAACCAGAAATGTAACAACCTTGATAACTCCTTAAAAAAGTTGAGCTTGTCGCTGCTAATTAGTTTCATTCATGCATTTTAAAGTTATTCGCAGAGCTTACATAACAAGCTGTCATATGAAACCAAGTTATTTTTGACATTTTTGTCACATCTGTTACATCAACATACCTCACATGTTCCCTCATATGGTGCGTGATGTCCTGCTGTAGCCAATTTTTGTGATCATGTCACCATTTTTCTCTGTGAACGGAAAAGATCCTTCAGAAACTATGTCTATGTTTAAATGCTTTTCAGTTGCTGGGGGGGGAGCTATATGGACTACGAATAAGTTGCTATTAAAACAATTCTTTGGCATTTTGCTGCAAGGATTGACTTCTTTGACCTCTGATATGTATGATTTATTGTCTATATTTGAATAACTTCATGTCAATCTAATAGATTCCCGTCACATTTAAATATAGACCATTGCTAGGGAATTCTTGTCATTTCTGGTCTTGTTTATAATTTATACTGTTTATTGATCCCCAGTGGGGAAATTACAATTTAATTTTTTTAAATGAAAAACAAATATTTTCCCATTAAACTAACAGCTTTTTCTACAAATAACTTAAAATTAAAAATAACACACATACTTTGATGACACACATACGTTGTAGTTCTCTCCCCAGCATATAAACAACACAAAGTATCTGACTGACACTCCTCACAGAAACAAAGTGAAGTATTTTTTGCCCAAATCTAAAGCACGAAACCTCACAGCCCAAAGCTACCAGCCACAGAGTGACGTTCCTTGCCTCCAACGCCCCAAGTTTTTTATTTTCTTGATTTTCCAGATAACTGGTTGTGCCTGTCCAAAAACCAAATGAGAGAGAGAGAGAGCGCAAGTGTTTGTGACAGGAGGGCATATGGGGAGATGTGACATCTTTTACTGTCATTATGTTTGCAGAATCCTCACTAGATGGCAGTGTCGTGTAGGAATATTGTTTGACAAGTTTTACCGAACATGGCCTAATTTTAGAAACTTTCTTTGAGAGTGTGTGTGTTGCTATAGCAGAAATGCAATAACTGCTCAAAGTTATGGCTGTACAGAGGAAGAGTCTGAGCCTCACCATTTGGATGTTTATTTTAATAACTCTTCATCTGAGTGTGACCTTTGACCTCGCTGGGTGCTCTCTTTGGCAGGGGGCCGTCCCGTGGGTGTGGTTCAGTGGTTGCAGAAAGCTCAGGAAATGAATGTTTTATCAGCCTGTGCAAAGACAACAACAACAACAGCGTAGTGGGGAGGAAAAGAGAAATCTCTATATTTAACTCATCAGCTGCTGCCAACTCAAATAAAATCATCAGAGGACAGTTTCCTGTTGGTTTCTCTTCCAAAACATCTTCATTTTCATTAGATGGATAATATCCATGTTTATTGAGAACATAAATACTAAAGATGTATTACAGATATCACAGCAGAGCTTTGTTGAGCTGGAATTTGCACAAAAAGTTAACATATTTCATTCTCTTGGTGTTTCTTGATGGGGTTTTAAGTACTAACTGCATCCAGACTGACCTATCACCAACATATACAGTTTGATCATTTATCATCATTATGCATTTGTTGCTATAGTCAAATTTGTAGCTTACTGCCAATAGCGTGAATTTCTATCTTTTCCACAGCAATAGCATGCACTCTTCTCTTCAGATGCCTGATGTATTCAGGAGGTACAGAAAGAGGGAGAGCAGCACATCCTACTCACTCACTGTTAGAGAGTATGTGGGAGGAGGTGATAGTGGGCAAGCATTCACTGTGTGCAATGTCCTCCTCGACAGCGAAATTCAGAAACATGAAGCATGTTCAATTTGCAGAGGAAAATAATGCCTGACAGGAGACTGCTGCAGTTTTTCTCAATTTATGGTTAGATCCAGATTTGCAAGTTATTCCTGCTTATTTAAACATTTAGTATTACCTTCAATACTAATCTTGTCCCTCCCATTTCTTTTTGTTGAGTCCAGTACCATCTTATAGCTTGGTCTCCAGAACCTCCTCTGACAAGTTTCCTTGCTTTCCTGTGAGAATAGGCAGCCGCGGTCAGAGCCGAGGAGATCAGAGGCAAAGCAGAAGTTGACTATCTTCTGGGAAACCAGATGACCCTCTTCAAAGTGATAATGTAAACAGCTAGCAACTGCTGGAACCGTGGGAGTTTGAAAAAAACCTGAAGAATTATCCTGCAGGATAAAAACTACCAACACCGTAAGTATTTTTTTGACGTTTTTACCCATTGTAGCTTATGTTGGCTGGAGCTACGAACAAAGCACATTTTGTGATCTGTGGGCTTTGAAGCTTTGGGAGAGAAAGAGGCTATGTCCAATGCGCAGATAGCAGATAAAGGACCGTTTATGTGATACATGTTTTTATGAAGCAATTTACAAAACATCAAGACATGGTGTATATGGTTTCTGTGCATTCACTTTTTTGCATTAAGATTTGATTACTTTTACAGCATTCTCTAGCTTTAACGTTGTTGGAGATCTTCATTTCTAAACAGGCCTGTCTGCATCTGCAATGTCAACTCCAGCTGCAGAGGCTTCAAACAGCTGCTTTCAATTAATGTCACCCTGTAGAAACATTACTCTGAACGAGCATTTGTTGACTTTAGATGTGGGGCTGAGGCAGAAACAGGATTTCATAATATGTGTGCCTGGTGATGTGAGTTATAGACAGCCATTAAACTGAAAAGGCAGGTCGTGACCCAAACCCTTTCACCCATGCAATGAATTGTTCCTGTTCACATTTTTCATTTAATAAATATTACGTTAGATTAAGTTTTATGATGTCATCAGCTTCTTGCCCAGTGAATTTCATAATAAATGGCATTCTTTCACTGCACTAGATTTGGACAATTTTTGGTTTGTAGTAAATGTCAGGTTTTTGCATGAATGTTAGTGGTTTACAGAAATTTTACAGAATTAAAAAATTGAAAATCAAGCCTTCATTTCCCCAGAGTGTTGGTTGTGACAACATACAAGGGATCTGTTAGCCGACTGCTATTACAGCCCTGAGTTAAAGTGAGCCACACGCTAATCACTAGATCTCCAACATGGAGGCCATCCAAAGACAATCACAAAAGGGAATACAGCCACCTCATCCACTTAGATAAACAAAGTATATTGCTATCCACATGAAATGTGTGTGTGTGTGTGTGTGTGGTTGCGCTTGTGTGTGTGTTTACGTGCATGTGTATGCCGATGCGGTTCTACACCCAAAAGCTGTAACAATGTAAATTGTTTCAAGTTCAAAGTAAGCTCTGTTGTTGCCACCCACCCTGCTGTGGGAGTGTAGCAGGCCCATTTTAGCAAGTTGTGCAGAGATATATTCTGTGTGAAGTTGTGAAGTAACAATGCTATTGTTTAGTAGCAGGAATGAAAAAAAAAAAAACTCTTCTCTCTCCAACCTTAATTGCAAGGTTGATGCAAGAGCTTTGTGTGCAAGTCTGGCTTTATGCAAATGTACATTTTAATGTACAGTAGTCCTAGAAAACTACTGTAGGGAAGTTCTTGCTTCCAGTCAAGGACATTTAGCTACATCCCTCTCAGTAACCTTTGATTGTGATTTGGAAATAGACCATTCCCAGGAGTTACACTTCATGGACATTTACATAATGCTCTGATCTGTTATTTAAATCCAAATGTAAATCAAGTTAGACAGTGCCTTTCATAAACACCAAGAGACAGATACAGAATACACAGGAATTAAATAATTCAAAAGCATTTAAATATTTGGATTTGGAAATAAAATCTAGGCTTCCTAGATAATTTATCATTTTGCTTGCACTCAGAGGAAGGGTTAGATTGAGTTAGTATAAAAAGTCCCCAGCAATGGCCAAAGTATAACTACCACAAATGGTTATCAGGAAGATGGGTTGCAAAACTCTGAACGGTTATGGCCAATATTTCAAAGATGTCTGTAGTTGGAAGGGAAACAGTTGTAAATTCAATCTTCTTGGAAATCAATACATAATGGCTTTGATTAATGAGGGAATACAATGACTCTTTCCTTTATGCTCTAATTACAAGGAAGAACAATCAGTCAAGGAGGCAGAATAACTGTGTTATATTTGCTAATTCTCAATGTATTTCCATGAACTGGTAGAGGGCTCCTTCTTTTTTAACGCATTTTGCAGATAACAGCCTCTTGTGTGTAAACTCTTCACCAAATTCAGCCTTCAGACAAGAGACAGCATAAGCATCAGTTACCCTGGCAACCATGCTGGGAACAGGCCAGAGACAAAGATGTCATCTCCACCCCCCCCCCCAACACCTCCACATCAATCGTGATAAAAATCTATAAAAAATCTGCTGCTTTGAATGTTGCAGTACTTTCTGAGTGGTCCCAATAAACCTCGGGGATGATTTTGTCTGCCTATTCAAATATTGTTCACAATAACAAAGATCCACTGAAGAATTCTTGTCCTGCAGTACTTTGGTGTCATCTGTAGTACCTGCTGAGAATACAGTCCGGATTTAGACCATCATACGTCAGCTGGAAGATGACACTACAGATTCCAATGAAAGAGACAAACTTTTCATTCCACAGAATTTAACAGCTGCATGAGATGTATTAACTTAGCTGTAAGAGTTGATTTGAATAAGTCATTGTAATAATATCCAATGAAGCAAACACTGTCACCTAAAGTTTGCTTTGATGTAGTCCAGTAGTAATACTACAAATCATAAGTTATATGTCAGTGTTGTAATTATTATTAATGACCTGAGACTAAAACAGCCCTAAGCTATCAAAGGATCATGGGAAAAAATGAGACATAAAAAATAACGAAATGCTGTTTGAGTTTTGCATAGAGCTTGCAATATTTTCTGTGCCAACCTCACAATTATTATGGATCAACTGGGAGATTAAAAATAAGTATATAGAAAAAGTAAATAAAGTAAAACATTTAAAGAGCAAATTCAACAGTTTGACACACAAAGATGAATTTGTTTGTCACAAGGAGTACTACTCAAACTGTGAAAAAGGTCTTATTTGGCTCTGCAGGAGCATTTGTCAAATGAACCCAGATGATGTCTTTGTGATGCCATCAGGATGATCTCACATTGGGCATGGAGACAACTAATGTATAAGCGTTTACAATGTCTGCTTTTCAAACTGGGGGGGAGTTTGAAAGACATACATGTTTACCAGGCAGGCAGGGTCTAATTAAACACACCGTTGAGTTGTATTATGGGAAGTGTAGGATCCAGGATTTTTGGAGCTTAAAACCACACTGTGGACTAAAAGTCAAGGAGTCTGACTGGATCTCTAACATGTATAGTCAATGACACAGTTAATGATATTAAAAAAAAATTAAAAATTGCTTTTAATGGTCCTGTATTCCACTGCTGAATCATTTCAGAACTTTCTACTTGTATGCCAATTACAATTCATGCAAACCCATACATAAATATTGTTACTCTACCAATCTGAAACGTTGACAACAATGCCGACCGTATTATGAGCCATCAGCTCAGTGGCCTCCTCTACATTCTGCCTATCCTGGACAGTCCGTAGGCTATATCACGTATCTGTCAAAAGACAAATATCACACATTCAGAGAAAATAGATAAAACACAAGCCTCGGTGCCGTTATAAACCTTACTTCAAACCCATGACATGTAGAGTTGAGACCAAATTATGAGAGAGAGAATTTCCAGGTCAAATGTTGCAGTATGCATCCCTACTTTCTCAGTACATGCTCTGCCTGCTACAGTGTGGTTGAACAACATGGTTCTTATTGGTCATTATTCTTTGTACTAATGTCTCTATCACATGTTTGGCTGTTCCAGGCAACATTTGTGTGTCTGCATGTGGAAGTTATTTGGGAGGTTATAGTTGGTTTGTGACAAGACAAAGGTGTGCTTTTATCTTTGGACATCATGACCCTGACCAGTAATCTGTATGAATGAGACATTGACTAATAACATCTGACATTTGGTCAATGCTTCCAAGATAGACTGCCATCACTGAAAAGTTCAAATAGTCAGCAAGAATGCGGGGGCTGGCGGGTGGGAGGATGTTGTGTGTGTGTTTAGTGCGTCTGTGTGTGCAGACATTTAAGCTTGTATGTGGTTTCGGTGGGAGCTCTGCCAGAAAAAAGGGAGGCAGGGTTTCAGGGTTCACACAGCTCTGGAGTCAGAAAGTTCTGCTTTTCATTACATCAACCAATATGTCCACATATCTGCTCCGCCTCCCAGACTCCACTCTGTTTCCTGGCATTGTTATGTCAGTCAGTGATCCAATCCTTCTCTCTCTTACTTCTTAAATCTTGATATTGGTGTGGGTGTGTCTGATTGTGTGTGTGATTAAAGGGGTAATAACTCTGAAAGCCAGTGCTGAGAAAATGAGAGAGTCCAGAGTTGTCTTCACTATTTGAATTTTGCTAGAATACTCTTTGGAGAGACTGGCCAGAATAAAGTTGAGAGATGTAAAGAAGAGAGAAGGGATCCCTGCTCTCTCAGCAGGATAACTCTGCACAATTTCCTATTTGCTTTAATCGTATTTCCCTTTCACGGTAAGAAAGCCAAATGAATTCACTTGAACAAAAGCAGCATGCAGGTATTTTCTCATACCTAGCATGAGGCTACATTAGCCGACCTGTGTTATTATCGCTATATTATCAATTGATGACCTTATGTGCTATATAACTTCCATGAAAGTATAGACCGCAGATTCCGTGATAATCATTTTACTGTTTTAAGCAACCAAGTGGTTTATAAAAATACAATTTGTCTGATATGATTCAGTGTGATGCACATATAGCGATTTAATTAAAATAACAAATGTTAATGTACGTGGCACATGAAAGTGATCAGAATAAATTAAGTTTGCAGATGTGGGATTAAGTGTAGGCCTAATTTGAATGAAAGAATCAGAAATGGTAGGCTACAGTCTTTCCTCCTTGAGACCACATCTGTGTTTTAATTGCTTTCTGAGAGCAAATATCCTATGTTTTGGAAAACCTTAATGGCACTCGCTTTTTGAGGGAAGCACTTGTTCTGGCTTTGAAGTGCTGTGTTATGGCTAGGCCATTTAGCTAAAACCTCTACTGAGGGGCTGTGGTGACACACGAGCCTGTCGGTTATTTATGAAATAAAGTGGTAGGCTACAACTTAATGAATCACCTACAAAGACACAGAAAGATACAAATAAAAATTAATCCCAAACTCTGCTTTAAACTGTAGCAACTTATAAAAAGGTTGGTCGGATATCAAGGATACCACATGGGATAAATAAGGTCGCTAAACTAGAGCTACAGTGTTGTTGGAAAGAAGAGCCTGGAAAGCTAAACTGATCCTGAGTGGCCATCCCTTTGTCCCGCTGCATACATAAGGCCGATAGTGGGTGGATAAGTGAAGTCACATGGTCGCTAACTTTTCCTTTTTCCCACACAAACACACCCACATCCTCCTCCATGCCCCACTCTTCACTCTTCTTCATCTCACTACTACTCACCCGCAGCAGGCAGTCTGCTCCGTCTGGTTACTGTAGCTGCACCAAGTTGCGCTCTTTCCCACCATGTAGCTAGCTATCCGATTTGGGAATAACATCCGTCTGGTTTATTCACATTTCTGAACCCTCTGTCGGAGACATTCAACATCACATCGGCCGGAGTCAGTTACTTTACGAACTGAGCACTTTGTTACAGGTAATTTTCAACTTACAGTAACAGTTTTCTCCTCGTGGGTTTGCGTTTGCTTTGTTTTCATGGAGCCTGTAAACGTATTAAAGTGTAGCTCAGGCTAAATTATCCCCCTCCCGCGTTACTTTTCGTAGTATAACTGGTTTTAAGTTGTAATTTGACGCCATGCATCGCGCGCTCTGGATAAGAGCCTGCTACTAAACCCGCAGTAAAAGTTTACATTCGGTTTGGTGTAGTGAACGGTTTAATTTGCAGGCCTAATGTAATGCAGTCCTGGCTGAATCTCTTGTATCCCTCCACCCCCACATCCAGGTACCACAGCAGCACTAAAGGTGCTAACTGCTATTCAAGACGGCTAATTTACATGAGGCCTACCTTTGTTTACTAATGAAAATGCTTTATAGCTGCTGGGTGAGCGATAGAAGTGTCTGCTTTCATCTAACACTTTATTTGAGTTGGCCTGCATGTGTGTAGAAAAGAAAAGAGAGAGACAGTGAACTTTTCCGACCCACAAAGTAATAGAAAATAAATTCTTGTGAGAATAAGAGGGTCTGTGAGTGTAAGACGTTCACATTTATTGTTGTGTTATTGAACTGTACTTCTGTGAAAGTAACTTCATTATGTTCACAACAGCACCGTTTTTTGCACATCAACAGCTTTGTACTCACAATGCGGCATCCATCATATAACAATGTCCTCCGCACTTTTGTCTCCATCTCTGTAATTAGATGAGTCACCACAGCACCCATACAGTGTCTTTTCTGTTAAAACACCCATTGCCTTGACAGCCTGAATGTAAAGTAAGCTGTGATGTTTCATCCTCTCTTACAGATTCCAGAGGAAGAGTAGGAGGCCGTTTAGCAAAGACATGAGTCTGGTGGAGCTGAGGCAGATGGCGGGGTCTCTCACCCTGTCCCTGTCCAGCAACGACCCCAAGGAGCGCTACTTTGACCGCAATGACGAGAGTGACCCTGAGTATCTCCGCAGCAGGAATATGTCGCCAGACCTGAGGCAGGACTTCAGCATGATGGAGCAGAAGAAGAGGGTCACCCAGATCCTGCAGAGTCCGGTATGTAGCCCGCAGCAACATATAAGTGTCCTTCTACACACAAGCATTCAGAGTGTATGAGTAATAAAGTAGTCTTTTTAAAGCTGGAGAGGCATTCCGTACCTTCACTTCAAGACTGACTGAAATGCTTTATTTTTTCTTGTTTATGTAAAGGCCAATTCATACACTCTGCTTGGCTCAAACATGGGTTTAGCTGTGTGTTTACCCTGCAGCTATAATGAAATCTGGTACTGTGGCAGATAAACTTCCATCTATATGTGTGTTTACATATTGAAATCAGTTTCATCTTGTTGGTGTTTTACCAGTGTTATTACATGTGTATTAACCCATTATTTATATAGTAAGAATAGGCTGCATAGTCTAATACATTTAATACATACTTTTTTTTGTACATACTTTTGTATTGTAAGCTAGAGCTGATGATCAGGCAAAACAAGAAATTTAAGGCCATTTTCACTATTTTCAGACACTTAATAGCTTAAACCATGAACGGATAATGAAATTATTTTTAGTTGTAGCCCTAATTGTAGCATTTCAGTCTGCACACATATTCAGTAGCAACGATTATCTCAGAAACAGAGCAGTGCAGTCTGGTTCAATGAAGTATAAGGATGCTCCTTGTATCATAGAAGGGCATTAAAATAAGACGAGCCCCCACTCATCTGCGATTGCATAACAAGCCCAACAAGTGGAGCTCATCTCATCACCATGGGAACCGTGGTGGGATGAAGCAGAATGCTGGAGCTTAGCTGTGCAGCACAGAGGAAAAAAAAGTGCTTTTTCAAGACTCACAGATTTATTGTGAGGTTTAATGCGATCCCCCTGCTTCTAGTCGAGCCCTTTTCACAGACATACAAGAGGTTTCTTGTGGTCTTTGGTGATTTGATTTGTGTACAGATGTAATAAGCATGCTGTGCTCCCTGACATCCTGAGGTGTTGGCATAAGGTTAAGGTTAGGTTGTTTATAAAGTGTTGCTAGGTTGATGGAGCTTTACCATAAGAACTCTTCATTTTGTTTACAGGTGTTTAAAGATGAGTTGGAAGGTCTGATTCATGACCAGATGACAAAGGGCAACAACCCTACGGGTCTCCTGGCTCTGAGACAGATTGCTGACCTGGTCATGGCAAACACCTTGGGAGGGGCTGGCCCCCTGACTTCACCAATCAGTGAGTAGCCGTGTGTCTCTGTTGTGTGTGTGTGTGTGTGTGTGTGTGTGTGTGTGAACGTCTCCATCTATCTCCCTTCAGGCCTGATTATCATTCCCTGTGTATACTCTGTGTGCATTATGCAGGCTGAATATCTTTATTGTCAGAGACTGAATTGTCAGACTCTTGTGACACTGAACAACCCTGAAACAGCAGAAAAGGCAGAAAGCTGTTGACAGCATTCTTCATTGTCAGTTTTTCTATTAAGTAGCCCTCATGACCAGTGTTGGTCATGAATTACAGCAGTTTGCAATGCTAATTATGTTAACCTTTCCTCTTGGCCTTACGTTTCTGTGGAGGTCACAGAGCTCTCAAAACTGACAATTTTAAAAAGTTTGATTATCAAAACCATACGTTTGAGAAACATCTACGTCGCTGTAGGTAATGGCTATGAGGTCGCATGGGCAGATCTGCTCTTTTAAAAAGCTAAAGTGGCTGTAAAAGATAGGGTTCTGTATCATTAAATGCCCTTGTATGGTGTTACAGCCCAAAATACACGTTCGGAGTTCTGAGAAAGGCCTTATTTAAGCTTCAGCTGTAGAGACTCTCTGGCATGTTTTAACTTTATGTGAAAGCAAACCATGTAAACAACCTTGTAGACGTTTGAAAAATTGCAAATTCATGTTGATGATGCATCACCAAGTTACTGATGTTATGTCTTGTGGCAGGCGTTGGGATGGTGACTCCAGTCAATGACTTGTATGGCATTGAGTCTCCCTCCTTTGCCAAAGGGGAGAAACAGAGTCGCTGCAGGCTGGCCAGCCTCTACAGGCTTATTGACATCTTCAGCTGGGCTCGTTTTACAAGCTCCTACATTACTGTGAGTACAACTTCACAACTTCTTACTGCTCCAGTGCACCTCTGCTTATGTATGCTGCACAAGGTTTGTGTATCTTTATGTGCACCTTATGTTCTTTGGCTACCAAGAGGCTTAACGGGGAATACCTCATTATTTTCACAGCCTATATATTATTTATGGTTTGGAAAAGTCAGATTTGTGAATATTTACAGCTCCCCAACAGCAAGAACTCATACCAAAATATGTGATGAACAACACCTGCGATGTTGAGATATAAAGCTCAGATTTTCCCCAAAGACAAAGCCTAGAAAGTACTTCTTATCAACCCACACAATGATTTGAGTTTTCAGAGTGAAGAGTTTTCCTTTGTGGTTCAGAGTTTCCTGTACCCTTGAATCTGTGAAAAGAGTTTCCTTGCTCTGAGTAGCTGTTAACCCAAATTAAATAACTTTTTTAGAATAGAGATATAGTTTTTTGTGACACTGACAATAGTTAATTTATTGGGAGAAAAATAGCGAACACTGTTTATACACCATCGTAACATCACAGACAATTTAGAATGTCTGTCTCGTGTTATTGATTACATTTAACCTATAACTGTTGGCTTTTACTAATGTGATAATGTTTGTTTTAGGTGCGTGTCAATAAAGAGCAGGATCATGTTCTTATTAGTCCACAAGGTCTGTCTTTCGCCGAGGTGACGGCAGCGAATTTGGTAAGAATAATGACTTTGTTGCTATTTTTCAATCATGAGTGCAGATTGCTTTGTCATTGAAGTCCATCATAATACACAATTTACGTGTTTTCTGTGAAATCAAAATGTATGTTGTTGACAATCCATTGAATGAATACCCTCCAATTTAAAAAGTTAAGTAAGGAATATGTTGTGTAAGTGCAGTAAGAATTTTTTGTTTTTTTATTTTAATGGAAAAGGTCCCTCTGATGGTAATACTGGATGTGTGTTTTCAACATATCTTATGTCTGCCAGACCTGTTTTTACCGGAGTTCGTACAGGTTTCTAGATGTATCCAACAGTAAACTACAGTGCTCAAATACCATTAGTGTCTCTCTCCATTCTAAAATATGTAATAATAGTGTGAGTTGTCATTTGTCTCCAAAAAATAAGTCTTTAGTCCGACCAAAGACTAAAAACTTTGTATGGAAGAACATATTAACTGGCATCTGCTCAGATCTAAATTGGGCTCTTGCTTTATTAAATGTAAGCACCGTTAAAAGGTTATATACATATACAGGATATGGTAATTATACAAAAACAGTGCTACATCCACTATAAAACATGTAATGGCAGTATGTAGTTTGATTAGATTGATAATTTTGAATTAGGTCATTTACAATGAAATAGAAAGGGATTTAAATTCATTAAATATTATATATTAAATATTTGACCGGCTGTTTGGATTTTCAACATAGATGCTAGTGCAGTGTCCTGTTTACAGAAGGTAGACAATGAAAAAGTGAAAAAGTAATTTTGCCTTAAATACACTCTGTGGAGTATTTGACTCCTCATAGTGTTAGGGAGCAATTTTTTATGAGTGGATCCATGCTTTACTAGCATGTCATGCATTCCCACAAGGACACACATGCACACACACAAGCATGTAGATAACACGATACACATACACATAGTAATGCTCCAGCAAAAAGCCAGAAAGTAGGAGAATGCTAGCTAGCTGGCAAACGTGGGTGTAAACGATGGAGGTTCTAAAATATGAAAAAAGGCCTTTCAAATGTTTTACAAAAGAAATACACACTTTTTCAGGCCTCAAGGATAGAAACAATGTGTTTTTGTTAGAAATGAATGATTGTACACCAAAGCTTTGCATGTTTACAAGAAAACTCCACAGGGTACCAGCCTTTAATGGTATTATTCTGGCATCTTCTAAAGATGGTTCTTCTGTTTCTCTGCCATGTGTAGGTGAAAGTCAACATTATTGGTGAGGTGGTGGACCAGGGTTCTACTGATCTGGGCATCGACCACTTTGGGTTTGCTCCTCATTCCGCCATTTACTCACTGCGCCCTGATGTGAGATGTATCATCCACATACATACCCCCGCTACAGCTGCTGTAAGTACGCTCCAGGCCGATATTAAATGAGCTGCATCTTAATCAAAACATAAAAGCTGTTGCTAAATACTTACTTTGCACCAGAAAAAAAGACTGAATTCAAAGCAGCCCCCTGCTACTTATTTTAGATGCCTGTAACACACTTTTACCATTTCCTTTGAAGTTTGGCTGTAAAATGCACAGCACATGCTGAACATTGCCGTGTAAAGTTTTATTTGGGCCTGATAGCAAAGTAATTGCCTCTATTTATGTGCGTCAAAGTCTTACTTGCTTTTTAACCATGTTAACAGGTCTCCTCCATGAAATGTGGAATCTTGCCCATATCCCATGAGGCTTTGCTTCTGGGAGACGTGAGCTCTTTTGGTTACCATGGAAGCCTGGGTAATAAAGAGGAGAAGGTGGAGTTTCAGAAAGCTCTGGGCCCTACTGCCAAGGTACTGTCAAACCAAGGGACTCCATTAGTGACACACTCACTTTCTCATGGGTTAGAGCAGTCTTTCAACTACAGGGTAGACGTCATGCGTTATTACATTACACTGGATGCACAACTGGTTGTATGTGAGGTTATTTGTACCTGTTGGTTAGTAAATAGAAATGAATTTACTGAAGTATGTTATACAAATGTATTACTAAAATGTAACACCTTTTTGTTTTGCTTACCAACTTCAACCGGAAGTATTTAGTCTAAAACTGATCCTTTTCTTCAGTGTTTTGGCACTAATACATGAAGGGAACAGACTATTAGAAACACCTTTTAATAGAATAGTTTAAAATGTATTTAAGCATATAAGCTTTAAATGCTGAGAAGATTGATACCACTCTTATATCTGTCATGTTTTATATTTAATGTACTTTTTTATATATATCATTTGACTGGTATGTTGTTGTTTTTACATACTGGAATATTTAATTGTAGGATAATAATTGCCATGACCTGCTGAATGTCTGTCTGTTCTCATTAACAAGAAAAAAACACCTGTTTAGAACAGTGATATCTAAGCTTCTCTGGAAAAGAAATCTGGATTGCGTTTACCTTTTTCTCACTTGAAGCTTTGGACACAGTCAATATGATCAGCAGAAAATATGGAAAAGGATAATTGGTCCCCTTTAATGTAATTAATGTAAGTTAGCATATCTGGATATGCTGTCGTATTAGGTCAGCTAGATTTGTTTAGCGTTTCATGGTGATAATGGTGGGCCATCATGCAGCTCAGATGTCTCCTGTGTTTTTCAGATGATGATCCTCAGGAACCACGGGCTGCTTGCTTTGGGAGAAACAGTAGAAGAGGCTTTTCACTATGTGTACCACTCACAGCAAGCTTGTGAAATCCAGGTATTAAAAGCTTGATTTCAATTATTGATACCACCACTTCCTAGTAAGCTTCAGTGAGTATGTTGACATGCACACCAATATTCCACCATTATTCCGAATATGACAATATTTCAAATTTGATTGAGGTCATGTAAACAGCATATTCCGAATAAGGCCTATTTCATAAATTTAGCATTTTTCAATGAAGACGAGGGATATGCCGGTATTATTCTGATTTTAGAGGCATTCTTTAGACATATTGTATATACAGCTTATTCAAAATATGCGTCTCTATCTGGGGTTTTACCTCAGTTTTTGGCTTGTTTGCAGCCTGTTTGCGGCTTACGATCAACTCTGTCTGTTGCAGTAGAGATGCTTGCTCAAAAGAAAAGAAACACAGCTACTTTTAAACATTATGAAAGACTTGAATATAAGTGAATATAAAGTTGAATATAAGTTTTTAGATATGGGCAAACATCGCAACGCTGACTTTTTCAAGGAGGTTGAAGGAATGATTGAGGATCGCTGTTTTCCAACAAGTCCACCAAACTTTAAAAAAAAAATCAGATTTTGCACGGCCACATGTAAACACGAATATTAGTGGACTATTCACTTTCATTTGCTATGTAAATAGTTTAGTCGGAATATTGTCTTTTTCAGAATAAAGGCAAAAAACGGAATATTATGTGCATGTAAACATAGTCAATGTGGCCGTGATGCACTTTTACACATTTATAAGATAACTTCATGTGTATAAAATGTATATAATTTTTCACATTTCACCTTTTGCAATGTTTTTCATTTCCGCATTTCATTAATTTCCTTTCTGAAAGAGTCAGACTCAGTTGCAAGTAGCAAAGTATTACTGCAGTGCCTGAAATGGAAACACAGCAAATGTCTAAAATATAGAATTTTTGAACAAAGCTAAGTCAAATATGTGCCAGAGAGTCCTGTGCACAGTCAGAACCCTGCTGTGTTTCTGAGAAACTCCTGTTGCTTTGTGTCGGGGAGACAGTTGGGTTGTTATTTCATCATCCTGCTGTGTCTGGACTATATTTGTTTTTTCATTGTTTTTGACGCATGTTGTCAGCCCAGTTGACATATAATTACAATATTTTTTGAAATGAACATCCTACTGTACCTTGGAAGAGAAAAAACTTTGGTCAGAAACTTATGTTCCCTGTCTAAGTATGTTTTGACAGTGCAGCATTTTAATTCAAGCATTGGGGAAAACGGTCTGTAAATTTGCACAGAATCAAGATTTAGCTTGTAACTCCAAAAGTAAAAATTGTGTATACCAGAATAATTAAGTTGCTTTTGTTTAGGTGAATGCCTTGAGGTGTTCAGGTGGCGTGGACGGCCTCGTGCTGCTGGACAGACAGAAGTTTAAACCCCTGATCCAGGGAG
>NC_045749.1:9881661-9892219 GCF_008692095.1 Etheostoma spectabile | reverse complement strand
GCCGGGTTGGTGATGGACAATGAGGTCAAGTGGAAAGTGGGCGAGGCCGAGCTTGAGTCCCTAATGAGGATGCTGGACAACCTGGTACGTGAACCCTGACCTGTGCCTTTTACCCATGATACTTTGAGTTTCCTGTCTCAGCCGCTTCCTCGGGAAATGTCTGATTAGAGAACACAATGAAACTAGATAGTTCTTTTTTTTTAATCTAATCTGAAAAAGATTTGTGCAATTAGATCATAGTGTTTTATGGTAGCTGTCAATGTGGGAACATTTGTTCTCTACAATTACAGATACTCATGTTATTATTGTTAGACCATGTTTTTTTTTGTCTGTAGCTAACATGCTGTCTGCTGGTCGTGTTTCACCTTTGCTGTGCTGCGCTACACTTCTGTCAGTTTAACCACACTGATAATGACCAGCCCCTCACATGTTCTGTCTGTTTGAGTGTGAGTCTCGCCAACAAATGTGGCTGCAGTGGGCTGCAGCTGTGTTAGCTCTGTGTGATCATAGCCCGCCCACCCCTCTCGATCATAGCTTCCAGATGGTGAGGCGTGCTGTGGGCAGTCGAGGCCCAACACACACCACACACTCACTCTAGTGTACTCAATTTGGAAATTGAATTTGGCGTTTTCTCCAAGACTGTTGAATATGGCGCTGGGGGCAAATGCCAGTACACTCACTGCATAAAAACAACAACAACAACAACAGGAGGGCTGTCTGTCTATGCCAGAGGGTGGAGTGCTTGTTGTGGTGAACGTGATGAATATCTCTGCATGTTTAACTTTTTATTAGTAGTATGTGTTCCCTAACTGAAAGGAGGTAACAGATACATGTTCTTGCTACAATTGCTTATTGTTAAACAGCCCTATTACTAAAAAGTGCTACTAATCATTCCAACATTTGGAAACTGTGCTTTCGGTGGCAGTGAACAATACTGTGAATAAATGATGGTCTGCTCACACTGTGGTGATCAAAGCTCAAAGCAGGGATCATTTTCAATGGCAACCATATTGCCTGTGAGAAAATGCCAGTTTCGATTGTAGTGTTGGACTGCCCGCTTCAGACTGCACTCCGCACCCACTGCAACAAGTTCCCATCGTTTTTTTTAGTTGTCTCTCTCGTCTTTGATGTATTGTTAAAAACACACTGCTTTAAAGATAAAAGTTTTATCTTTTCCCTCTGAAACTGGGCAGATCTGAAAAAAACGCTGTTTGTATATACAGCACACTCAAATATTTAGAAGCATTGTGTAAGTGGATCTTGGGTGGCTAATGCATC
Organism: Etheostoma spectabile; assembly: GCF_008692095.1. Classification (NCBI taxonomy): domain Eukaryota; kingdom Metazoa; phylum Chordata; class Actinopteri; order Perciformes; family Percidae; genus Etheostoma; species Etheostoma spectabile. The sequence continues at coordinate 9,890,941 of NC_045749.1, read as the reverse complement.
CTTTGGATTTTGTATCTTTTAGCAGTTGATATTTCTTATTTAAAGGGTCTGGCAAAATTAAAAAAAAAACAACTGTTCAGTAAGTATGTTGGAATAATTTTTCCTCTTTGCATGACATTGTAGGGATACAGAACAGGCTACTCGTATAGGAACCCCATCGTCCGTGAAAAACCCCGCTCTAAGAACGACGTAGAGATCCCTGCCACGGTGTCAGCAGTACCACCGGAGGACAGTGAGATGGGTCTGCGTAGCCCCTTCAAGTTTATGGTGCAGAAACAGCAGAGAGAAAGGACCCGGTGGCTCAACTCACCCAACAGCTACTTGAGGGTCAATGTTCCTGAACATTCGCCCAGCGGGGATGTCAGCCCCAGGACCAAGACCATGGTGCGTTGATTTTCATGTCAAACTGTAACAAGAAATGCAATGATCTTGACCTTACTGTTTTGGCCTCTGAAGGAAATAGTGACATGGTTAGCTGCCATTTCTTTGTATTAGCATGCCCTCTTGTGGCCAGTTTTATAAATACAGGTTTTAAATCCCTCCAATTTGTACTTTTTCTTTTTCTCAGTGGATGAAGTCTTCACAGCCAGGCAATAGCATCGGCACACCAATAAAGATCGAGGACCCCAACCAGTTTGTCCCGCTCAACACTGATCCAACAGAAGTTTTGGATAAGAGGAACCGGGTCAGTTGAAATATCATGTTTTTCACACAACATGCATGTTCTAATTCTCAACACCAAAGATGCACAAAGACTTAATTTCATTTATTCTTATTGCCTGTATTAAGTCATGATAAGAGCTGTTATTTTAAAAACACGCCTGGTTTTTAAGATGAAATATATGGTTTGAAGCGACTTAATAAACTGATGCTGACCAATATGTTCTGACAATTAGGGCTGCAACTAACATTTTCCTTATGTATTAATCTGCCATTTATTTTCTCAATTAATTGTTTTGTCTCCATCATAATTATATTATATAATTATCATTTTCCACAGCCCGCTGTTGTATTCCACCAAATGTTGAAAACCCCTATATCCTTTTGTTTACTGTCATATATGACAAAGAAAAGCAACAAATCCTTAAGTTTGAAGAGCTGGATCATATATTATATTTAGCATTTTTACTTGTATAATTACTATTAAGATTAGGTAATTTTAAAAATTGTTGCCAAATAAACTTATTGACAAACAAGCGTTCCCATACAGTAGAATGGAAGCTGCACTCCATACAGAATTTTGATTGATGTCTACTGTCATTTGCTTTTACATCACACGTCATTTAGAAAATTACAGTTGCTGTATATCGCACGCCTCTGGAGCAGGGGTTAAGTGTCTTGCTCAGAGAAACACTGGTTGATGTATCGCAGTGGGAATTGAACCCAGGCCTTCCACACCAAAGGTATGGGTCATATCCACTGCGCCATCACCACCCATGTGTTTCTGTGCTGTGTTTATAGATGTACAGTATGTCTGACACACTTCATGCTGGTAGGTGTAGTATGGCATTAAGATACTGTATGTAATTTCAAAAATTCCTAAACCAATTAATATAATTTTGTTTGACAAATGTGTTCAGATAAAAGAACAGCACAGAGGTGACCTGATGACTTCTGGACCAAAATCTCAGTTACTAGCAGGCATTGTTGTGGACACCATAAAAGGCCCAGTGAGTATATTTATCATTTGTAAAAGTTATAGTCAGAGGTGCAACCACACTACATGATATTGAATGCGTCACTGTATTTTATTTTTCTCAATTGCTTAAGCACATTTTCAAAACACAAGTTGTTTATGTGCCAAAGAAGCAACTTCTATTCACTGAAAAATGGATTACACACCAGGTGTTATTTGTCTTGTAATGTCAATATATTCTCTTCTGTCAATCAGGCTTTCATCATTGAGGACGAGGAGCAGACTCGCTCTCTCCCCCCCAACCCCTTCAATGATCTTACAGAGACGGTGCTTGAAGAATACAAGAGCATGGTAGAAAGAAAGCAGCAAGGCCAAGAAGGTAGTCAAACTGTTTCTTTACCATTACAAAGCCTTAAAGTGCACCATTGCTCATTAGAGGCACAGAAAACTTCTACTTAAGTTAATCCTACTTGGGTTTACACAAGCTCATATCTGACATCATCCCATGTAGATTATACGTGTATGATGTTTTGAAGTTAATCCCATGCGGTCACAGAGGTCATGAATGAAATTGAGATGGAAAGACAAAGATAATGTGACAGTTAAGCAGCAATCTCTGACTTCACCAAGCAAGGCCAACAAGAAATAGTTTAATTGAAAGTTAAGGACCTATTAAATGCAGAATTAGGAAATCAAATTGAACTTGTTTGACTTTTAAATTAAAGAAGATGCATTAAACTTTATGGGATGAATTTGAAATTACTTGATGTCTTGATGATTATTTGGGTGTGATGCTGATATTGTAGTTTTATATTTGGGTGTGATGCTATATTATAGTTTAATATGTTCCACCACATGAAAGCAGTCTAATTACTGCCTAGTCCAGGCAGTTAATTAGTCCAGTCAGAGTGCTTGGTTCCTGCCTGGAGGAAATGTTGGAACTACATTCACGAAATGAGGATATTTTTACAAAAATGCCTGCAGGAGAAAAATGATTGTCCATGGTTTCACTCTTCCCTGAGTTGTGAAGTCAGCTCACAGGGATGGTGAGAGATGAGCTGCAAAGACATCGGTCTTGTCAAACTACTCATGTCCTGGTTATTATTCCAGACATGAAGAAATGTGTGTGCAGGGGGGAAATATTTCTACAGCTGCTTTGTAATAGAGTAACACCTTTATTTGTCTTCATCTCAGAACACATCATTTATAAAAGATAAATAAAATGTAGCAACCTTGTGTAAACCAGCCTAGTGTCTAGTGGCATGGATCTAGAGATGGCAATGCCTGTCCTGACCTTTTCCCTAGCGCCATCATGAGGTGTCGAGTGAAATGTCTTGATGGACTGCCATGAAGTTTAGTTCCCCTTATCAACTGTAATCACTTTTGGTGATCACTTAACTTTTCATCTTGTGGCATCAGCAACTAAACCTCAGTTGCACTTTGTGTTTAGTGTTGATTGGCACATGTTGGAATGCAAACACTAAACTAAGAAGAACATGTTAGTATGCTGACTTTAACATTTAGCTTAAAGCACTGATGTGCCAAAGTGAAAAAATACAATTCTGAGCGATATTAATTTGTTCTAGCCCCACATGAACACTCACATGAACATACCGGCTATAATGAATAACTAACTCCTGATGACTTTGATCCTATCACAGAAGATGATGATGCCACTGATGCAGATGAGATGACAACATTTGATGGCTCTACTATCTCCCTCTCCCTCTCTCCCATAATGACGCCAGCTAAAGGTAATCACCAGCTAGTCAATAGGCATTAACTGGTTTTAATTAAAAATGTTAGCAATAGCTGCTTGTTTATTTCCATCTTGTTTCACATGTAAAAAGCACTGCAATGCATTTCTTATCCACATCCTTCCTCACTGACTTGGTTTTATCTTTTGACAAAGTACCCAATGGGAAAGACTACTTGGAAGAGACAGACGAGGATCTGAGTATGGAGGTATCCAAGCTGAGCGTGAGCACTTTGGAAACGGTGGAAATCTCCATTACATCTAAGACGCGGGAGGCTCAGACCCTGGAGAGCCAAACCAAGTCCCCCAAGAAAAAGAAAAAGAAGTTCCGCACACCGTCATTCTTGAGAAAGAGCAAGAAAAACAAGGATGAGAAAGTAAAAACAGAAGCCTGAGGGCATTTACTGTAAACAACAATTAGTGTTTTGCGAGGAAAAAACATCAGAATTGCCTCTTTAATTTTCGGCTTGTTGAAAGGAGGTGAAATGAGAGAAAAGACTATCTTTAAGTCTGAAAGTCTCCCAGGACTGTGGTGTTTTTACACATCTTCCTTCCCTCATTCACAGCTATTATTTCATGTGAAGGATTTTCCAAGATGTGCCAGAAGATGGTAATATGGAAGTTTTTTTATTCCATGAGAATTCATGATTGACCACTCCTGAAGGGCTCAGTAAAATGAAATCAAATGAAAAGTAAACACAAAACTGCATATCCATGGTTGTTGTTACCCATATGTTAATGGGGTTTAAGAATGAAATCAAAGGTTATGAAAACATCAGATTACAGTTACGTATTTGTGATTTTTTTCTTCTTTTTGCACAAGTTTATTGTTGAATGTATAGTGAAAGCTAAGAAAATCGTTTTAACAATTTAAAATTTCACAATCACCCTAGTAGTGTAACAGTGGCTGAACATATTAAGATTATTCGACGTTCAGCCTAAGGAGTACGAATTGTATCGGAATGTATTCATAGGGATACTATCTTGTAATATATGTTGTTTCATATTAGAGGTGTTACAATATAGTGTTTGATAGTTACATAAAGGATTTGATAGTCTTTACACATTTACTTTGCATACTAACTCTTATACTAAACATGCTGTGATTGATAATTCAGAAATAATTCATATTGTTTTTACATTTATGTCAGAGGTATTGTTCCCATGGTTGCTGCTTTATTGTAATTGTGACAAGGAATTGACTGTGACTAACACAAAGAGCCCAGCAATGTGATGGTTCTTCCATATTGATGTTTATGAGTTTGACTTTTACAGAATTGACAGAAAATCACTGCTTGTTTGGACGTCGACAATGAAAGTGCCAAGCCTGAATCACAGAGATGGATGTTTTGATTCATTTTGTCAGTTGATGGTAATATGCTGTGGTAAAGCTTGTCTTCATAGCCACTGTTAGAGTTTGATATAAAGTATATTAGAGGATCATATATTTACATCCCAGTCAATAATGTGAATGATTTTTGATGACGATGATCGTTGCCTTTGTAAATAGTCTGTTTTTGTGACGTTCCTTTGTTATGCTAAACCAAATGTTAATCAATGAAACATAGAAATGTGACAGTACAATCTAATAACACTATTTTAACACTATTTGTATTCACCTTAATTAAGCTCCTTATTTAGTGAACATGCACTGTGTTTACAAATTGTATTACTTGCTAATTTGTGTGCCTAGTGCTTGTATTTTTTTTTCTTCATGGTGCTTTACATTAGTCACCTTCCCTCAAAGTCCTTTTAAAATTGCCTTCCATCTGATGTAATAAAAGCTGTTTCCATGTTTCCATGCCTGTTTTATTGCTCTATTGCGTATTCGCTGAAAGGTATGTAATATTATCATTTCTTATCTTTATCTAAATACTGTTTCAAACAGGAAGGGATCTTTATGTTGTTGGACAATTATGCATTTATTTCAGTATGATGTGGTGTGACTCTCCAGCTTACTATAACTAAAACTATTTACACAGGCTCCCCTTTAAAAAAAAAAAAGCAGCGTCCCCCTAAGACAATGCACTCTGTTCAGTAATAATTGACCGTGTGAAGCTGTATAATCAGTCTTCAGCCATTATATGAATGGCCGTTGTCATGGTAATCCACTGAGAGGGGGTTGTGGAGACAAAGAGCGGATTTGGTGTCTCCAACAGGTGTTCAAGTTGGGGGAGTGACAGGTTCTATACCTACACCACCCCCAACCCACACACACCTCTCCTATATGACAGGCAAGAAGATGAGGTCCATAGCTAGTTCATTTATTGAACATTAAAAAACAACCAAATAAAAAAAATAGGAATTAGTTTTCACTAATCAATGGGAATGATAAACAAGCTTTTTCTTAACTTTTGTCTTTTTTCCTACACAAAATGCATGGCCACTACCAGGCTCCAGACGTGTTATCTGGACAATCCCTTACAATGTATGGGGGACAAGGCTTAGCACTGAGCTCTTTCGTGTCCTGACACGGAGAAGACGAAGCAGGTGACACACGTCTGGCTGCTTGGCTGCTTGTCCTTCTGCTGTGACCTCAGGGCAAAGTGCACCTTTTGTTTTAGAACAACAGGGGATTGCTGCTGCACAATGCTTCATCTGAGACTATATACCACCAGCAGGATGGCATCAGATTGATAGCTAGATAGATAGCTCCTGATTAAAGATACATATTTTTCCATTGAATTGCACGGTTGCTGAGATGTGCTATATTTATAAAACTGACATGCCTTGCCTTTCAACAACATCCCATATGCCTTATAGTCTACTCCCTGCTGTGGGAGACCAGTGTGGGATATTTGGCACATTCTTTCATAAACACACATGCATGCCACGCACATACATAAACACACACACACACACACACACACACACACAGCAGCATCGTGTGACTTTGCCTCCTCTGTGACAGCCGAGCCACTGGTGTAATCCTTGGGCTTTTCAGATTACTCCAGTTGGGGTTACATTCTACACCAACCTACAGCCTATCAGTCGGTCAGCCTGCAAACAAGCCTAACAGCACAGATGAGCCTTTTCCTGGTGTAAGCCTTTCCGTGTTCCCCCACCCACATTTGCGTTGGTGTTACAGAATGTGGAAGATGCTCTGGTAACAAGACCCTTAATCAAATGGGGGAAAATGGCAGATAAAGTATTCCTAAAACAGGGCTGTATTTTGTTGGGATTTTATAAGAAACCTTTGCATCTTTCTACAAATTTGGTTTTTGCCCCTAAAGAGTGCAACTCTGTTTCCGATCAGGACTGTCTGTGTGTGTGTGTTAGGCCTTGTCAGGCAGCTGAAATAGACTCCATGGGAGGGTGTACTCTCTCACAGGCGTCCGTTACAGGCCTGGCCACATCTGCAGCGGGCCAGCCATCTGCACCCATTGTCTCAGAGGCACAACACAACCCTGCACGCATGGCTAGCCTCGTAAAGGCAGGCCCTTTCCTCTCTGTCCTCCTCCATCCCTCATGGTGTGGTAAAAAAAATGACTTCTTAATCAGTCAAAAGGGGCTGCAGAATTGGAAAATCAAATTAGAAGTTAAACCAATTACAAGGTTAGTTCTTTTACTTTCAGCATTGTGTAAATTCAGTTGTCCACCGAACTGAAGCAGCCCTTGTTCATTCTGACGTTAACTCGCTTTATTATTTGCTTGTTATCTCTACGTGAATTTACTAGAGAGCTATACAACACACCCAGAGGAGCCAGAGGGGAAAACAAGAGACATTTGGAAAGCCAAAGATAGGTGAAACAATTGTATTATCCAAGGCAAATAACCTCAAACTACCTCTAAAACCATATGTTTGTATTGTATTCACACACAAGGGGAGAAACTCCTAATACTCCTAACAGTGAGGAGCAAACAAATCCCCTTAAAGTACCACATCAGGAACCAACCCTTTCCCTGTCTCTGATACCCAGGTTGCACTGCTGATTAGACCTGCTACTGTCTACTGCCTTGTGATCATGATGCTTTTCACTTTTAAAGTCTTTTCAAATGCAGTCAGAAAAAGTGTGTGTACGTCAATGACAGCTTTTTTGTCTTAAATTATCAGTGTGTTTCAGGTGAAATAGAGCAGCGTTGTTATAAATGAAAGCAGGCCCTTTTTTGTGTTATTTGTTATGCAGTATTGATAATGAGGATTTATTATGGCACAGTTGACAATGAATGCAATGTGCATGCGTTAGTGGGAGGGATTATCCACCAAGTAGGGCAAGTGGCTGAGGCTAAGGACTACAATTCCATCGAGTCTAGTTCATTTCAGTCATCCGCTCAGTGCACAGACGGGACAAGGAGCACTTTCAGCGCTGCTTATTTGTCAAAGTCCCCCCCCGCCCCCCCAAAAAAGTGAAAATGGTAAAGTACATGCGACAGCACAGCGAGCTGAAACCCGAAGAGGTTCTGTCGGAGTCCGATGCTTCGATGGACCAGCAGGATTTCGGAGAATTGTCCGAGTATTCTTTCAGCGACGTTTTATACTCCAAATGTTCCGCAATGGACCAAATCGGCACTTTCATGAAGAACGTGCAAGTGCTGCTCGATGCAGCAAATTACCTAGAAAATATCGACAAGAACAACGGAAGTAAGTAACACTGGCAGTAGGGGATATTAACACGTAATGCGCCGAGCAGACAACAATAGAGGCGAAGGCGACAAGAGACGCGCAGCGGACAGATGAGACAGCAGCCAATTATATTTCACCTGCTACTGAAAAACTAGTCTAATCGACCTAACACACAAAATGTCATACTTGAGAAGAAATCGGAAAATTGCCTACATGTTTTATTCAGAACGAAAGGGCATTGCCAGAGAGTGATTTTATTGCAGCAGTAGCCTTCAGCTAAATGATCTCTTGCTCCCACTCGGACCAAAACTGGTCTTTGACAGACCGGGAGATTTCAATGAATAAGCACGATTCATTCTTTTTTTAAATAGGCTTTGCATGCACATTTAGGTTAATTCATGTAGACATTTATGATGTTTAAGACTCCTAATTTTCGGATTTATCTTTTATGTCAGTATCCCAGCTCCTTTCACGCTTGTTCCATTAAAATATCTCATCCACTCAAAATTATAGCATTCAAGGACCGTCTTGCACATACGAACTGCGAGTTTGAGTATATATTTTCCGAAATATTTCCAATTGAAAGCGCACCTATAATTTCCAGAAGCAGCTGCTTCTTCCTTGTATGTGTTGTTCACATGGTTTCCACATGGAACAAATTGTAAAGTTTTCATTGGTCGGCACACATGTTCCCAGCGCGAGTCACTGCAGATAGCCAATCACACGCAGGTTCACGCCTGACGTCCTATGTTACTGGGAAGGAGGGTTCATGGGAACTGTAGGAAAATACAGCCTAATACATGAGTGTTTTGATGTTAACATTTGCTAAGAAGGGTTGTCTGACTATTACACTGACTTTTCATTCTTTTAGTTTAGTTCCATGGATGTGTTGCCACTGGCCACATATTTAAATGTTAATTATGTCACATCTGTCATGCAAATCTAAGCCGTCGTGAAGCATTTAGCTTGGAGCACATTTGCCAAAATTGTACAATCCTCTTTTTAATCCTCTTGATCATTTTCATCACCAGAATGTGAGCATGGTTATGCTTCAACTTACCCTGTGACCCAGACTGCACATCATCAGAAACAGCGTAAATTCAAGAACAAGAAATTGGATAATATTCACAATAGGTAGGTCCTAAATTAAATACAGTAGATGTGAATACCGTGTTTGTTTTCATTTATGCATGGATTTGAGAACATATTTTAAATTCTACATGATGCACAATCACTATTAATAAAATGATTATGAACATTACATTATCAGTATTGTGGTATAACATGATTTTATCATTGCAACATTAGATAGATAGATAGATAG
>NC_045749.1:9877947-9881651 GCF_008692095.1 Etheostoma spectabile | reverse complement strand
AGATAGATAGATAGATAGACTGTATAATATGTTGTATTTTGCATCATTGAGACTTGTATAACATTTTTGTTAATATATTTATAACATCAACAGGTCAGCACACAATGAACTGGAAAAAAATAGGTGAGTAAAGCAAGACTGAAGAGGTCATGTGTATGCATGTTTGTGACAAAACCAGTGTAGTCTCAACTAAAAGGTTGAAGGACATGATGAATGTTGAGGTTGGTAGGTAGGTAGTCATCTTGGAATTCTACTTCCATCTTACTTCAATCCACTTTTGTGCATAACAACATAAAATGTGCAAAATTTAAACAGAAGTGAGAGAGAATAAGACAGCATCCACAGCATTGTAACTGCTTTAGCAAATAAGGTACACAGGGAGTCTATCTCAAGAGCCAGCTGTCTCAAAATGGAGCTTCAAGCTGATAAACCACAAGCTTTCTCCATTCTGCCATGTTTGCAGATCTTGGTGCATATCATATCAAAACAAGATGCAATGCATCACAGGACTTCCAAAAAGACATTTATTTTCAACAGCCTTGGAAATTCACCTATTGTGCATGATGACAGTGTGCATTTTGCAAGGCAAATAAATACATGGTGTAACGCAGCCTCAGTAGCAGCAGTTCCTGGAGGACATGCAGACATTTCCCCAGTCAGCAAATGGGAACCGTCTGTTTCCAGACAACAGGGCTCCTTCCTGAGTGTTTCTCAGCAGCTTGCTTCTATTGCTCCAGGATGAAACAGCCACTTTATTGAGCATGGCACAAATGTCCAGACACATTTATCCTAAAATTACATGCCCAGTTAATTTTCAACCGTATAAACCATGTGTGTGAGAATGGTTTGAGAGATGCACTAAGTGATGAGAAAATGGGCCTCTTCACAAGCAGGGCTAATTTCACATCTGGCTATTATATTTTACAAAATGGTGGCCAATGCAGAGAGAAGAGATGACATCACAACTTGGCCTACATTTTTCTCCATTATTTGAAAGGAGAGTGAGTGTCCTTTGCCAGTTTGTGCTTTCGTTCAGACCACAGGCCCAGAGGCCTCGGTGGATCAGAAACAGAGTATCGAGCTGACCTCAGCCGCTTTTAAATCGGGGGCAGACAGATCCATGTGTAATTGCAAAGGCGTCAGAAGGCTTGGCTAACAAGCAAAAGGGATAAACAGATAAATCAAGTGCCTGAATACCTTGACTGTTACATTGCTTATCACAGATGGATTAATGCTATCATAATTAGAATTTAACAGGACCAATCAAACAGCAGTTTTCCTTGACTATTACAGAACTAATCAGATTGGATAAGATGGAAATATTATAATCTGATTTATTAAGCATCACTGAAGATTACATACTGCATTAGTCTGGAAATTAATCTTTATGTCTGTATAATTGTGGTACAATGCACATTACTCCATGTATGCTGTCTCAAAAGAGAAGTGACCCGTCTTGACTGTCTCCTCCTGCAGACGAGCACATCTCCGCCTGTGTTTAGAGAAGTTGAAGTCCCTCATCCCTCTGGGACCAGACTGCAGTCGGCACACCACACTGGGACTGCTCAACAAAGCCAAAGCACATATCAAGGTGTGGTAGCCCCTGTTGTATGGTACCATCATGGGATTAAGGACTGATTTCTGTCCAATTTAGCGCTCGAAAGTAATGACCCAAACATATCAACATACTGTTCCCACTGCTTCTTTGTCCTGATAGGCCACATGCTAGTAATTGGTAATGCTAGTTTGGGAAAGTAGCAGTAGCAACATCACAAGAGTCATCATGCTGAAATTGTCCTTTTTCACAACAGACTAAAGCAGCTAAATCATACTTTTTTTTTTTTATTTACTCCTGTGCTTTTCCTTCGGTGGCATGTCAGAATGTTATTAGTGAAAAAGACAAATTGCTTGCAATGTCGCATTAAAGCCATTAATCTATTTTTTTACATAATTTTGGACAGAAGCAAAATGAATAAATGTAATAGTACATAATTCATGTTTTACACTTACAAAGCAAAATGCTTTCTGTACCTATCACTCACATTTACCTGAAATTAAGAGACATACCCTTGCGTAAAAAATGGTTGATGTCATATTAACAGCAAATATACAGTAGATCTGCAGTACTACAGAGGATGACTTTGATGTAGAGGAGACACCTAGAATGACTCCCATTGGATTCCTATTTGAGACCTGATGTGATTCCATAGTGTCATAGTGATTCCATGGTCTGATCCTGTTTATTTTTAGAAAATAATTGTATTTTAGTCTTGTAGCTCTAACCATTGGTGGCCCACAGCCTCAGGTTTCCTCTCTGGTATAAGCTGCTGTGGTACTTTACTGTCCATCGGACGTGATCACAATGGAGCTCCACTGTCTACACAGGCAGCTCAATATTTAGCCTGAAATTCATGTGACCTTTGGAATTCTATACATTGTGTTAGGTGCCTTACTTTAACAAAGACATAAGAGCGCTCTGACTTGGCTGGCTTTGTAATCATGGCCGACACGGTATAAACACCAGGATAAAAGTGGAAAAAGCGGAAAAGTCTGGATTTACTCTCTCTTCTTTGAACCTTGTGGCTAAGTTCATTCAATATCTAATATAAAAGGTTAAGGACAGCACACACATGATTTATGGCAGGCTAAGACCAATTTGGTGTTAAACTGTCACTGTCACTCATTTACCCACGTTAGAAGTGAGTAAATGAGATATTGACTATAGCAACAGAAAAGTTAGGGGCTTTCCCTGAGCACATTCATGCAGTCAGTTTCCTCAGAACCGTTAGATGAACTGCACTTTAATGTACTTTGGCCACAGGATTAGGACATTATGGTTGCTGCTTGGTTAATTCAATTGTTCTTCCCCTTTTAATCAAATCTCCCTGTTGCTAGGGCTGTTCTTTGTAGGAGTTTAAGCCTGGTTGAGTTGTTGATTAGGTCTTTTGTCTTTCACACTTTAGATTAATTTGAATAGCACACTGACCATCACCAGATCTGTCCTGGTCGTTAGAACTGCCTGCTTGAATGAGCCGCTGAGTATGTCTGAACTGCGCAAAATTATTCTGTAACATCAAAGCATCCCAGACTCAACACTTTGGCTCCCCCAATGGCTACAGTTTAAGCCAGATAAGATATTATGGGGGAAATTTGGGATTTTCTTAAACTCCATCTGCAGGCTTCAGCAGTGGGAAGCAGTTAAGGGATGATTGAAGGCTGACATATGAAAGCAATCTTGGCAACAGTCTGTGGGAATGTGTGTCTGTGTGTGTCTCTGTGTGATGTCATCTGTTGACTTCAGACTTGCCAGTTTAAAGTCCATGATATATGGCCCCTGAATGCTGCGGTTTTGTATTTTTGGAACCAGAGGTTGTGTGGATGAGTAAAAGGGCGGAGTAGGTGCAAGCAGCATGAAGCTCATGGCAGCAGGAAGCAAAATATAGAAAGAAAACACTCTACATTGTATGACAGGAAAAGCATGAATAAGTTCTACTCTCACTTGCATCACTGTACCAAACTCCCATTGTAAAACTGGCATTTTACTGCACTTTTGATTATGGGAACACAAGCCTCTTCAAACATCACTCTGTTCCTTCATGTAAAATGGTTCAGGAAATGAACCATGCATGGCAATTGATACAATACAGCATGTGTCACGATGAACTAGGTCTTTTTTTATTATTTGTGTTGGTATATATATATAT
>NC_045749.1:9868057-9877937 GCF_008692095.1 Etheostoma spectabile | reverse complement strand
ATATATATATATTGGTATATATCCAGCTGTACAGATACCACAGCAGTTGTTTTCCAACCAGCAGTAAATCTTGTCAGAAAATACTTAGAATTTTTTGGGGAATTTTTTTATTTTATTTATGGCACAATCAGATGTGATGATGGGTGTGAAGCAATTAAGATTAGGCTTAGTTTGGTTATTTGTTAGCTTCTTAAACAAACTTTAAAGTGCTCATATGACGCTTTTTGGCTTTTTCCCTTTTCTTTGTGTTATATATCTTTTTTTGCGCGTTATAGGTTTACAGAGTGAACAAGCCCAACGTCTACCCCAAAGGGACAGAACACACAACAGAAAACACTGTTCACAAACTGCTCCATACAGCTCTATTGTAGTCCAGCCTTTTCTTCTGTGACAAACGTGCATCACTTTGTAACACATATTATAACGCCCTCATACTCAGTAAGTACTGCTAACTTGTCAGTTGAAAATTAAACCATGTAAACGTATTCCGAAATAACATCTAATAAATAACATGAAAATGAGCATAATAGCACTTAATAGTGGTTTGTGTGTGTTGTTTGACGTATACATTTACATTTAAAATAACTATTGAGCACCACAAATGGACCAAAATCAATGTCCATCCTGCGTAAGGTTAAACAAATTAAAGCTAAGAATTAATGTTTCTGCATGCAAGACAAGATGACCTTTATATTAATTTGTATACCAAAACCAAAGCAATTACTCTACCTTTTGCATCAAGTCATCTTTCACTTATATCCACATCACACAGAGACATCAGCTATTCCTAGAATCCAACCATGCTGAATATTTCATTACAAGGCACAGGGGGTATCCCAGTTGCAGCAGAAACTACATCTTAACATTACTGCACACGACACAAGTTCACTATCCTCTCATGCATGTAGTATGTTAATATGAGGAACCTCTAGAGAGGCATTGTCATAATGGTGGGATTTAAAGTAAACACCCAATGTGGCACACACACAGTTTTGTGGTACTATCTTTGTGGGGACCTGTTGTTGACATAATGCATTCCCTAACCCCTTCCCTAACCTTAACCATCACAACTAAATGCCTAACCTTAAACCTTACCCTCACCCTAACCATAACCAAATTCTAACCTAATCCTAAAACAAAGTCTTAACCCTAAAATAGCCCTTTAAATTTGTGGAGTGCAGCATGTTGGCCCCACAAAGCTGTCAGGACCTCACAAGTATACTGAACTCCCGGTTTTTAGATCCCACATATACACACGCGCACACACACGCGCACACACACACACACACACGCGCACACACACGCGCACACACACACACACACACACACACACACACACACCCACACCCACACACACACACACACACACACACTCTTGATTACCTGTACATAACAACACAATTAACTCTTCTGTATTTCTCTCTTATTCAGAAACTTGAAGAGATGGACCGGAGGAGTCTGCACCAGCTGGAGACCTTAGAGAGGGAGCAGAGGCACCTGCAGAGGCAGCTATCCCAGCTGCAGACTCATGGAGATAGGGAGAGGGTCCGTACGGACAGCGTGGGCTCCCGCATGGACTCTGACCGCTCAGAGTCTGACAAAGGTCAGTGTTCTGAATTGGCGCCTTTATCCAAGGACACACCGTTTAGTATCATTAGGGTTCGTCAACATTTATGGCAAGCACAGTTTCAAATATTTTAACTTGCATGATTCAGAAAACTAATCTGTATTCATTAATTTCGTTTTTGTGCAGAGGAGATTGAAGTTGATGTGGGAAGCACTGAGTTCTCCCATGGAGAAATGGACAGTGTAAGCACCAGTGGTGCAAGTGACCTGGACGACCACAGCAGCCGCCAGAGCTCAGCTAGTGATGAAGGCTACTCCACATGCAGTCTAAAACTGGCTTTCTCTGCTTAAAGCACCAGCCTATACTTTCACTTCAGCTGCAGTCTTTTATGGCTTTCACCTTGAAAGTACCAGCCTAAAGCTCCATTCTCCCTTTGCAGTTTAGGTTAACTGTCTTCAGAAGAAGAACCAGCCTCAATCCCACCTTTGACCTGACAAATGAAATGTCTACTCCACCCTGAGAACCAGCCTTAAGTTCAACTCAGCCTAAAAGCCAAGAGGCTCCTCTCCATCAGTCTGAAACATTTGACACAACAGCCTCAAATTTAACTTCTCTGGCAATATACAGTTTTCTCATTTTCAGAGTTGACTTAACCAATCACCTGAATGACCTTTAACCTATTACCAGCTTGAACCAACCATACCTGCAATCAAAACTGACCCTGTAGAGGACCCATGATCACACCAGTGTCCAACACTGGGGGGGGGGGGAACTCTACCTTTAGTCAACTTAATCCTCTGAAACCAGCAAAAACACTAAAACCCCTATACCAGCTAGAAGCTCCTCATTGGGAACGTTTGCTCCATTTGCCTTGTAAAAACATAGCCCGTCTTCTTTGGATAACATATCCAGACAGCACTTCTTGTCAGTGTACAAGCCGGTGACAAGGGCTACAATGTCTGCATTCCAAAATGTTTATTACACTCCAATAATCTCCGCTTTAGGACCCACAAGCATCACTGCTCTACGTGGCGTCCCTTCTCTTGACTGAAATACAGTCGTATCCAAACAGGTGGTGTAGTCCACCCTTGTTATTTTAATTTATTTTTCATTATGATTATAGTATTTATTTTTGGTATATTTAATTTTACTGTAGCTAGATTTTGGTCATGCTTGAACTTTGACAATTTTTTTTTAATGTTTACCAAATTACATGACATTAAATTTAGCCCCACAGAAGCATATGCAGTGCTAAAAGTTTACTCGATGTTTTGTTGAAAGAATCACGTCTTTCACACGGTGCGCTAATGCAATTTTATTTAGACAGTAATAAGCTATCCCACACTTGTCCAAGTACAAGGCTGAAAGCAATAAAGTGTCTAGTTTTATCATATCCTCAATGCTGGCTGTGTTTAGAACACTATTCTGTCCATCCAACACCAAATAGCTTTTTGCTAGTTTTCCACTTGCTCCAGTAGTGGTATCCGTTTTAATATTGAGCACTAAAAACAATTGTGATTTAAAAAAAAAACAAAAAAACCATGGTGCATGTGTATCGAATGTAGCTTGTCTAATCATGTTGTAATTTGCTTTGGATTGACGAGTCTTAAAAAATGCCTGTAGCATGAACATAAACACTACACAATACTAATTTTGGTTTATACTTCAGTGTTTAGTACTGTATCTTTTATGTATTGTAGCAACAACAACAAAATTCCAATCCTTGAAATTTGGAGACTTCCCATTAACAATCCAATGTATATTTGACACATAGAATTGCACTGCTGACCTGTCGGAATCCAAGGAACCAAATAAGACATTTCAATATGATCATTTATCTGCATTTTCCTGGTCCAAGTCCTAAGGAGATCACCACCACATTGTGTCTTAACATGGGTATATGACTCTTGCACAAAGTTCCTTGTTACAGGTCTTCTTTGCCCCCTCAACCTGTTTGGGAAACTATAAAATGCACTATAAAAAGACTTTTGTTAAGGAAGTACATCAAAGCACACCCCTGAATGTTTTCTCTTGTGCTTAATCAGCCATCCAAGGTGACTTTGTTGCAAAAATGTGCTGCTGGTCCCCTGCTAGTACTTTGTTACAGTTCCTGATACCTTCCCTGAAATCTTAATAAACCTCTACTACCCAAACAATAATCAATGTCTTTTTTTTAAGCTTACCATAAATGTTAAAATAAAGTGGGTGTCTTGTATTAGACCGACAAGTCTCGCAGATAAATCAACCAAGTTTGTAGCTAACATTGTCAAGCAAAAAATTGATGTGACTTTAAGGAAAATGGGTTGTATTAACAGTTATAGCATTCTGCTCAATTCATTAATAATGGTAAATCCTATGGAACCCGACGAAGCCAAAATGTACAACGTGATGTAAAAAACTGTCAGAATGAAGTGGAAGCAAGAATTTAAAAAACTGAAAACAAAACAATGTTTATTTCACTGTTATATACACAGAAATTAAAACGCAAATTGAGCCATGTCAAATCAACACCATTATTGACGTTCAGACTCCCTCACATTGGGTCAGTGCTTAAAATCCAGCTTCAAATTAAACCAAATCTGCAGGAGTGTATAGTTATACTCAGGGGTTAAATTGGGCTCAGTGGTTTCAGGTTTGTTAGATACCAAAGATTTGCCACAAACCGTCTTGCGTTAAAGACATAGTATAATTTTGTAAAATCAATACAGCTTTTAAAAAGGCCCAAAGAGTAAGATTTTCCTTAAAAACAATGTATGGACCCATACAAAATAATCCCTTTCAATCATCTCTTGTGACCCTGTGGAAGTGTGTGGCAGTGCCTGCATCTGCAGAGACCCTGCTCTCGGCCTGCATTTTCTCATTTTGCTTTGTTCGAGACGTTTCTGGGCATCAACCTCTAAGATCCTAAGGACACATCCAAGAGAAAGATACGAAAATGGTGGACACAAAAATGCAAATATAGTAAGTCAATACTTAAAGTGGACAAAGCTCGTTCCAAAACCAGAGTGAACCTGGGGTTGCCTTTCACCTGCTGACGAGCAACGTAACCCTCGTTGAGCTTGGAAGGAGGGACTCATTTTGAATGTTGGGTTTAAGAACTGAAACTGACAAATTCTACTAATTTTGCCCTTAAATAGAATATCAAAACAATTTACATTCCATTATTAAAGCTGTTAGTTTCTGACTTAAGTGTCCACCAGCTGACAGAAGAGCGCAGGCCTATGTAGTGGGGCTGAGACCCAATTTAACCCCCGTTTATACCCTTAGCAGGTATTTGGCCTTAGTGAAACCTGGACACAAACAGCAAACTCTACAGCTTTTCTACAACGCCACTTCCTGTTCTTACATAACAGCTGACCATGTTCCAGGGCAGGGAAAATCCTCTCCATTGGATATTTTATGTTGTTGTACCTACATATATCTAAGAAAACTACTGGTACATCAATATTTCAAACAATGGTGTGCAAGCAATTCCTTTCAAAGCTTTCTTTAGTTGGGACAAATAAATCATGTATAAACACAATGGAAAACACTGAAACAGCTAGTGTACAGTGGATTATTATATATACAGAATATATCAGGTCACTGAGGCATTAGATGTCTGACATTGTATTTTGACGTGTCATGGTACTGGGTCATTGGCTTGTCTGCAATACCACATGTTCCCACTCCAACCTTTCCATTTACACTTTCTGGAGATGCAAATATGCTCCTCTTTACCTAGAAGAAAAACAGAAACTCCATCATTAATCTTTCAAAATGCATTAATGGATTGGATAACTTTTAAATATACAACACACATGCAATCTTCCCACAGCAATTCATGGACTGTGTGGAACTAGTTTCAAGTTACCTAGCCCTCCAGTCATGTACGACGTTGCAGTATGCAATGCAATGCAGTGTGAAGGACAAGGGACTATATGCTAGTGGCTAAAATAACTCAAATCCACACCATACTGATTTAAAGATATCCATGTAACTGTTATTTCATACTTTAGTTGGACTTTTTTTAATTGAATTTTAATGCTAGACAGCAAATGGAAGGAGATGTCTACAGTAAGTTACCCCAAGTAGTCCACTGTTTACTCAATGTGCCATAGGTTTCTACCCATGGGTTACTCTCAAATAAATTCAGGCCTCTAAAAAAGGAACAAGTACCTGTCCTTTCTTGTTCTTTGAGTAGGCTTTGTTGTTGAACTGTTGCCACTTTGACTTTTGTTCCTCCCTCTCTTGCTCCAATTCCTTCATCCTCAGAACCTTCTTCTGTGCTTTTTTCTTCTTATACTCTCTCTGCTCCGCTATCTGCTCTTTCCTAAAAAGACAGACAATAAAATGAAACATTTAAATCCTGTCCATTATGTACAAATACACAAACATGATGTAACAAATACGAAAGACTATCATTAGTGAGTACAACATACAGTATAAATTGAAGGAAACCATATTTGCAAAATATATTCAGCTATAGTAATGTATAAACTGTACTATTGTATTCTAAGTGAATCTCTGCTGAAGCCATCTCTGTTAAGCAAATCTGTTAAAAGAGCACACACTTAGGGTCTTCTTGCTTAGAATGTACATATCAGTGATGGTTCTTCATGTAGAAAGAAGACACAGGATGATCCTTTTTTAAATCAGTCAAGAGAAATAAAAGAAGTCAACACAGGCACTGTTGGCGTTGCATGTTAAATGTTCATTTGAGTTCTAGGGGGCATACGTAATTTCCAACCAGTAAGGACTAATAAAGCTGGGTGCTTGAATGATTTTGAAACTATTGCAAAATCGTCAACCCAAAATGTGATAGTTCAAAGAGATGTTTTCCTTTTAAGAATTAAAACGGCAATCAAAAATCTCAATCATTTATTTAATCAACCAGACCTGGAAATGGTTAGTTTTGATGTCTACTTGCCTATGACCTGCCAATTACCTACTGTGCAGCCAACTTGAAATAATAGCCAACTTTTCCAATTCACACATGTCATTACCATGCAATATGAGAATGGCACAGTAGAGTGTATACTGGATACTACTCCACTTACTGGTGCTAATTTCCTAAAGCCAATTAAAAAGGGAGCTGCTCACAATTATGTAGACCACAATATAAACCAAGGATTACATGAGACAAAAAAGGAAACTAAAAAACAAATAGGTGGCACTTGTACAATGTATTGTGAATCCAAATACATTCCTTAAAATGTTATTAGGCAGGATGTTAGCAAAGGTTTGCATGTACACACATTAAGTGAGTGAGACAAGAGTTTTTTATTCATACCTTGATTTTGGCTTTAGACTCCCCTCCTCGTCAGAACGTTTCCCCTCCTCTCGTGCTCTGAGGTTCTGCAGAGGAATCACTTCAGCATTCCCGTACCCAGCAAAGGTAACGGCTGCAGTTCCGTTCTCCCGGTCTATCTCCTCAATCTCAGCCTCATACACCCTGCCAAAGAATCACGTCTGTAAGCAGGTGAGTATGAGCCAAATACTCAAGTTCTACAGTGGTGCTCAAAAGTTTACATACACATGCTTAAGTTGACTAAAAAGAGGAAAAAAAAAATCATGTTTTGGAAATTATTTTAAACCTAAATAAAAAATGAGGTAAAATCCAACCTTTAAGGACACAATTTCTTTGTGAATGAAAACGTATTGTAAATAAATAAATGTTCTTATTTAAAATACAGGGGTCTAAGTATACATACCCCTATGTTAAATTCCATAGGGCAGGCAGATTTTTATTATTAAAGGCCAGTTATTTCCTGGATTCAGGATATATGCATCCTGATAAAGTTCCCTTGGCCTTTAGAATTAAAATAGCCCCACATCATCACATACTCTTCACCATGCTTAGAGATAGGCATGGGATACTTTCTATAAATCATCTCTCAATGCAAATCAAACCAGGTATTAGTCTAACTGAAATAAAACCATGCCTATCTCTAAGCATGGTGAAGAGAGTATGTGATGATGTGGGGGTATTTTAATTCTAAAGGCCAAGGGAACTTTATCAGGAGCATAATATCCTGAATCCAGGAAATAACTGGCCTTTAATAATAAAATCTGCCTGCCTCTATGGGAATTTAACATAGGGGTATGTATACTTAGACCCCTGTATTTTAAATAAGAACATTTATTATTTACAATACGTTATTCATCACAAAGAAAATTGGTGTCCTTAAAGGTTGGATTTTACCTCATTTTTTAATTTAGGTATTAAAATAAATTTCCAAAACATGATTTTTTTATTCCTCTGTTTTAGTCAACTTAAGCATGTGTATGTAAACTTTTGAGCACCACTGTACTTAATAAGCAACAATAAACTAATATAATTCTGAATGGTAAATTCTTCTGTGTGATATGTGATTATAAGATGTTCTTTGAGCATTTTCCAAGACAACAATTTACATACATTTTGATCCCCTTAAGGTCAAACATACATGAAACTCAAATTTACAGCTGCTTGTCTCTACATGTTTTGGCAAATGCATAGAGAAAAAAAAGCAACTGCTTGTTTAAAGTCTTTATCTTCTGTAAACAAATATTTCCAGAGCATAATGGTGGCACAGTTGTCTTGGGAAATTGTATAACATTTACACCTTGGGATTAAACGCATTCCTAGCCAATCTCAGATTTCAACTACGCAAAAGGAGCCAAAATTACGCTTTACTTTAGGTCATGTTTCTCTTGTGAAAACGTGTGCCTTGTAGGTTTCTCAAACAATCTTTCTGAAAAGCTAATGAGCAACTTATTCACATTTTAAGTTGCATTGTTATCCACTACTAGACAGACTAACACACACATCTCATTATTTAACAAAGTTAAAACAACCAAGCACTCAATAACTACATTTGAATTTAAAATTATCTATTATTGTATTATAATACCTTTGATAGAATAAGAAGGTGTTTTATTGAATCGTTTTTCACAGAATAATAGAAGACCACAGTATAATTTGTGGGCTTTTAGAACGATTGACTGACAACTAATGAATTATCAGCCACTGTATAATACCACCAAAACAGAATAGTGGATAATCTGGTTTGGGGGTAGTTCTCAGGGGGTAAATCGTTTGGAATTGTGCAAAAATGTTTCATCTCAAGGGACAAAATGCACTTATCTTAATACGAACCGTTAGATACTTTTGTCCAAAGTGACATACAAATTATGTACAAACATATGCAGCAAAGATAAACAAATAACATGGACAGACAGAACCTAATTCATAAAACCCTTACACTAATTCAGATAAAGAACTCAAATTGTAGTGCTATAAGGCATGCGCTTGCATGAAATGAAGAGGCTGGTGATACTCACTGTCCGTCCTGATTCCACACAGCCATACATTTGTCCCCAACTTTCCAGCCATGCTTCAGGGGTACCGTTTCCGAGCCATGGGTACTAGAAGTGCTATCAGTAGGCTGTGAGGTCAGGAGGTCTTTTGTCAAATCGATGACTTCCTGTAGAAGATGATTTAAAAAAAAACTTAAATTTTTAAAATCATGTTTGCTTGTAAATGAGGAGGAATATTCTTACAATGCAAGAGCATATTTCATAATAAAAAGGTTGCTTATAAAACTGAATAATGACAGCCTTTATTTGCTTCTGTAATCCAGCAATGAGCAATACGTTTCTTAAGCGGAGTGCTTATCACTTGAACGCATCAGATTCACACAAACCTGCAAGTCTTTCTGAAGTTTAAGAAGGTCTTCATTTTCTGAGTCGGTCGATAAGGCAACTTCTACTTGCTGTAGCTGGGCTTTGTAGCTGTTCAACTGTTTCACCAAGTCTTCCGACATCTGAGTGTTGACAAAAAAACAAGACCATTTTCTTAAAAAGTTGGCTAACGATAGCTAAACTAGCTGCTAAACGTAGCTAACATCTTTAAATAGCTAGCTAGCCGCATTTGTTTAACAATTTAAATCATACAGATTGCTTGTGTAGTGTGTTTTTAATGCGAAATGAATAAAACCTGGGCTAATCAAAATTTAACAATAAAAGGAAAAACCTGTCACCAAATGTCACGTTAGCTTAACGCTACAACGGTTAGCGTTAGCAATATCCCTCGGCCCTCTTTCTTCGACTTAAACTTGACGTGACGACGGCTAACGTTCATGCTAGCAACGAGCGGCAATCACAAAAAAAGAAAGGGTAGGTGTGTAATCTTACCTTGGTATAAATGTTCTTCACTGATAAATACCGCAAGCATTCAAATCTCAAGTCGATGATTTGCCAAACCGAGCTAACGTTACTGCTTAAAAGAACAACAATACTCCCGTTTACGAACAGCCAACCGGAAGTCGGGGGGGGGGGGGGGGGGGGGGG
>NC_045749.1:9839987-9868045 GCF_008692095.1 Etheostoma spectabile | reverse complement strand
GGGAAGACCTTCTTCTTTGGGTTTTAACGTCAGCTTGCATCCTTAATGTTGCACTACTGCCATCGTCTGGAGTTAGTTAACTCCTACAGCGTCCAGTATGTCAGCTTTTCCTCACATGCTCTACTACAGCTTCTGGTACTCAACAATGAGATGATGAAGAAAAGAGAAGGAAAAAAATAAATAAAATAAAAAAATAAAAAAAACTGTTGGAGGAGTCCCTTTAATGTGATGTGAGTGCCACTTAGGTTGCTGTGTCCATTCTTAACCCACTTATTGTTACTTGCTCTTTCTGTTTTGTTCCCCTACTACTTAACGTACATACAGTACTCCTTTTTGGACTGAGTGTTAATGTCTCCCTTTTATTGTGTTATCCCTTCACTGTTGCCACTGTTGCCACTGTTGAGTTGAGTTACGCAACTTCCTCGCGACAAGAAAGATCAGATCAAGTACAAAGAAGAGTGATGCCCAGCAGCCTTATATCTTCAGTCTGCGGATCATGTCCCATACTGGCATACAGCTATAATAAAGTGCAAGTGTGAGACACTTCTGTGTGTACTGCAACTATAGCCATACCATATGACTAATGGTTAGTGATGTGTCTGTGATCTGTATCTTAACATTTTATGATGACGTTTTTACGTTAGGTCAAAGGCTACTCATGGACCTCAATCCTGATTTCACAATATATAAAGTACCCCCACCAAAGGGCTTTCAAAACTGAGAGCCAGGGAGCCCCAAGGGGTCACAAGATGAATCTAAGGGGTCATGAGAACATTACTGGACTGAGGAACAAAGACGTTTCTAGCATTTTCTTGAAATAATACAGGCCTCTTAAAAAATATTTAGATAAAACAGTTTGAGGGGTAGGGGGAAATCATATTTAACTTATACACACAAGTAGACATGGTCACACATAGAAATGGCTTTGTATTACACGGTCACAAGCAAAAAAGGTTGAGAACCCCTGCCATATATCACTGCTAGATAAATAGGTGTGCTTCTCTCATCAAACAATACATATTACGATAATAACATGCTGTGGACACATATCAGACTTTGTACTAGATGACTAGGGTGTAGCAAGGAGATGCCACAATGTCATGATTATATTTGTGTATCAAATACACAAAATGTCTTTGATTGTTTGATTTATCTACTTTGTTATCGGGAAAGCAAATTTTGTCTAGGTAAATATTTTATTCCTCTAAATGTACTCATCTTACTCTTGCACTACTAGTGTCTAATCTCTTCAGTAAATAGCTCTGATCCTCTCTACAGATTTAAGTATTATTTCAAGCTTCTATTTTCAGGATATACCTGAACATGTTGTTCATAAGGTAGAACTGCAAAACTATAGAATGCACTCTTAATCCATTCTAGTTTAATAAACTACAGATATTACTTCTATAAATCAAAAAACATTGTTAATGTCATAATTAGCCAATGGTTTCAGGGTCTGGGAGCAACACCAAATTGCTTTTAAAGCTCCAACAGCAGATGAACCCCGCCCATTCCTGATCTCACTGAAGTGGAGCCAGCATCACAGATCCTCAGCGGCAGATCAAGCCAATATAAAAAGACGTTCTCTCCACCTCAGCCACAACAGATGACAAGATCTCCCTGAGCCTATCAACAATGTAAGTCTTTTTTATGAAATGTCTTCCAAGAGACTTGATTGCAAGTTTTTTCTCCTAAAATGTTGGTGGATGAAGAATTATTTGTTAAAGAATAGATCCATTTTAAAATCCATCTAATGTGGGAAACTGGGAATCAATCAAATTCATTTTAGTCTTTTCAACATATATCGATATTTTTTTTAATCTTTTAACCTAAAGAAACACTTCTCCTAATTTTTCTGTTGGTGTCTATTTTCTCACTGACAAAGAGGAAAGAAGCAACATCATCTTTCACTGAACAAAATGAAAAGACTAAATTCTCTAATGCTGTGTTCTTGAATGGATGATATTAATAGACTGCTGGCAAACACAGCTTCCAACCCTCCTAAAAGAGCACTGTTCAGACAGACAGTCTCTTCGACACCACAGCTCATCCTGATGGGTTGTCTTAACTTCACCAGCGGAAATGAGACTTTGCCTGGCAGGCACCCTTATTCTGTGCAGACCTGTGTGCCTTTAACAATCCTGGTGGGTATCCTGATTCTGCTAACAGTGTTTGGCAATTTCATGGTAGTTATCGCTGTGATCACAAGCAGAGCCCTGAGAGCACCTCAGAACTCATTTTTAGTCTCTCTGGCATGTGCAGACATTTTGGTTGCCACATTGGTGATGCCATTCTCTTTAGCAAATGAACTGATGGGTTACTGGTACTTTGGTAAAGTGTGGTGTGAAATCTACCTGGCTTTGGATGTGCTCTTCTGCACCTCATCCATCGTTCACCTGTGTGCAATCAGTTTGGACAGATACTGGTCCGTCTCTCAAGCGATCGAGTACAACCTGAGAAGGACACCGGGAAGGATTAAATGCACAGTCTTTATAGTTTGGGTACTGGCGGCCATAATTTCCTTCCCTCCGCTTATCACAATGAAAAAGGATGAGGGTAAAAAAGACCGCCCTGAATGTAAAATTAATGATGAGAAATGGTACATCATATTTTCCAGCACTGCCTCTTTTTTTGCACCCTGCCTCATCATGATTATGGTGTATGTTAGAATTTACCAAATTGCCAAGAAAAGAACAAGAGCTCTGCCAGGTGAAAGGCAGAAAGAATATGGCAATCCAAAAGGCACAATGTGTGGTTTGGACGCCCTGGGGAGAAAAGACCGAGAAGGGGGGGGGATGGAAGAGGGGGACGATAGAGAGATCAACGGGCTGGACGTGGAGGAGGAACCTTCCTCGTCTGATGGGAATGAAACCATCCTATGTTCCCTGAAGAAGAAGAGGGGCATGAGAATAACCAAAGTGGCTCAGGTGAAGCCTGGGGAAACCTCTCCAAAGCCAGAGGGGCAGCCCTGTGTGAGAGCGAGCAAGTGGAAAGGAAAGCAGTACAGAGAGAGGCGCTTCACATTTGTTCTGGCTGTGGTCATGGGAGTGTTTGTTCTCTGCTGGTTCCCCTTTTTCTTCACATACACGCTCACCGCCGTGTGCGACACCTGCTGTGTCCCAGAGACATTGTTCAAAATGTTTTTCTGGTTTGGTTACTGCAATAGCTCACTAAACCCTGTTATATACACTATATTCAACAATGACTTCAGGAGGTCTTTTAAAAAGATCCTTTGTAAAAGAGACAGAAGAGGTTTATGAATGAGATTTTTATGCATGCATTTCAAAAACAGCATCTTTTGCACTCTATATTCAGGCTCTTATCTGTGTAAATATTAGATTAAAACAATATTTATTGAATATTTTAAAAATGTGAAATGTAGCATGTCTTGCTTTTGTGTTTAAACATTTTGTTTATTTCAAATCAGTACATGTTACAGTACATATAATATTAAATCATGTAAACATATTTTAAGGTGCAATGTTTGTTTTACAGCTAGTATTACACTGTGGCTATCTGAGAGTTTATGATGTACAATTGTGACAACATGAATTATACATTTTCAATATGTATGTGTTCATTTGTAACAGTATTTCAATCAGTCAACTACAGTATAAAACATCATCTCTCATGGCTTTAAAGACTGCCTGACAGCGTGCTTTAGACACAGAAAATAGAAAGATTCCTGTTGTATTATAACTGGGACAGTGAAAATATTAATGTTTGTATCGTAATAAAGCAGATCTCTAGGGCTCACATCCCAGTACATGATGCAAACTTCATTCATCAACTTTTCTAATTGACAGACCATGGTCATGCAAGAAATGTTTTACTTGTGTCTGTTGTGCAATATGCTTCAAATACTGTAATCCACTGAAATGTCAAACATGGTCAATAATTTCATTATGACTGATAACTAAATCATGTTGTCATGACAGCCATTATTCTGCAAGAGATACAAATGTTAAAATGATGCCCATTATTTGGGAAGTATGCCTCTGTCCTTGTAATTGATCATCATCATGAAAGAAGACAGTTGAAAAAATTGTAAATGCTACAGTTTTACAAAAAAACAAAACCTCTTTAATCATTGTACAAACAATGGCAAAAAGGACATGAAAGCAAATTTTACCCCAAAATATTTCTCCCCATACCACCACCGTTTGCCTTCATTCATAAGAAACGTGAGAACATGCCAATTATGTGAAAAGAAAATTATGCCTAGGAGGAATGGGTGGCCCAACAATAGTGAATGGAGTTTATCATGAATTATAGTCCTTCATATCAGGATATCATTAAATCGTCCCCTGGAGTCAAACAAAAACCACGCAGGGATAGAAATATGAGTGCTGCTGTGTGAACTTAATAGCCACACAAGCTTATCAATGTGGTGTACTCCTTGGTCTGATATCAGTACTTCCCCGTCTGTTCTCCTTTTAGCACATTGTTAAAAGCACTATAACTTTTCTTTAACAAACTCTTAGAGTCTGTGAACCTGAAATAAAGTAAATGCACCATCCATAATTGCATCCACTTATTTTCCACCAACTACCTCTCATACAACAGTGAATAACAGAGTGATTCCCATGTCTGGCTCTCTGGGACTATGGTGTTTTGAGATTCCTGTGGTACACTTGTTTGGGTTCAACCATGTCTCTGAATCTTAAAATACAACATGTTTTACTTACCACAAATGGTGAACTATAGACCAACTATAATGCTGACAGAGTTCCCACGAACAATCTGACACGAGAAATAAAAAAAAACATTGGTACTTGAGGCTTTGTGACAATGAGAATTTATCAAAGATAAGTATATTTCTGCAATGTTGTGACAGTTGGTTTCAATATGTTATAACTAGTCAGGCTTAAGCCCTGCCATAACAGCAGAAGAGTGCAAAAGAAAAAAAAAATTATATATATTATAGTCTAGTTAGTGTTTTAACAGAAGTAGCTGTTTATATTACTAGTATTGAGCAATCAACATTATGTAACATTTAAAATATTATTACCTGGCCCTGATCCATGACACATCAATGTGTCTTTAAAGATTAAAGTGCAGTCGTTGCAATATGAATGCATCCTTTAATTAAAATGATAACTATAATAGAGTGTGTTGCTATGCTTTAGCAGCAGGATACATACATTACATTTTTAAAATACATACTCTCCAAATAATAGAGATTAAATGTAATACCCAAATACCCATAAACTTACTTGCCCAAAAATAATAATGAAACAGTGGAAATCATAAAACGTCATCATGAGTTGACTCAGCAATATCTTGTGATTAACTTGTTATATATATATATAAAATATAAACCACAAAAAACATCAGTGACCTATTGAATTAATCACGTGTTACTAAAAGGTTTTAAATTTGAAACGTTTCAGTGAAATTTTGTTATCAATCCTCTATGCTTCAATTATTACCATCAACTATAGTTGGTTACAAACTGTGATTGTTGCTATTGCTATTCTCAGCGTGTGTGCTGTGCACTTTTGCTTTCTGAAGAGAATGATTTATTTCCACCTCTACCACTTCAGAACATCACGATTTATGCTTTATGAGCTGCTTCTGGCAGGCGTTCCCACAACTTCTACACAGCTCCCCAGTCACTCCTCTCCATTTCCTTCTTATGTCTCCCGCCTACAGCTCAAGAAGTACTTTTTAAGGCTAGTCATGTATCTTAAAGAGGCTGGTGAACGTAAAGACAATTAAAGACCAAATAGAAAAGACTGCATGTCAGACAGAGATTGTGCAGTCAGACAGAGGCCTCAGGACAGTAACAAGTTTAAAAAAATATCTAGTGATGAATAGGGTGTTTTAATTGAATGTTGGGTCATTACTTATGAATTGAGCACAATGCATCATGCACGCTGGGGCATATACTACTTCCTCCCTCTTGAATTGATAAGGATGTGGGATAATCAAATAACATTGTGAAGGATGTAAGCAGCCGGAATATCTGGTTTAATGTGCCTCATGCTCTACTCCCTCTGCTCACCAGTGCATCTGCCATTGAAATTTTACTCAATAAAAAGTCGTATTTTAACCGCTTGTTTTTGAATGTGTTTAATTACATTATAGCTGTCAATGTGATGCAGAAGAAAAATGTTTGAAAAATCAGTATAAAAAAAAAAAAAAAAAGTATCTCTTAGAAAGCTCCTGTGACAAAATGGGTTTGCTCACCACTTGTCCCATACAGGTCATTAGCCACAGCAATTAGACAAACAGTCACACGTTAGTTTTAGTTCCATTTTATTAAATTGCAGGTTTAAACATGGTTTAATGGTTTTCCTGTGTTAATACTTAGAATTGTTTGTTCAGTTCCACCCTGCAGGACACTTGTTTGGGGAGGGCCTGGCCTTTTGTAGGAATAGGGTGGTCATGGATGAGCTCACCGGGCAAAAGCAAGTAGAGCGTTTTCTTTCTTTATAGGAATGTTTATTTTGGTTATTATATAAAAATGTGTGACTAACCCTGACCTGTTTTGTAGTCAGTGGGAGAGGGGTGAACTGGTAACTACGTATCATATGTTAAGAGATTTCTAGGCATAATGTTATGGAGTAGATCAACCTGCAACAGACTGGGATGGGCTGAAGCAGTTAGGTGTGAATTGAACATCCTATTTAAACAGTGGGATTTGTGCTCCCAGGGGTAAATAGAAGTGAGGGTGTGCTGCTAGGAATGCGTGCCTTTTGTTAGCGTTGCTACTAGTTTAATGTGTTATTTTCCTTAATTTTTTTTTGATTGTTTAATTATCCGTGTACCACAGACCACTGTAAATACAATAATCACCTTTGGAAACCTACAATGTTTGAGTCTGCCTACCCCACAGCTCCTTCACTTGTTTTCAACAATAACTGATTAAAAGAGCTAGGGAGAGAGGGGGAGTGTGATGGACTTACGCTACTCACAGAGTGACGGCTGACTCATTATGAATGGGTCCAGCATGGGTCAAATAGAGGTTCAGCAGAGTTACACATGTCGTGTATATGAAATGTCTGTATCGTCACTGTGCTGCATTTTTATGAACTATGATATTCTGGCCATGGGTCACATCTCTTGCCCAGGTCCAGCAGGCTCAGTCTCAGACGCTATTATTCTATGAACTCAAGTTAGTTGCATTAAAAAACTTCTTCTGTGTTTTTTGCCGTGGCCGACACAATAGCAGAGTTACCAGCAGAAACACTGGTACAAGTACAGGTTTGCCTCTCATGCTTAACAGTATACAGCTGTGTTAGTAACAAATAAAACTGTGGACAAATGTCAGAAGCGTGGATTGGCGCTGTAGCCGCTGTGTCTCTCCATGTTGCTGGGGAGCCGTGTGTGGATGAATGGGGGTGGGGTTGTGCGGAGAGTAAGAGGAGAGATCCAAACACAGGCACCACTTTACAGAAAAAATGGGTAATGTAACGCAAATTAAACCAGATCGATATAAACAACATTGCTTCGTTTGTGGAGAGGCAGTGGATGCAAGGACATTAGGTGCAACGTTGCGACTTGGGAGAAATGTTAGTCGCACTCTAGAGCCCTGTAAGTTAACAGACACAAACTTGCACTGGTCACTGCTATGGTCTGAAGAACAACACAGACGGGACCAAATGTTGCATTTACTGGTAAACCGTAAACCTTGTGACCGACGTTTGACCAACTGCTTTCCGTTGACGAAGTTTCCTCTCGTTACTCTATCCTCTGTGACTGTCTAAATCTAAAAACTAAGCTGTGCGGTGCAGAGAACAACTCTGATTGGCACTTGGTCAGTGGTTGGACAGTGGTTTACGGAGCGGTAGATTGGCTTTGCAAAACAGCCCAAAGCCTTTTATGAACAGAATGATGACGCATTTAAAATATCACTCGATCACGCAAATTTGATCGTGGGAAGCCAAAATCGTGATCGTGATTAAAATTAGATTAATTGTGCAGCCCTAGTATTTTCTGAATGACTTGCCAGGAGATTGCCTTTTTTCTGCCTAATAAGATAATACTCACAAGAGGCCATTTTTAAACTCTAGGCCTTGAGAAAGGGACTATTGTTATTAGTATTTAGAATTAAAAGTCAGCTAGTAGGTTCTTATATTTTCATAGGTCATCAAAACAAGCCAAACATGCTCGTCTGGAAGGGGCTCAAGAAGACCCCGGGGGAATGAAGACCCCCACTGGGAGATAAGAGAGCCAAAGCGCGGGATGATGTGGAATGTACTAAATATATCAAATGTATCAACAAATGGCAGTTCATTCTTTGGCACAGTCAATTTACTCTTTACTCATTCATGCTTTCATTTAATCATATTTACCTTTTCTTTGCTTCAAGATGCAACAGGAACTATCTAATCATTTTGAGCATATTAAAAACAATGACTTTTTTTCAACAAGTGCCTTTAGGTATAAGTGTGCATGTGTGTGACTGTGCGTAAGAGAGAGCGAGAGAAGAAGGGGGGGGGGGGGGGGGGTAATGGGGTGAAAAGGTTATGAACAGTCCCAAAATATGGGTCTTACTCGTTGTATTGAGTGACAATGACCTTAGCAATCTGCCACAATAACTTAAAATTCACTAATGAGTTTGAAAACATTGATTCTTCTTGCTCATCACTACTAAAAGTCAAAATACTTCTGTGAAACTCCAAGCCCCTTCCACAGCAATGCTTTCTATGCTCTGCAGTGAATTCTCGCTGATACCAAATTAAGCTTTGGCAAATCTCCTGCTCCTGAGACCATAATTCGGTTTTAGCCAGCTTGTCCTGTCTGTGCTATCGATCGTATCCAATTCCAGTCTGGCCTACTATTCCCCTCTCACACAAGCTTCTGCACAACCCCCTCCCCACCACATGCTTCTGGATGATGTTAGCTACATACACATAAACAAAGTAAACACCAACTCCTGATAGTATAAAGCGTTCTATGATTGTACCTTGTACTGTGGTCACCAGCTAGCTGTTGTGGACAACAATTCATCCCTCAGTATGCTGTCAGTGAAAACACACCTAAAAACAGAAAAAGAAAGTTGTACCACATTATCAACTGGGATGTCTCTACGGTCTCTCCGCTTTTCCTTTTCTCCCTAGTCATCTACAGTGAGGGTGTCAACTATTGTGTGTTTTACCTCTTTTTGGTAGGGCCTCTGTTGTGGAATCATAAGTCACAAAATATGATTATTTGAAATGAAAGTGGAAGTGGAATCAATAGCTGAGGTTATTACTTGCAATAAAAAAAAAGGTGGAAGCAACTGTTTCAAATGATTTTCAACATTTTCACAGATGAAATACAATTTTAAGATACTATACTGTATGTTTGTAAATAAAAGATTACAAGCCCAAATGAATTGTGTTGCTAGATTCCTAAAACTCCACAAAATGAATACAAGGCAATCTGACCAAGAGATATTTTTGGCATGAATTTGTTTGTGCTCTTGCTGAAATATTATGCTGTTATTATCATCAATTTTATGGGTATAGTTTCACTTTAGAGAGAGTTTAGTGAAACGTGTTTAGTGTTTCAGTTTCGTACAGGTATTAAATAGATATCCCAAGCATAGGAGTGGGTGGAAGAGTGGACCTGCTTTGACACAATAGCCTGTGACCAAATTACAACTATGAAGTAACGTTACTAACAAAGATACTCTATTTTAAACCGTCTCTGTTACTACTACTGCCATACTTAATGCCATTTGATCTGTGGATTCAGATGAGTGTGTAGTGCAAGTTACCTCTACTGGTCAGCACTTGGCGCCTCGTGTGGGTATTTTCATTTGCATTGACAGATTTCCTTTCTCAAGCGTAGAAATGCAGTGACGTTACACAGAAGACATTTTCGACTCCTAAAAAGGTAAATCATCCTTTTAAAACATATGACTTGTAGTGCATTTTAAGGTGCGACGTTAGAGTAACAATAGCTATGCAAGTGGGGTTAGCTAGCTTTTCTATATAATGATTATTTATGAAATTATTATAACCTTACCAACCCCCTGTAGCACGTTACGTTAGCTTGGCTAGCTAGTTAACGTTTTTATGCTTGATACTTTGAATTAGCTACTCGCTATTGTTTTATTAAATAAATAAAAAAACTCTGCTGGTGGTCTGGCAACACTTACCGCTGTTGTAACACATTTACAGATTCCTTAAAGATACCTTTATTCCATTGTAACAAGTTAACAAGTTAACAGTTGGCTATTAACCATTAACGTTTAGCTTACAGTTCGTTTCCTGCAAAAATGGCAGCCGGAAGTGACCCATCTCCGTACATTACTACTTGAGTGCGACCAACTATCAGCGCGCGATTTTAGGGTTTGATGGTTTGAGCCACAGAGTGTTTATAACCGTAAGTCATATTTAAATGGATAAAGAAACCTAATAAAAACGTTTGACGGTGCATGATGGGTGGAAGAGGAACAAGGAGGATATGTATGTATGTACAAGTTGTCTTCGGTTGAACAGCTATAGGACACATAGGTTCAAACTCTTCTTTCGTTCCGTTTGAGATTTGTTCCACTATGATAAACGATTCGTAAAGTAATCTGGAAATATCTTCAAAACCGCGGTACGTGTAAGCTGGGCTTGTCATCATTCAGACAAAAAACTCAAATGTACCTAACATTATATCAATGCAAAGTGATATAGGCTACTTAAGCACTGCTTAACACTAGGCAGCTGATCAACTAGGCGCCATCCCTTTTAAACAAATCAGAATTTGGACTTAATTCGTTTGCATTAAGATTTATAGGGACTTGGTTGTAATATTGTATCTACAGTCTTGCATTGCCAGACCTATCACAGTGCTGCGGAGTAAGTAGCTTATAGTATTACTACTATAGATGGTCCGATACCATTTTTTGCTTCCAAATACCGATTCTGATACCTGAACTTGCGTATTGGCCTATACCGAGTAGCCTACTGATCTGATACCAGAATCATATATTTTATTATGTTTTAACAGCTTTGTACTATCCCTGTATGGATGTGATATTATTTCTCCCTTTGTTGTCGGTCTGGCTAAGGTTAATCTCTTTGTGAAACATGAACAAACACAAACTATGAATGCCACATAACTTTCTTTTATTATCCAGTTTGACAGTCAGCTATCTAACATAAATAAAGTACTTTAATGTAGAATTTCTACAGGGCTTTATTACGTGGTATTGGTACTTCCTGATACCACGCTAGGATACCAGCGTTTTAGGCAGTATCTGAGGCTATACCGATACTGATACCAATATCTCTAATTACTACTACTGTAATAGATCTAAGCTTAGCTATTAAATTATCTTGCACCTCTTTTGTCTTGTACAGCTTATGGTCCAATGCAGTGTTTGCAGCAGGTGTTGGATAAAGTTTCTGGGGAAAGGATATGTCTCTCCTTGATGGCAACAATGAACCAAACATCATGTGGGTAGGTGTACAATAAACCTATTACCAGGTCTGTTATGTGGAATCAAGACAGAGCTGAGTGACACTGTGAATGTATATGAAGGCACAAGGCAAACAAGTTTGGAAAGTTTTAGTTTGTTCATGTGTAACGTTGTACCATGATTATGCCCTCCTGGTCCCCTTGCTCCCTATGGTACCGATGGTAGATTTTCTTGTACCATTTGGGTTTTATGAATTTTTTCTCTATCTTGCTAATGCAAAACAGGATGTGACTTTTTTCTGCTCTAAGCTGTTACCTCTGATAATGGTAGATCATCTGTGGTGATTGGCGATAGACTTCCAGATGGTCATTTCTGGTTTAATTTAATGGCCTGAAGGGGGAACTTCCTTCCTTTGGGCTTTGGACAGTATTTTATATTTAGTGAAATAAAATGTTACATATATAATGTTATAATACACAATGTTACGTACCATCCTTTTTGTTTTTGATTTGGACAGATACAGTTTCCCATATTTGAACTGCTTTGAGGTTTTATTCTTAAATTCTACAGACTACAGATTTTACATCTTGATAATATCACAACATGTGTTAATTCAGTGCTGGCCAGCGCTCACTGCTTGTGTGAGCTCACAAATGAAAATGTTTCATGTTTTTCTTTTTAAATAACCATATACCGTATGTCTTTTATCAGATTCCGTGTTGAACTCTACATAAAGATTGTAGTTAAAGTACATTTAATATCAAGTAGCTAGTAATGAATAAAGCAACGGAGAGGTATTATACCACTGTACAATGCATCCATTCTGATACATATGCCATCTGGGGAGAGCATTTTTGTAATGAGAGCTGGGATGTGGAGCGGAACACAACATTCATAACACTTAACAAAATTAGAGCCAATATTGCATCTATCATAAATTATGACAGCGCTACATGAAAATCTAAACAACTTACACCACCATAATATAATATTATTTGAGATATTACCTGTAATAAATTCTTTATCGCTTATGTTTCCATAAATGTTCATTTTGTTGTTATTGAGCTATGAATGCATTGTTGATTGAATCAACATCACTGACATTTTTTAGATTGTATGGTGTGCAACATTGATTGAACAGTGCTGAACCTAATACCCTCAAGAGGCTTGGTTATTCAAATATTAGGCTTTGTTTTTAGAATGTAGAAAAAGGTTAAAAAGCATATTTACTGGTGGTTCTCCAAGTAAATGATTTCTGTTTTCAAATGATGTAAGCTCCACATATTCCAAATAAACATTGTTCTGCCAGGAAGAACACACCCCAGAATAACAAGCCCCCTCAATTGTAGAAATAATTAAATTTTGCAACAACAATCAGTCATACTAATCTCTATGGTAACAAGCATAATTGAATTTGCCAGCCTTGAATTTAGAGCTGTTTAAGAAATTATGTACATGTATAAGTACAGCACATTGTGAGTCACTTGTGGAATAGTTAAGTCAGTAGAGTAGATTTTTATTGGTTAAAGTCTTTCTATGCTACTCAGTTCAGGGTGCAAAAATTACCAAAAGCATTCATTTAAGCAGGATAGCTAAGGACTATTTTTAGACATCTCTCAACTCATCCGTAGACAGCTATACAGGCGTAAATACACTGCAACAGAAAGTGCAGGTATGTTAGATTTTTTAAAATTTTATTTGTAGACCAAATATTTGCACAATGTGTGCAGCTACATAGAGATGTGTGGCCTTGTAATACATATTGTGAGAGAGAAAGAGAGAGAGAGGGAGTAATGAGCAATGACTGCCATCTGCCGACTGGTGTGTTGAACTGCTATAATAAATATTATTCAGGTTCAAACTAAATGTAAAATGAACTGGCGTGAGCAAAAATCTCTTTAGGCTATTAACACAATGTTTGAACAAAGCTAACATTAGACTGCCAATCCTGTTTATTGAGGTTGTTCAAGAAGCGTGTCCGGGCATGCGCGCTCTATTGGGAGGCAGCTCGGTCTGCGTGCTGAGCGAGCCAATCACATAATAGATCAACACAATATTGCGTCACTGTTATTGTGATAGCTTGGGCTTCAGTTGCTTTCAGAGATTTCGCCACCATTTCACTTACATTTAGGCCTCTATAACCGCGTTAACGAGTAGACCCGTAAATTATACCAGTACAATGTCGCTCCAGAAGGACATTTCGTCGGACGAGAGTTTGCAAGGTAAAGCATGACGTCAATCAACTAAACAGCTTGCAGCTCCCAGTGTAAATGCTAGCGCTAGCTGATAGTTAAGAAAACACGAGGTAACTAACGTTAAAGCCTGAGCTGAAAAGTCGAGGTAAAGCTTAACGTTACTACATTATTGTATCGATCTATAAGACTTGGATAGATCACATAGAGGACAGCCCAGCACCCAGTTAGTCAATGTTGCAAAATCAAAATGCCTTCAAGCCGAGGACATTATATTTGTTGTTCTACTGTAGCCCTAGTGTGCGTGACAGTCCCAGCCTATAAAGGCCAATAATATCGCACTGTACACCCATCAGATTTAATGTGTTAAGACTGTGTACTTCATCTAAGGTTCCTGGGTTGAGCTGCATTTTATTGGTACTGGCTCTCAAAGTACTAGTCACCACGGAAGCCAGGAGCAAATCCCCACCTCTATTCAGGAGGGTGACGTGGAGAAAATGCTGCTAGATGCACAGCACGAGTCGGGCAAAAACAGCTCCAGAGGAAGCTCTCAATGCAACAGGTTTGTGGTGGAAAGAGAAGCACAGTTTGTGTTATTATACGTTGTGTAATACAGGTAATACATGTGTCTTAAGTGACCAACATGTTGTCTTCTTCACAACAGCCCACGTAGAGCCCAGACCCCCCTTCTTCTGTGGAGAGGCTCAGAGGCCAACAGCTCACAGGTATATTTAGTTGGTCACCACTGACACATATCAAAGTCTAACTAATTATGTGTAGTTTTATTAAACCATTCATATTATGTTTTACTGCATAATGTTGTTTTTAAATCAGTGATGGCAAATTGTTGCTTGGTTGTCAACAACTGGTAATTTTAGTCAGATGAAGACTTCCAAGAAAGAAGACGGGAAGTAGAGAATATGATGAAGAAAAATGCTGACTGGATCTGGGACTGGTCTAGTCGACCTGAGAACAATCCACCAAAGTATGTAGCCATTTCACTGGTGCTATCTCAGTTAACAAAATTATTCCTAGATTTAAGACAAAAAATGTGCTGTTACAAAATCATAAAGCAAATTGTTGACTGTGAATCATGTGAATACGGTACAATTCAGATGCACACGTAATCACCACCAACAGGAAAAATGGCAGTGATTACAGTGATGGTAGAGCTGACAGGAATAGGAAATCGTTAACTCTATTGGGCTCTCACACTTTAAAGTCTAAGTATGTTTATTTCATGCTGTGATTTGTAATTGCAATTCATAGAATTAAAAAGAGATGTCTGTGTGAGCAGAGGTGTCGGTATGACATTAGACTGGCGCTCATTTGATTTTAATGTATTCAAAACTGAAAAATTAATGCGCTTCTCCGTAGGGAGTTCCTGCTGAAGTACCCTAAGCGCTCGACCTCTCTCAGCATTAGGAACACCAGTGTCATGAAGAAGGGAGGTGTTCTCTCTGCTGACTTCCTGAAGCTTTTCCTTCCTTCATTAATCATTTCTCACATACTCGCTGTTGGCATAGGGTAAGCAACATTATTTAATCTCTAACTCTCAAACTCAACTCAGTATCTCAAAAACTAAAACAAAATCAATGAGAACCTTGAGAGGAAATTGCAGAGGGGTCCTTAAAACAATGTTTGAAGCCCAGATTTTTGACCACACACAATTGATGTATCTTCATAAAAATAATAGAATAATTTGACATACAGATTAAACATGTACTTGGTGTTTATCAAATAGTCATACTTGTTTAGAAACATTGCTGATGCAAACAGACCTTTGATTCCATCCACACAACATGAATGATTTAGTGGTTGTCTAGTGTTAATCGCTGCATTAAATGGCCTGTCAATCAATTTGAGAGTGAGTCCAGTGTTGTGTTCAGATTTTTGGTGGTGGAACAACTGTTTTACTTATCTGTATTATGACAACATCTTGATCTTTTACTTCCATGAACCTCACACATGCAGAATAGAGCCGTATTGCCACAACAAGAAACAGCAGTTCCAAAACCAAAATTTCCAGTAGCCAATGGCAACCCATAAGGTTTCCTCATGTTCATTGTCTCAGATTTAGTGGGTTAACGGTACAAATAAACTACTAGTGTGCTCAGGGCTCTGCGTCTAACCCTGAAAGTGAACAGGCCACTCCGGTGTGTCCCATATTTAGTTTTATAAAAATGTAGAGCATAAAACATGCTTTGTGTGGAAATTCTGTTTAGTACCAGTAGTATCTGTTGCTAGAGCACTACTCCCAACACAATATTTTGTGTCAATGAGCTACTTTAAAAATACATATGATGGCACAGAAATATTTTTTCTAGTGACAAACCTATGGTGATGATGTAAATTTATCAAATCCCAGCTTCAGTGTATTTATAGTAGAGCCCGACTGATAAAAGATTTTTAAGGCCGACACTGATTAAAATATTTGGTTATTTACCGATACTCCAATATATCGGCCGATATATATTTAAAAAAAGAAAATCCATAAATGCTTAACATAACATAAACATTAGTTATTTGTTGTTATTTCTCAATAAAAATAGTATGACAATAATTTGTTTTATTGTCACAACAGAGAAGAGGAACATCAAAATATATTAAAGTTCTGATAAATAAAATGTCTAAAAATACAAACTAAAGATATGAAACTTTAAGTCCTTTTGAAGAAAAACATAATAACAGAAAAAATAATCAGTGTTGCCAACAGGGACGTCGTAGAGCGCCCTCTGGTGGACAAACTATGCAACGCCAACACTTATAACGTGGTTGACCGTCCGATGTCATTATAAATGATTTTTTTATCGGCCATTATAAATGCCAATACCGGTAGTTCTGGAAATGCCTAATGTCGGCCCGCCGATATATCGGTCGGGCTCTAATTTAAAGGTGTGTGTGTGTGTGTGTGTGTGTGTGTGTGTGTGTGTGTGTGTGTGTGTGTGTGTGTGTGTGTGTGTGTGTGTGTGTGTGTGTGTGTGTGTGTGTGTGTGTGTGTGTGTGTGTGTGTGTGTGTGTGTGTGTGTGTGTGTGTGTGTGTGTTCTCAGCACCATCTTACTTTACACGTTTGTCTCTCTTTTTTAGGATATATATTGGGAAGCGTCTTACTTCCCACCTACACACCTACTAAGTAGGATGGTGGTGTGTCGCGACACCTTCTCGGCATGCCTTCTCGGGACCTTCTGATGATCGAGAGAGATGTGGCCATGTGACACGATCCAATTTGATTGAGTGCCCCACTTAGCTCACACCAGCGTAGAGAGTTAAGGATCTGTTATTGCTGTTTCATGGTGTTAACCCCTGAAGTCAACAGTGACCAATCCTCTGCTCCTCGCTGTAGTCTTTATCCTGGCCTCAACATGACCGTTTTGCTGCTTCCTGCTCCTTAAATCTGCACGTTAGGGAACTAATGTATATTATATGCCATTGCCTTTTTTGGTTTTGTAATGATAAAAAATATGTATATTATCAATTTTTTTGATCAGCTGTGGATAAAGTTGAATTTTTTTTTTTTGTTCAAGGGATCATTAGCCTAGTGTTGACGTGATTACTTCCATTACTGATTGCTCGATTTGTTTAATTGTATATTGTGATTATGAGAAAGCATTGTTAAGCACTGACATGGTCCATTTCGGTCATTCTACAAGAAAGACGTCAGAAATTTACGTATGGCCCTAATGGATTTATAAACCAGTTAATATGTAGAAACATGGATTTATCAAAGGAAATGACCACATGCAGATGAACACAATTAAAATTTTATTGAACTTTGGTCAAAATAATAAACAAGTGAATACATTGCCACCATGTTATGAATCAATGGACAAAGACAATGCATTATGTTTGTTTTAATGTCATCAGTATATCATGTGTAGTCAACCTTCATTTCTGCATTTACAACTACGGAGATAAGATCCACATTTGCAATATGCGGTTCAAATTTGGGTGACAACCCTAATAAATGAATAAGGGCACATGTATGAGGCCTGTCTGAATTTCCTACTTATTACATGATTAGGAGGCACTCTATTACATAAACTGTATAGTGTGCAATTTACCTCCTTTGTGTTTTCATAGACAGCCACATATAGCAGCAGTTTATGAGGACATAACTCTATAAAATAGGATTTACAAATAATGCACATGAGGTTTGTAAAACATTTGGGGACATAACTTGTAGCTGTCACTGATAGAAGTAGGTATTAAGGCTGCAGATTCCCTTTGTCCTGGGCCCCATCTTGTGCCATGTAGTTTCCAGCCTGCATACTAAAACATGGTCAAAAAAGTAGAAATGAATCTCTTGACACAAACATTATCAGTTGTCTCCAACAGTGGTTCTCAAACCGGTCACCCCAAATAGTATTTCCTTAACAAGTTTGCTTGAGATCTGCTCAAAGACAGTGGTGTGACTGGACATTTGTCCACCTCTCTACAACATAAGAACATGCAAAGCAATAAACATGTTTTAATACATACTTCTAAATTTAAAAACACATCTGTAGTTTTAGTTTCTTTTATTATGTGGATGACAAGGTGTACTTGAGTAGATACAGTCAGTGAAATTATGTCACCGTATTGACTGGGGTAAAGTAAGAGGAGGGAGGGGGAAGAAAAGAAAGAAGTCCACTTTCCAAATTCATGGCCTCTTCCACCAGTAGTTTGGCCTGAATACATGGCCAATGGGGGAATGTTACAGTTAGGCTCATTGGCCATTAATCCGTGCTTCAGAGGGCCCAAAAACTTTGAGATGATGTTACAACTTTGACAAGACGTCAGTTTAAGGGCTTCCAAGAGTTCTGTCATTAAATCGTGAAATGAAGGCTTAAAATGTCAACACAAACACCAACGTTCAAGAGTTTGACCTCTAGGGAGTGCCATTCCGTCAATTAGACCCAAATTGGGCTTTCTGGGTCGGGGGCATGTTGAGTGCCCTGGTGCCAAAGGCAAAAACAACCTAAGCTCAGATTCAAAATAAAACAGGTCTATGGATCAACCTCCTGTGGCAAAAAAAAGTAGACACGTGCTTTCGAATTCTTCACCAGGAGGACAACAAGGCTGTTTCTTCTTATACAGATAGACAAGTAGTAGGCTTAACTACACAGGTACAGTAAAAGCCCTATCCTCTGGAGCCCCAAATCTTCTAGTTGATTTTGTCCTGGAAAATGTACAAGTTGTTGGTGGCTGCCACAGCTATCACGTTATCTTTGGGGTGCCAGGCAGTGTGGAGGATCTTCTTGTTGAAGTCCAGGCTGTCCACGCTGATCTCATCCTTCTTCCTCTTGCCACCAGTGGACACTTTGCGTGGTTTAAGCGTAGCCCGTGGTTTGCTGCTCTCCCGGGACGCCTCCAGCGTGATGTCCCGCCTGGTGTTGCGGTCAAACATTCGGAAGAAGTTGTTGTAGGAGCCGGTCATGATGGCACTGATGGAGAGAGAACATGAAAATTGTATGAATTAACTTGAAAACACTAAACAATGTTACCAGTTATTCATTTTTATATCTAAAAAAAAAACAAAAAACAATACTACAAAAGAAACTGTTGAAAATGCTATCCTATGCAAGAACAAGGACACATACCTGTCACTGCCATTCCAGCAGCACTCAAACTTGTCAAAGATGCAGTCATTTTCATACAAGGAGCAGAGCTTACTGCGAAGGTATTCATGGACCTGAAAGAAAACACATTGCTTAACCTAAATATTCACTTGAGCCGCAAATCTTCATCTTCATGGATATAGTTAGAGTGTAAAAAGGCTCCTGCTTTACCTGAATTTTCCCTTTTTACATTAGTGAATGGTTTTACTTATAATTTGCAGAACAGAACAGCGCTCAGATTGTTTGGCTAACCAGACAGAGGCTTCTATTTTTGTGAGTCACGAGGAGCTTGCATGCCACGTGTTGAAGGGAACACACCCTTTTGTATTTCTCTGACCTTGTCTTCATCATCATTTTTATATAACAATTTCATTTCTGGCTTCTAGAAAATATGTCTGCAAATTGAGGTGAATTTAAAGAAATACAAATTTACAGTAGCAGGTGAGGGCTACACAGCACCACAACAAGCGTATTGTTATATGCTTTAGAG
This sequence comes from Etheostoma spectabile, assembly GCF_008692095.1. Classification (NCBI taxonomy): domain Eukaryota; kingdom Metazoa; phylum Chordata; class Actinopteri; order Perciformes; family Percidae; genus Etheostoma; species Etheostoma spectabile. The sequence goes on along the minus strand of NC_045749.1, from coordinate 9,848,418 downwards.
AAAATCCTGACGTTTTGTGAAACTTACAGTTCAAAGTCCTGATTGCAAAAATATATTGTAGTGCTTATTTTTTTTCTCACACAGGCTTATAGCTAGTTATATATACAGTCACTAAAGAAGTATGTTTATGTACCTGATACGTCTCCACTGGCCTGTTCTCCATGTTGAGGTCCCAAACTTTGACGGAGAGGTAGTCACGTGTCATCATATAGCGTCCGCTGTGACTGAACTTCACGTCCGAGATGGAGGAGATGATCTCAGAGAAAAAGGATCGGCTGCTTGGATCCTCTGGCTCCTCAAAGACTGAAAAAAAAGTCTTATTTCTAAATTTATTCCCAGAATGTCCTTTTAATAATCAAAAAAAACAAACAATCTGGAATATGTCAAACATTGAATACAAATCACTATTTTCCACATTTCAAAGTAATCAACATCTTGAATTTTCAAAAATGTTATCAATTTATAGTAATATACAAATGAAGAAAAGGAGAATAAACTGTTTATGAAAATGTATAGTATTTTTTTTCATAAATCACTTAATCCGTCAACATTTAGATAATTGACTTTCCACTGAGATCCTAATTTATTGACCATACATAGCAGCACTTACACTTTGAGTGCCGATCGCAGAGTGCCGCTGCTCGCATGTCACACAGGCGGATGGTGCCTTTGCTACTGCTGTACACAAATACATTGCATTGGTGTGGATGGCACTCAGCAGCTGTGATTACTTCTGTCAGTTCCTCCATGTTGGCGGGCTTGATGTCTACAATATCTGAGAACACACTGTTAAGGAACAAGCAGTCTTATATTTCATTATGATACAATGCAGAGACTATTGGCCTATTAGCCACATATCTAATATATCTTCTGATGAAGAAAAAAAGGATACTAAAACTTCTGTCTGTGATTTCCAAGTGCCATAGATTTATTCTTAGGTCATCTGCGGAGAGGTACGTTTCATGATCACTATTTACAGAAATGGAATTAATGTGATAGGTGTGCGCATTTGCAAAGATCCTCCGTGGGCTTGCTTCTACCATGAGATCCATTGGCATCAGTACTGGTACCTGAAACAAACAACGTGCATTTTTAGACTACATTCACAAAAAGCCATGTTCAACAAAGGAGACAGGTCTGATTAAACATACCCGTAAAGAGGTGATTCTAAAGGGATCTCTGAGTCGTCCATCTTCATCTTTCAGGTTGTAACCTTCTGCTCTTTTATCTCTTTCACTTATTTTCCACAATTTGATAGTTTTATCTGAGAAAGTAACACAGATAAGAAAGTTGAAAAATGTAGAGGTGAAGAACAATTATCTGATAGAAATCATTAATTATATCACCAATCAACCAAAATAGATAGATAAAAAGTAAACTCCTACCATTTGTCGAAAGTAGAAAGTGAGCAGCATTTTGTTGGGGTAGCCATCTTATTTTATTAATTTTTTCCTCAATTTCTAAACTTTTCAAATAGTCAAATTCTGGCTCGTGACTCTGAAAAGTGCTATAGACGTTGTACTCCCCACGCAGGTGTGGACGATTCTTAGACTGAAAACAAACACAAATCACAGGTTATATACATCATCATTGCAACTAAGTCAGTATATAACCTTGATGTAATACTGACAATAGAGATACTCATCTGTCATTTCATATAGATCTTACCTCCTGTTCATGTTGAAATATCACTACTCTGCCTCCTTTATCTCCAGTTGCAAGCAATTCTCCAGAATAGTTGAACTCAACTGTTGAGATTATGTCAGCTGAAAATGGACACAAAGAGTGAATTACACCTAATAGCTCAGCTTTCACGATGATAGTTCTGATGACAGCTAGAATGCTACCATGTTAGACTGCAGACTGGGGCCAGAGACATTTTTAATGAAATAAAACATCAGGTGCACTGACAGCCAAAGACGCACAACATGTACACCCATTCATGTATGAATGAATGAAAACAAGCATGATGTCACTCGACAATTTATGGACGCAGCACATTGACGTCATGGACACGGTCGCTCCCCTTTAATAGCTCAGCCACCACCTAGCTAGCACACACCTAGCTAGCGACATACAGTAAATTACAGAGGAAAGGGCGTTAGTGCAACTAGTCCACAAACTCACACCAATCACGACAGCAGTCTGATATTTAAACCTGTGGGACCATCTAGCTACCGTGCATTTCATGTGAAGGCCACAGAGCATCATCATTAAACCACACAGCTAGCTACCCATCGTTTTAGCCTAGCCACCAAGCTAACGTTAGCTACATACCTTCCGCAACATCTTCATCTATCGCTCCTTTCACTTGAGAGAAACACCACTGAAAATCATTTCCTCCTGCAACTCCTGTAAAAAGAACACAGTGTTAATTTGTATCTGACTCGCGTTTCGTCTTGAGATAAAATGACCGGACAGTGACACAGTTTGACAACTAGCAACTTAGCTTGCCAGCGCTAACATTGGCAAGCTAACTTGCAGATTCAGGCCATCACACAGTGAGGTGGGTCCTTTTCCTCCCTTCAAAAGTAGCTTACCCGCCATTGCTTCATGTAGCAGCTCTTGCTGTACACAGCTTCCAATACCTTATCAACCAATGCGACTTGCTCGGGGAAATAGATAGCATCCACAATCAGTGTGAAGACTCGGGTCCAGATCTGTCAAGACCACAGAAATTATCCGTGATTTTTTTTTTTTCTTCCAAAATGGCGCACAGTACATGGAGAAATGACGTCATGCACACATGCCACATCCTGGCTCCATCCATCCGCCTGAGCATCAATAATGTGCATTGAGTCTTTATGTTCTATACATTCAACTTTCTTCATTACATTAAATATTAGTACCTGCTTATGTAGCCTGTTAAAGCCAATTTAGCGGTCTTCGGATGAGTGGGATAAATTAAATGTGCACATAGTATTCGGCCACACTAAGTAGGCTATTTTGATTAATGTTGAACTAAACCAAATAAAATAAACTAGATAGAAATGTCCAGCATAAAACAACATGAACATTTGTTCTAGTCTTATATTCATTGGCCAGGTATGTATCATTATTAGCACCATAGTAATTGCTAAATAAATTTCAGCGATAAATGTAAAACACATGAACAAATTATATATTAACGATAAAACCTTTTTTAATTCGCTTGGTCACTGTTCCTGGTAGATATAAAATGTGTCCAACTCATTATTACATTACACCTGATACGTACCCATAGATCAGTACCCTGACTTCTATTGTATGGTCAATGGGTGACATCTAGTGGGGAAATGATGACATTTTAGTTCATTTTGGTTGGGTTTGTTGCACCCCAATGTGTAAACGAATGTGGGCACCAACCTTCGCTACTTGGTCTGTAAAACCTGACCTATCAAACAAGCCCACATTTAAAATGAATTCAGAAAACATTAATGTTTCACATCAATCTATCTGTTTATCTATCTATCTATCTATCTATCTATCTATCTATCTATCTATCTATCTATCTATCTATCTATCTATCTATCTATCTATCTATCTATCTGTCTGTCTGTCTGTCTGTCTGTCTGTCTGTCTGTCTATCTATCTATCTGGCAATCAATCAATCAATCACACTCAATCAATCAATCTATCTATCTATCAATCTATCTATCTATCTATCTATCTATCTATCTATCTATCTATCTATCTATCTATCTATCTATCCATCTATCTATCTATCTATCTATCTATCTATCTATCTATCTATCTATCTATCTAGCTATTGTTTTCAAAGTGGAAAATGTTTTTTTGGGTTGATTCCGTCTATCTACCAAACTCTTTCATTGCATGCTTTCAATCATTATGTATACTTTTATTCAAATGGTGGAAATGACATTAGGGAACAAACTTTTCAAATTCTGCTCAACCCAATTCTACTCAGAATCTGTCAAAAAGTATGCCACTTATATCTCTATTTTTGTGAGCATAACATGCTCAAAATCACGATGTATATATATATATATATATATATATATATATATATAAACAAAAAAAGATGTCAGAGCCGTGGTAGTTGTTTTTAGTTTTATGCTTATTTTCCTGTAAACAGCACTCTCTGAAGGGTTAGGGTTGTCAAGAATTGGGAGGAGAAGGATAGCGCATAGGGGCTGATTGTGCAATAAAAAGCCCTTTTCCAAAAAATAAAAATGGCAAATGCTGATGAAGTGTGAGAATATGTAATATCTGGGCCACATGGATAAAATAAAATAAACAGAGATATGTTGTTTTTAGTACACCAGTTGAAAGAAACACAATTCTAATATATACTGATTCGGCTAAAAAGTGAAATAAGGTCCTATTTTTGCATAATTGCTAATATATTCTTCTTTTACTCTATATCTTAAAATGGCTGGCACAAAAGTGGTAACAAATACTGCTTGTTTTTAACCAAACATTACAGGTCATATGTGTTTTTGAAGCAAGCCAATCACCTACACTGACTTTAAGCAACTGTGATTATGGACTCTGGATAATACTACACAGCCTTGGTATTGTCTCCATAGTGATTTTAAATTTGTTTGCAACATCTGCAGATTGTCCTGGAGGTGGCAAGTGAACACCTAGAGATGGACCCAAAAGATGTGGACCAAATCTCACCAAAACCTTCTCCCCGGCTTTTCCCGAGCTCCACATCCCTCTCATCACTCACACAGCGTCCCATGGGGAGAAGCAGAGCAGAGGCCTGGAGGTTAGGGAGGTATGCATGTAGACCAACGTGTACCTGTAGTATAAGTACAAGCTGAATGATCTAAGACTGTTCATGAAAATGAAAGAGCACGCATAGAAATATAACACAACAATGTGACATTATAAAAGCACACAAAGTACGCATTTTAATTTGCATAATTAGTGTAAATTAGACATTTTTATAGTCCTCTAAAATGCTGCATGATAGTGTCTCTAAACATAGCCAACCACAGTAAGCAGTTGACACCTGCTTGTGTATGATCCCGTTTGTAGTTAGTAGATGTGGGATGTTCACTTAAAAAAAAAAAATCAAAAATAGTCAGTGTTTTGTAAAACCATCATTATTTGAAGAAACATTTGAACTTTGAAAACATTCTTTACTTCCACATGTGGAGCCCTGTCCAGTTTCCAGTTCCACACAGCACCAAATTGGTTTACGTTTTTTTTTTTTTTTTTTTACTTTGATAGCTTCTACCTGAATACAATAAGTACAAACGCTTGATTTGACAGCATTAAGTAGTGTGGGTAAAGATATCATACTATGGTCTGATCAGAGCAACTAGATTCTAAATACAGCTCAGAAATGCTTTAAACAAGTGTTGTTTTATGGAACTTGCATTCCAAAATGTCTTAACATACTATATTATACTACCTAATTATACTATATTATAAATCACAGTTTAAAAACCTGCCTTGACTTATAGTACACCATTAAAAACATAATAAATTGTGAAGGAGAATTTATAGGCCTAATTTGTGATTTAAAAATCCATACAGCTTAATTGTTGTGTACATTGGATTTTTCTGATTTTACAAGTTCAGTGTTGTGGCTGTGACTGTGTGTTGTGTGTGTGTGTGTGTGTGTGTGTGTGTGTGTGTGTGTGTGTGTGTGTGTGTTTGTGTGTGTGTGTGTTTGTGTGTGCGTATGCTGCTGTGCCGTAGCTTCATCAGGTATAAGGAGAGGTGTTGACTTTATTCCGAGCCTCCAGTAACACCACTGACTCTGATAGTTCCCCATCCCTGTGGGAATTCATTATAAGACAGCTAGAGGCTGCTTGTGGATGGTTACTGTGCTGCCCGTATGTTAACTTGTCGCTATCGCGCAAGGCAAACATGTGGTGCAGCTGCTTTCTCTGGCTGTGGGCAACCTGGAAAGATTGATTGGTGAGCCTTCTGTTTTATCCAGGATCAGGGCCACATTCAGTAGACATGGTGCCTCCGGAGAAGCAGCCATTTTCCCCAGAAAATATGGCTCATTACCAGCACAGACAAAATGAAGGTATATTGACTTTTTAACATCTTACAACATACCTATTTCTGAGCCGTTTAACAACGAGCATCTGTCTCCTGGAAATCTTTACTTCATTTTATTCTCATGTAACTGAACATAAAACAGTCCTTATTTTAACATGAGCTCATCAAGTTGCTTTTTAGTAAATCAAACACTGCTTCTGTCCTCGTCTATTTCAGTTTGAATTTACACTCAGAGGCATGCACGTAAATACCCATGCACCCCGCACACACAAACATACCCTTCCCCCAACATTTGGTCCATCAGACAGTTTTTAACACAAACCATTGGCCAGTGGATGTGTCTGGTCTGCTCAGGGGCATAAGCTTTGTCCAGACCCTCAGTCCTAACTCTCTCTCTCTCTCGTACACACACACACACACACACACACACACACACACACACACACACAACTACACCACACCACACACACACACACACACACACACACACACACACAGCAAAGACAAACACAATCAATTATTCAAGACTCTTGTTTTGGCTCATGTGTTTTTTTCTTATTATTTCTGTTCTGTTGTTTCTATAGCATCCTCTGGCAACCTCACAGCCAGGAGGCCCGATGAGTGAAATACGAGGCCTGATGACTTGAGGTCTCTGTATGTCTTTGTAATTTAGATGGCAGAGTATAATTTGCATGCACAGCCTTCAACATTGTCTCATTGTCTGGAGGAGATTATCCTTGCGGCTTTCCACAGCTGAGGGTTGTCAAAGACCTGGCTTGGAAGACAAACCTTTGTCTTCTTGTTTATTTCCCCCATGAGTGGACATTTTTAGTGTGGTCATTCAGTGTAGTTAAACCTCACACTGAAGCACACAAGCCTTCAGTGTAAATAGTTCATTTACTTTCTGTTATTTCTCAGTTATGTATCAGTTGTACCTTTTTACCTTTAGATACAGTGTACATTTTACAAAGAGGGTTCTGTTGTTCTTCAGTGTGCAAATGTGTGCACTAGATGGCACTATGGCTCTTATTATTCAATGCCAATAGATAATTTCCATTTTTGGAGGGTAAATGTGTGCTGCTGACACAAGTGATGATCATGAAATGCTTGTTTCCCCCGAGCTGATGTTGATACTATCATGAAGAACTCCGTAGCCACTCACATTTATTAATTAACTATTTTGACCTTTAAGCACAAAGCAATTATTTAGATTCTGACTGCCGTAGTTTCAAGTGAAATATATATGAAAATAGTGAATTGGAGTAGTGTGGATCACTAAAGTTTTTAGTTTATCTCCAAGTATACTCTAACTTGACAGATTCAAAGACAGATTTTGTTTTTAAAGGCTCAAGTGAACATCAAACAAAATATTCTCCCCAATCAATGAAAACAGAAAAGAATCACATTGAGGGGATATATTAGATGTGAATCCTTGCAGCAATGATGTCCTTGTAACAGATCATATTGTAAATAAGATGGGTTAAATTGCACTTGTAGCTTCCCTTCAAACAGTCAGGCTACTCTCTCGGGGGGACAAGAGAGTGCTGCAGACTCTTCCTCTAATAACGCAAGACAATGAGATCCCAGCTCATAACATAGGCCTCCACTATATAGAACAAGTATTGGGGGCTTAACAGCTAATAAAGTGGCAAGTCTTCAAATCCATGTCAGAAGAGCAGAGTGCCACAGGGACCTTTCATAACACTTGTATGTGCAGGTTCAACTGCAGTGTAAAGGTTACACATCCACATTGCACTGATCTAACCTGATGAGTTGCCTTAAGCCCCACAAATTTCAAGGCTGTGTTCCTTATTTAAAGAAGCAGAACTGAATAATTGTCTCATTCTATACAAGATGACGGGTTAAGACGGGAGTGTGGAATGAATGTTTGAGATGCAATACAAACTAAACTGTGTACTCTCTTCTCAATTAAGTGTGCATGAAGTGGTGACAAATCTGATTCTGTTTTACATCTGGTAAGCTTGTTTTAACACATATTTGCTAAGTGGGGTAATTTCACTTTTCAGATTGGGCAAAAAATGATATCTACTCATCAATTTTGTTAATTGAATCATGCTGCCCTTTGAGTTCACAGAACAGTTTTAGTAATTAGCCTTAATTGCCTGGTCTGTGTTTCATAAATGGTCTCTCCCGCTTTCTCTCTAGTGAACCTGTCCTTCACTTGAGCACAGACACTCCTCCAGCATTTCCACCCACTTTGTTTGTGAGTCTTTGATCCACAGTATTCCAGTTAAAGTTACACCCATGTGCTGCAAGTTGAAACTTTCGGCATTGTTGCTCAGGGGAACCTTATACCCGTGGCGCCTTCTGCTTTTGTCCTTCCCTTTAGCAACAGAACTCTCCTATGGTCCCGGACAAAAGACTACTCACGACACCATTTTATGATCTCTGTGATGATACCGTTTCCTTCTCCTGCTCGCATGTTACCTTGGTCTGCTCACCT
>NC_045749.1:9836805-9839977 GCF_008692095.1 Etheostoma spectabile | reverse complement strand
GTTCACGTAAAAAAAAAAAAAAAACATTATTAAGGGTTCTCCCTTGAGACAATTGTTGATTTGGAGCAAAGGAGGATAAAGGAAATCCTTTTTTAACTGATTTTAACCGCACACAAGAAAACCAATTTATATCATTACTTTTTCTATATGGTTCACAGTAACATAAAGTGTAAGAACAGATGCCACGAAGTTGATAATTGAATCATAAAACTAAAACTCTAATTTGAGTTTTTTGTTTTTCAATTAAATTGATGTGCACTATCAGCTGGACTACGCTCATAATGCTCACAGTGTTCAATGGATGATTGTGTTTGTGCACACATATTCATAACGTGGATTTAAATTTGCATGTGTGTTAGTATGTCCTAGAATTACACGTGCATGTTAAGCCTAAATAACGCAACAATTATAATCATTTTCTAACAACAATATAGGCTGGTGTATGAAACACCTAAAGGCAAGAAAAACACATACTGTATATTCAAGTGGAGTGTAAAGTGCTGCAATGTCTTGCCTCTCCAGTCTGTCTAATCACTATGTGAGTGAAACATTCATGGTACACTAGATCAGTTCAATATTTAATTTCTCAACAAAGACTACATGATGGAACAGATGCTCAAACTTTGTATGTTTCTCAGGAGAGCAAAACTCACTTTAATGGGAGCCATTGAGTACAGAGATTGTGATTGTGTACAAGCTTTGTGTTGACTTCTTTGGGCTCTTCACCTATGCACTAAACGTACAGTCATGGAGAAAAAGATGTTCAAACATACTAAGTGTGCAAAGTGAGTCACTGCTCAAACCACGGACTGAATACATCAATTGTTTACATCCAGGGGCACTGAAAACTCATGTGTGGAACCACATTAGTGAAGCACCAAGGTTGGCCTTTGCCTCCATGTCACATTTCAAGTGAAAATTTGACTTGGCATGTTTACATAGGATTTCTTCATCTCCTTTTCAAACCCCTATGGGCAAACTGAAGGTGAGGGTAACTAAGATTATTATCCCCCGTTTCTCTGAGGAGATTTTCTTTATGCACACCCTCGCAGATGTCGACATTTGGTTAGGCGGTGTACATAGAAGCCCTAGATTATCTAGCGCTTCAGGAAGTCTGTTTAGCTAAAGTTAGGAGTGGTTACTTTCACTGCACCTTCCTAATTTACCCTTGTCTTTTGAAACCTGAAGACCCCCCTGTGCTTAGTCACACATTTGTGTATAATACAGAGTGTATAAAGAACAATATTGGTGATTGAATATTGCTGTCCATTAAAAACCATATAGGTCTTAATTGTAACGATGTTCACATCAATAGGCTCCACTTGTGCAGACATAGTCCTAGTCACAGGAAGTGTAACAGATGGTGTACTATATGTCATAATGCTATAAAATCCAACAGGAATTGACAATTGAAATCCCACCCTGGAGTTTGCCTCTTTTAGCTTTGGCATAATCTTCTTAGGATTTCAATTGCAAAGTCAAAGAGAATAGTCTAGCACATGGGGACTAGTTATCTGGGGCAAATGCGGTCTAAGGTTGACAATGCAAAGGCTATGTTTATGTGCATCACACTTGCTATACTGGATGTTTCCCAGAGTGCAAGAACATCCTCCCCTGAATTCTATTCCTCTTCCCACGTCCCAGTGCTGCCGTGGAAAGTAGGCCAAGTGAGCACCAGGGCGTTGCTTTTTTAAGATGATCAGTTTGTCAGTGTGTTTTTGTGTGTGCTCAGGACAGCTATTCATGTGGCTTGACTCTGTAGAACAAAGACAAGCATTATACAATTTGCAGCACTTCCAATAGCAAGGAAAAGGGAGAGGTTGGAAATTAAGGACAGGACAAGTGTGGATGAAACACAGACAAAAACTGGCTTGTACTCTAATTCATTTACTTCCTCTTTTCCACCTCTTTGTTGCAGCAAAAAGGTCCCTTGCCAGTAACACTCCTCTGCAGGATCATACTGTACTCTGGCTGGCATGGATTATTTTTAGCTATTGCTGTGCAGCTTTCACCTTGACTCTCTCCGTCTTGACATCATAATTAACATTTCTGTTAATAGTAACACAGTTCAATATTAATAAGGATCTCTAACTAAAATACAAATTCTGTAGACTTATGAATTGTACCGCATTGCACAGAATGAGACACCTTGCCAATCACCATCACATTTGTATTACTTTAAGGATAGTAAATTAGATGCACTGATGCAACATTTAGAAAAATATACACGTGAGGGACTTGAGAATTATTGGACTCCTGTAGGTGGGGCAGTATCACTTTAAGCTGGCAGTAGCTCCATCACAGGGGTCAACAGGCAAATTAAAGTTCTCTTGAGTATTGAGGGAAAGGCTGCTGCCTGTGTGGCCATGCACACGCACATGCGCGCTGAAAAAATAAAAATACAAGGTTAAAACTGATGCCTCCCGTTTTGGAGGCCACATTGCCCGATGCAACATGTGCCCATATTATACTTACTGATGAGGTTTTTAAATGACCTTTAAAATGAGATTTTTTGTGGAGTTTTTCTGAGTGTCACAGACCGTTTGGTATTAGGGCGCCTAAGTTAATATGTTCTGATTTAGAGCTGAATAATCACATTTACCTCACTTCCATCAATGCCACTGAGAAATGTGAGGCGGCGTGATAACTTTTTTAAATAAAGAATTTTAGACAGGCCTATTCAAAGCTTTGATGGACGCAATCAAGACGGGGCTGCATAAGAGCAAAGGTATGCTGGATATTTGGTCATGTGTATTTTGGTCTAAATTTCCAGGGGATATATTAGATGTTAATAGCCCTGAAGTGGTCTCGGTTTCTTATTTAATTTCTCTCGCCTTCTTTAAATGTAATTCGCCCACAGACTGCGCCGCGAGGCTCTAAACCGCGCAGAAACTCTCTCATCATTTCCACACCAGAATGGAAATGCAAATTGTGCGCACGGGCAATGCCCTTGACAGAACTCACCACTGCACACAATTAACATGAGCACTCTGACAGAAGTTAGTGACGAAATGTGAGGTCACACCAGCTGTGTGTCAGATAATGTGCTTGTGTTTATTTGACAAAGTCCTACAGACGCATTAACACAAGTGGATTGTGGTCTAATACAAATAAAAATACTATAGTAGGCTAGTGGTAATATTAATTATTATTATTATTATTATTAATAATA
>NC_045749.1:9832688-9836795 GCF_008692095.1 Etheostoma spectabile | reverse complement strand
TAATAATAATAATAATAATAATAATAATGTGGCTTGCGTGACAATTTATTCTTAAGACATTTTACCACGTTCAAAACAGTAATACGCTTTACTCTCCTTAATCGTTTAGTAGCCTACTATGCATAGGCTATGTATTGTTTTTTCAGCTTAATCATATACATATATACATATATATAAAAACATGTATATTTGTTTTTGAGAATTTTCTCGTTAAATTTTGTTTTATTATTTGAGATAATTTGTCCAGAACATAAACAAGATTTTTTTTGTGGCCGCTCAGGGGTGTGTGGAGGGGGGTGTTAGAGCAACCCATGGAGAGATTTAGCTATCTTGTCACTGAGGAACACAGCTGCCTCATATCGACACAATGATCTCAAGTGTAACCAACGAGGGGCGCTGTCCGTCTATCAGCTGTAACTACTTGACACGAATAGTCTACATGATTGATCTCATCACTCTTGGCCATTTGTGTCTTACCCCTATAATTAAAAACAACGTGCAAACTGTATTTTAATATGATATTTGAATATGTCATATCGAATGACGCTCGTGCATTTAGTAGGCCTTTAACGCTAATAGCTTCTGGAAACAAAGTGTTGAAGTAGGCTTTCACGGTAATGAGGTATTAAGAATTTTACTCATTTCATTCCATAAAAAAAAGAAAACAATTATAAATAATGTCTTATTTACCCCACTTATTTAAAAAAATGACAATGCACAAGTTTAAAAGTTCATCTTATGAAACAGCTACAAGTGATGTGAATTTTAAAACAAAGGCTGTAGCCTACAGCTCCCAGAGAACGTTTTTTTTTTGCGCGGTAGCACGTCACATAGGCCTACACATTAATAAATAAGTAAACAAATAATTATTAAGTTCAACCAGACTCAAAATGTAATGTGTCTAAAAAAATGGAATAATATAGAATGTGGTTGACTTGTTGTAAACAATAAGTGGGCTGACTGCCTATTTGTTCCATCTGGAGTTTGGAGTGATGCGTAACTGTAGGCGTATTTGATTAATATTTAATCGAAAAAAAATATCGCTTTAAAACAACCTCTGTGATAAAGCCGTAAGCGAACTTGCTTGCTGAGTGCTAATACGATTTCTTCCCCCCCCCCCCTATTTTTTGCCAATCAATCCATTAGGAAACAATGCAGGTGAGCATAATGAAAGTGTTGTCCCAATAAAGTGCATCGATGGACAGCTGGGCAGCGGCCGGCTGATTGACTTTGCCTTGACATCTGGGAGGCCCGCTAGCCCCTGGCACGCGTACTGGCTGATGTCGCCATTTACATGCAAATTTAAGGAGATCATGAGGGCCTCGCCCCGTAAATTCACACAAAAAAAGAAGACGTCACCCTCAATACGGAGGAGGCTCGACCCGTCGAGACGGGAGGTCTTCCAAGTCACCGTGTACATTTGTATTGGGAGCCACTCGTCCCGAGGAGTTTGCTTTTATATCAATGGTCATGCCTAAATCTGTAGGGGTTCATTCACTGTGGCCTCTGAATAGAAGAATGAGATAACAGCCCCCCGTGTCATCAACCGGTCATTTAAACGAGCATTCAGCCTGGCTCAATGCGGCCCAGATGTAGAGATGAGGCAAAAAGTTTGCACTTTTTTTCCCTGCTTGTCACCCACCACTTACCTCCAGCGTGCAGTTGAGAGACAAGCTTTTATTTTATTTATTTTTATAGAGAAAAAAATAAATAGTGACTAAGATCCTCTAAATCCACGCCCGTGCAAAGTTTCCATGCACGAAATCCCCAAAACAAACGTGGATGAACGTTTTCTTTTATTTTGATGCTAACATTTCACCTAATGATGGAGAGCGCATTTTCCACGGTGTAAGCCCACCACGCAGATGATCCCACAGAATGAGCTGAGACGGATTCAGGCTCCGCGCCTCAGTGTGTGGAGCAGCTGACTCCCTCTCCACGTCCAGATGGCTCCTGCACACAGATTTGCATTCATTTTCCTCTAATATCTTCTGAAATAGCGGGGCAGCTGCATTTGTTGTCAAATACGGTTTAAAACTCCCTTTCAGGACAGCATCGTTACCTACGTGACGGGTGTGGGGATCCATTTTCCTTCTCCAGTCAACAGTATCAGATCTAAGAGGATTTGTCTCAAAGTCTCCTAATTTGATAATCAGATTTAAATCGCCTTGGTGCGTGTAATCAGGGGTTAAGTTCTAATAAGCGACTTGAAACTGTGCACAAAAAAAAAAAAAAAAGCTAGTGAGTTCTGTGCAAAAAAGATATATGCAATCTCGGTAGAACAGACAAAAACATTTACAACATGCGTCTCGGTTTGTTTCATCTAGGAGAAAAAAAGATAACATTTTTTACAAAAGGCCCCCTGAAAGTTTTTCCAGTTATTTTTTTCCACAGATTGAAACTTGGATTTCTCTTCAATAATAATAATAATAAAGAATAATAATAATAATAATAATAATAATAATAATAATAATAATAATAATAATAACAATAAAGGTAACATTTCCACATCCTCATTTTGTGACTGGGCAATTTGGCAATAGATTGTGTAGAGGTGAAAGCAACAGCTTATAATTCACTTATCTTTGGCAGCAGCTATTAACCCTCAGCACCAGCTAGATAGATTGCTCAGGATATAGCACACATCTCTCTTCCTCGCACCCTCCCCTCTCACCCTCCATCCTCTCCTACTTTTCACCACTAATGAACCGAATTGCTTGCTTGCCCCTCTCGGACAGAGTCGGACATGTAGGCAGTTGGCCCTTTAAAAATGATTAAGATGTTTCTGATTATTACAGATTTTACAGGACGTGCATGAAATAAAGAAGACACAGAGCCATGGATTTCCTGAAGTTTGTTTAATGTCATGAGACACGCTGGCTCTGATTTGTAGCCCATAGTAAGAGGTCAGAAGATCTGACTTTATCTTCTGTAGCTATTTGGCACAGCGGTGGGATTGATTTGTTTTCACATTATTGATGGTAGGCTATAGGAAACTGATTTTCAAACTTTTTTCACATGTTGTGTTTACCATAATACATAAAGAAATCCTCTGCTCTGCGATGTAGGCTAGGCTACACGGTCAATCAATTGAAAGTCAATCCTCTTTTGTTAAACATTCTCAATGAAAAGTGAATGCAAATTAATAGATTTATAATCACGTCTGATTCTCTGAAATCTGCGTTAGATTAATGGCATTTTAATTAGGCTACGATGAAATAACCCGCAGCGTAGGCTAGAGTTAAAAATACACAATAGAAATGTAATATTAAGTTCTGTGAAGAAACGTGATCTGCCACTTGTGAAATATGATTTATGCCCTGTATTTACACAGCTACTGAGATGCTTCCGATACATTAGTGAAAAAAAAACAATCGCATCAATTCAATTTGTAAAAGTGATAACAAATTTAATTGAATAAGTATGGCAAATACTATTAATTTAAATCCAGTATAATAAACTAATCACGGAAATTGCAATCATCAGGTCAGCTAAAAATTAATAAGCAATGAAGTATTTTTTTTATTTATTTAATTTTCTCATTATGTTTGATGGTTACACCCGGTTGAATTTTCCATATCATTAAAAAAATCAAACTCACCACATATAGGGCCTAAGCAAGAGGAAAAGTGGAGCGAAAGAGTGTTCTCAGCCTGCTGCACTATAGGGCTGTACCCGTACAGAGGAGCGCCACTGCTTGACAGGAACCGTCAGAGCGCCATATTTGGGCAAAACCACGCCCCTTCAGCGTCATATTCTGACAGCGCCTCTCCCGTGGGTTTAGAGTTTTGGCTCCCGGGAAAGATTTCAGTCCTCGGGGAAAGAGGGCTTAGTTTTGCATGTTCCCATCCATCCTGCACGACGCGAAAGGGCCCCTTATCCACCTCTCCTGTGTACTAGGAACACCTCCACTGGTGATCAGCCTTTGCCTGTGTTTGTCTTGTGGAGAAGCAGCAGCACCTTTTCAGGAGTGGGTTTTTTATTCAACAAGAAGTCCTGAAGGTTTTGGATGCGGTGCTTCAGGGATGTGGGCACTTTGAGAGCAGCATCACCCACAAACACAAACAACTGCCATCGATTTTTCTGTGAATAGCACAAAAAAAAAAA
>NC_045749.1:9823030-9832678 GCF_008692095.1 Etheostoma spectabile | reverse complement strand
AAAAAAAAAAACCAAAACAAAGAGGAACAATAGCAACACAACAAAATCTTGTCTATTGAACAATTCACTTTTCCAGTCTGTGGATACCGCTCTAACTAAGTACGGCACTTTGAGATTTGTTCACATCGGACGGACTGAAGAGGGAGGCAAGACCTGTGGACCGGGTTTTCCCTCGCAAGTCTGAATCGGCTCTCACTACTTATCCCGTGATAAAAAACCCTAAAGGATAACACGCTTGGACGTTTATTTCCCTAATTTCGCAGGAGGCTCTTTTCACGCAAATTGTCCTAAATGTTTGGAATTCAGGAAACTATACCGCGGGGTGGGACGACGATGAAGGAGGAACCGCTCGGTGGACTGAACTCGGTCCGCTCCTGGATGCACACAGCTGGGGTGGTGGATGCAAACACAGCCGCCCAAAGGTACGCATGCCAAAAGCATCTGATTTTTCTCACGCATTCCCTCCTCATCATATCGACCCCTCAATCCCCTGAATACTCTGTATCAATTACGGTCTCCCAATAAATGCCCCCCTTCGGCTTTCCCTTCTTTCATTACATCAGATTACCCATTATTGTGACAAATCAAGAAATCTCCCCCGTACTTGAGCGTGCTTCTGCATCTCCAATGTTTCCATCAGCTTCTCCATCATCTAGTATCCCCGGTGTCCGGTGCTTAACCGAGATGCTCTCTTGTTTTCTCCCCGCAGTGGTGTCGGCTTGGCACGGGCACATTATGAAAAGCAGCCCCCTTCCAACCTCAGAAAATCCAATTTTTTCCATTTCGTCCTGGCGCTGTATGACAGGCAGGGTCAGCCCGTGGAGATCGAAAGGACAGCTTTTGTGGACTTTGTGGAGAAAGAAAAAGTAAGCGGTGTATTTTACAAAAAATTCGTGCACCCCTGTACATAATCAGCACATGTATCGAAAGTATGTTCTCTGAAATGGCAATGGGTTACTAAGGGGAAGTCACGTGTAATATTGATTTTTTTTAAAAACTCAATTCGTTGATGACAGAGAGTCGTTTTAACAACTAAAGCTATTTCTCTTCTCTTGCACAGAAACTATATAGGCTACATATTTGTGTCAACACAGACATGTGGTGGTGATAATGGACAGTTGTTCTGTTGATGTAGATTTTTCACAAACTGTTGTCTTCTGCAGGAACCAACCAGTGAAAAAACTAACAATGGGATTCATTATAAACTACAGTTATTGTACAGCAATGGTGAGTTAAACTGTCTTTAATATTAAGCAAACACGTTAAAATAGATCAAGCATGAGTTTGCCTGTCTGCATGAAGCCACATAAAGCCTCCCAGCCTAATAAGGATAATAGCAATAATACTAATAAAAGCAGTCAGATAATTGTATTAATGTACTCGCTGTGTGAACTATTTATATTTTGTCCTTGCAAGTTCTTTTTTGTTACTATTTTTTGAAGGACTTTCTTTTTTATTTATTGCCCACAATTCCTCAAAACTCACAAGTGGTCTTGTTTTTCTCTCCCCAGGCGTCAGAACAGAACAGGATCTTTACATACGGTTAATCGATTCCATGACGAAGCAGGTAAGCTGCTGTTACACTTGTTTCTACGCACACGGTGCAAACCCTGCTCACATCCATGGTTCACTTTTGCAAAACCTTAACACGCCGTGCAAATCGTCACCCCTGAGATGCATGCACCACACGGTTTAAAAAAAAAAATAAAAAAAAATCTGCTTGCAAAATGGAAGTTGTGGCACGAAATAAAATCAAATTACCGGTGTAACAAGAAGAGACAGCTTCCATTTTAACTGTTTACGTTTGGCCATATCATATTGCAAGACTCTTAAGTCAATTTAGTTAGGCTTCTTTAGTAGGGTCCCATTAACATTTAAACACTACGTCTGCTCCATATGATCGGATTTAACTTTCCTGCAAAGAGTCAGAAGTGACGCTCTAAACAGATTTAAACAAAAAAAAATGCATCAAGTGTTATATTTAAAAATATTAACTACTACTAATATTTTTGCTGAGGTGCATTTCACTTATCTTCCTCACAAACATTTAAGTGACCTTAAACCCAGAGAGCACCGCACAAAATGTTTTATTAATTCTGAATGCTCATTTGAAGCCAACACCAAGATTTGTAAAGGTAATTATAATTTGGGGAATAAAATCAGACATCCTTTTTTCAGCTCTCTACCTCGTGTTTGGTTAGGAAATAGAGGGTTTAGTTAGAGTGGCTTCTGGATAGAGCCGTGAAGCCTGAGCCACTGGTCACAGACAACATTCCTGTGCGAATGATCCGAGTCAATGGCGCAGAACAAGCAATTTATGGATTTCTGTTTCTACAGCTGCAAACAGCGACATAAATCAAACCAATATAGATAATCGCCCGGTTCCCAGAATAAAAAAAAAAGAAAAAGAAGGAAAATACATCAGGTCAAGTAGGACAGCTTTTAAAAGCGAGCGAGTGATGCGACCTGGTTCAGATATGTCACTTTTTCAAAGTCACTTTCTCTTATTGGCCTCACGCGTGCCAGAAAAAAAAAAAATCCTAAAAAAATGATCAACTCCTTTAAAACATTAAATAAATATCACGCTATGTATTTGACTGTATTTATGTTATTTTGTTTCAGTAGGTGGTCAATAACGTGGTGTTTTGCCTGCATATGCACTTGGTGCCTTTTCAATACGAGGGAGTGAAGTGTCTATCCTTAGAAATGGAAGGAGGGAGGGATCGAGGGAGGGAGAGAAGAGCGGCAGAACTGATAGCTCCACGCCATCTGTTTCAGCCAATGCTCAAAAATTACTCAACCGTACCGCCAGACACCGCTTTTTATCCACAGAAAGATCATTGTTAGCGGCTCAAAATAAACAACAGATTGCCCATTAACACTTTCCCCCAAATATCCCCAGATTATAAGCATATTGATGACACTTCTATTGGATCTCTCCTTATGAAAATCTCTCTGTCTTTCTCCCCTTCTCTGTCTGTCTCTCTGAGCCACAGGATAATATCTAGATTAATAAAAAAAAACACAATATATTATTGTTATCACCGTAATCATTACCATTTTTTTTATAATTAGATGTTTTATTGTCAAACTAGACATACTGTTGTTGGTATTATTATTATTAGCCAAAGTCAATTTTGTAATTTTTTATTTAGGTAGATGCTGTTGATGTTTATATGAATTATTATAATTTATAACACTGAGATATTGCTGTGGTAATTTTAAACGTGTTTCTTACTTAGCCTTTGCACTCTTCTAATTCTGTTGTCCCAGGGTCATGTGTATTCATGCCCTGATTTATTTAATTGTGTGCAAAAATAGCTGATATGTTAGTGTAATTATTTGTGAATGTATGTGAATTAACATGTGTTTGAGATATGACTGTGTTTTCAATTTATTTCCATCTCATTTCTTTTCAAAGGCCATAATTTATGAGGGCCAAGACAAGAATCCAGAAATGTGCAGAGTTCTTCTTACCCATGAAATTATGTGCAGGTAAGCAATTTTTTTTTTTTTGTTGCTCAGTCCATTTTGCAGATCCAGGCAAAAAAAGTAATTCAGTCCCCTTCAATAAGTGTTGACACTCATGATGTGATGCAGCAATCCAAACTGTCCTGTGGTCCTCCAGCAACAACAGAGAGAGAGAAAGCTGCTGTCATTTCTAACTTTGATAGGATGTGATTCAACTTTGATATGAATATGAATATGACAGTGAGAATGAATTGACTGTGTTTTTAAGTAAAGGGAAATTGAATGTATAATAAGCAGTCAGAACATAAGATATTTTTTTTAATTTTTAGCTTATTTATTTTTTCTTTTTTTATATTAAAAATTGTATGTCATCATTTAAGCTTGCCAGAGACAAAGTGTTGTCTGTTAAGTTATGCATAGACTTTGCATGCCATGTATCAGTTTTTTCTTCTTCTTTTTAGCACAGAGTCAGTTCTCAGTTGATCCCACCTGTCAACAATGATCAGCGAGCCTTTTAGCGTCATTTAACCACATAAATCTCAACCTCTCATATTGCGCTGCTATTCAGCGGTGTCATTGATACTAACAGGAAAAATGTCTTTTGTTGTTATTGTTGAGCTCAGCATGAGCTTTGTGAACATTGAATTCAGATACTGTCGGTTAACCTCTCCTTTGTTGCACCGGTGCATTGTTCAAGTTACTGGTTGAGAGCAAGTGCAGCATGAGAGCTGAGAATGATTTGTCTTTTTCCATGCATAAACTCATCACTCACACTCAATTTATACATGCATCCATCACTTATTTGTGACACGTTGAATATGCTCGTGCTCTAGAGGTAATATTTTTTTTTGCCAAGAGGAAGTGCGTTTTGCTGCTGAATAAAGAACTACTTTAACTGCTGCCTATTATCAGATAAGAAGATATACATAATAAGAACAGTTGTAATAAGAATAATCTTTTGATATCTTATCTTATTCTTTAGGCATGTAATACATATAGTTTTTGAATTATATATTTTTGCTCTAATGCACTGCAGTGCCTTAGCTATAAAAACACATCTTTATTACTGCTGCTAGAAAGTCATGTAAATCAGACAAATTTAAATAACGTATGGTTGGCTGACAGTAGCTTTGCACAAAAATCTTTGTTTTTCTTTCTGCACCATATGGCATAAATCAATCTTATTCACATATGTTTATATGTTTTCATTTCAAATGGAAGCTGAGATGATGTATTTGTTTATTTTTTGCAGTTTTGATTCAAGTCTCAATCAAAGAAGTGAAAGGCGGGCTAGCTATAGGCTGGGGAGGGGGGTGGCTGAAACATGTGGTGGAAGATAGATTAGTGCTTTTGAGGCCATAATTGATAAATGCCCTGCAGAAATATTGGTTGAGGGTGGCACCTTGCATCTCCCTCAGAAATAGCAGCTTGGCAATTAGAGGTAAACAAAAGCTGAAGCTGTGAAAAGTGACTCCCCTGCCTCCTGGCCCAATCCCCACTCCCCTCCCCTCCAACACTAAGCCAAACAACACAACATGTTGTTTTCACCATTTTTATCAGCCATCAGCATCAATGGAATGGATAGATTGAGTGAAAGAAATCTCATGGCGTTTCCCCTTAATACCAAAACCACTCCAGGGCACTTAATAAATGTATGTAGTTTTGTGTGCATTATTTATTTATTTTTATTTATTTAGCAAAGCATTGCTTGTTCTGAAACCCACTGTCTATGTTCCAACAGCCGATGCTGTGACAAGAAAAGCTGTGGAAACAGGAACGAGACTCCATCAGACCCTGTGATCATCGACAGGTAGGCTGTGTGCAGCTTCTTCTGTGTTTGTGAACGGGGAACAAGTCAATGAGTGAGTGCCTGAGTGACTAAATGGATGAGTGACTGAGAGGATGAGCAGGCACATGGATGAGCTTGTGAACAAATGAGTTCCCTCCCAGTGTGCCAAACGGCCCAGTTGGGCTGACTTGCATCTTATAGCCTACAGTGTGGGAACTGGGTGATTCTGTGAGTGGCTGAGGGGCGTCTTTCCCAGGTACCTGTGCACCGAGGGGCGGTCACCACCTGGATAGGGTTTGTTCAATCACAGGTGGTTCAATCACTAGAGGATCATGCTGGGAATACACCTAATTAGCTTAGGCAACTTCACATTTATTTGGCTGGCTTCCCTTCTTTGTTTGCGACAGTGATGCTTACACTGTCAATAGTTTTTTTTTTTTTTTTAATTGACTGTTTCCTTCTCAAGTTAGCTGTGAGCTAGACACCATTAAAGTTTCGTTTTATAAGGGATAAACATTTTATGTCTGCAGTTTTGATCTGCACCTTTAGGGAAGTTACATCTGCCGCATTTATTACCTTCATCACCTTCTAAAGAGGGAGAATAAATGGTCTTCTTTCAGGCATTGACATTTTTCTCACACTTTAAAACTATATGTCCTGGTCGGTGTGAATATGTTTAGGTAGTTTAGTGTGTGTATGCGCGTGATGGATATAGGGGTGAGGAAGGGGGTGTAGTTTGAGCGTCGATCTAAATGTAACTCTCACCACGTAGTAGGGAGAGACAGCAATGCTAATGTTTGACTAGCCAGAATCACTGTTTGCTTAGTGGAGAATGCCTGGTATCTGACAGAGGGGACAACTCTCTTATTAGTAATCAAATAGGGCTGAGCAGTTGTTGCTGCCACTCCACTCCAGCGGCTTCTCATGCATCAGGAAGTAGGAGCTGGCTGCCCTGGGAGCCTGGATGGATTACCAGAGCTACTGCTGTCTGAACTCAAATTCACACAGACACACGTAGATACACACACACACACACACACACACACAGACTAGGACACACACACACACCACCAACACTCCATGAGCACGGCCATCCTCATATGCATGCATGCAGCTTGTATGTTGTTTATGCTTTAACGCTTGACAGTCACAGTGCATACAAGAAAAATTACGGAGGATTTTTTGCTGTATTTGGGACCAAGCAGACCGCTTAATTTATTACTCAAGTGCGATTGTACGTGAAGGGACGATACTGCGTACATTAACATATAACTTGAAACATCTACTTTGCTTAATTTCCGCTGCTTTCATGTTTGCTTTGTGTCGCTCTGCTGCCTTTTATTGCTTAGAGTTTCACACACCATTGTTCTTCAATCTGCAGGACAAAACATGTAACATAAGTACAATACGCAAAATGAATGCATGGAGAATTAAAGTCAAGAAAGAGGGGTGGGAAAAAAAGAACAGGGAAAAAAGAAGCGGATGGATATTGTAAGCTCAACTGGCTCTGGGAGGGCTCGGATTTTCATTGTGACGAGTCTGAATAGGAGTAGAGTATCCCTTTCCTTGCACAATGAGCGGCTCTGTTGAAACACAAAAGCATATGTTCCTCATTAGACCCTCCCATTGTCTCCATGTCGTAACTATGAGCCCGTCAGCTCACCCCAACAGTCCCACACAGGTTCCCAGTGACTGAGGGAGAGGGGTGCTTGTGAAAGGTTGCAGGGTTTAGTAAGAGTTACGGACGTGGCCAGACTGTAGGCTTGCTACGCAAGACTATTTACCACAATTTCTTGACTTTTCCCGCTGTGCATATGGGTAAGCTTTTAGTTAAAGCTTCCATGTTTTACAGCCATTTCTGTTACATCTGTCATTTTCTCATGCACATCATTACAGGCACCTGTGTTGCGGTCGCTGCTGGCAGAAACTGATTATTTCCAATTGAGTAGAACATAGTTGAGTGACATAAACCTAGAGGAGAGGTTTGATTGTTGAATCAGGCATGTCTCATCTGTCTCCGATTACAGTATGAAAACCAGCTAGCACTGCCACATTTCCTAGAGAAACAGTAGCATGGCCGAACCTTAAGAAACAGATTTGGAGTGAATCATTGATGGCGTTCATTCGCTGTAACATTTTCCCAGATGGTAAGAGGGGAAAGCGCACACAGCTAGCTGGCATCTAGCAAGACATTAACTGGCGTTCCCATGGATCTGGCATATCCAACGGAGTTTGGGAAACTTATCATTCCAAATGTGTCCTATTTTCCTGCGGTCAAGCCAGACATCTGTTTACCCTATTTTCTCTCAGAGTTTTGATACAGATTTTCACTCAGATTTTTGAAGAGGAAGGATTCTCTAAAAAAAAAGGTTGGTTAGATATAGGCCCAACAGCTGTCACAAAGTTTCAGCGCTGCTTGGTCTTTAAATATTTCAGCACTTACATTTGATGCCCTTGCATTATTTATACTTCATTTTGGATGAAGAAAGGTCCTATTTTTGTTGCATTTGGGTTGGTATATATGTGTCATATCAAACATCGTTTGAGAAAGTCAGTACATATTTTATTCTACAAAAAAAAATTCTATTGTGTTTCAATAGTGCGTGTGTACTTTTTGAAGAAAACATTTCCAAGTCAGTTGGTGCTTACGTTAAATACAAAAAACTGCACATTTATTTTTTGTCTAATTGAAGCACTTTTGCTATGACCGCATCGCTTTGCAGTTCGGTATAATCATCTCTCCCCTTAATAAATCCAGCAGTGCTACAGATGTCACATTTATAAGTTAATGGTGCCTTAAAGTAAGTGGGGGTGTAGGTTTATGCAGTCGGTAATTTGAGTCTTTAGAATTATAGTGATGAGGTACCCAATATCTGATTAGATGGTTTTCCCATTTACAGTGCATGTAGTGTATAGCCAAACATAACTCAATTTGCGATGACTCTCCTGGTCTGGTATCTGTCTTCACTCTCTTGCATATTGACTTTGTCTTCTCTTGTGTGAAAGATTAGATACATTGTTCAGGCTTACACATGGATTTTGTAATAAGACAGCACATGTTGTTGAAAGAGGATAGAAAATGACTCATTCTGCGTGTCAGGGTTCAAAGGTCACATTTTACTCTGAAAACCCAGAGAAATTTATGCAAGTAGAATTGAGACCAATAGCTAGAGAATGTGTTATCAATGTGTATTCTTCCCATATATGAATTTTAAATTGAATGTGTGTTTATACAGTTTAACATCTTGTGTCAATTTACGCTGCCATTCACAAACGGACTCTGGACCAGATCTAAACATGTCAGCTCCATTTATTCCAGCGGCTACGGCACTACCTTTCACTTCCTGTCACAAAGGTCAAAGAGCACTGACCTTTGGAGTGCAGCCAAGCCACTGAATTATTCATGACATTGACTGTTTTTTTCCCCTTATTTCTCCCCCTTGTCTTTTTTTTTTGGTCAGCACACATGGTTGTGCTGTGGGAGGCTTTTATTCATTTAGCTCATTTATAAAGGCCTCACCGCACCTGTTCGTGTGTTAATGCGATTAAATTTTGGCCTAATGTAAATTTTGCTTAGCTTTCTGTTATGTCCCTCATTAGTGAGCCTGTATTTTCTAAATGACTTTGCGTTATCGTTTCTTTGTGGAACACCTACGAGGTCATTTCCCAGAGTGCACTTGACTTGTTGTCAAGTTGTTTACCAGAAACAAAAGACCTGCAGCCTTAGAACGTCTCACATGTGGTTCCCTCGGCCTTCTAAGAAACAAATCGGAAAATTTGTGTGCTCCCATCTGGTTTTTGCAAAACCGTGATTACCTCCAAAAGCTGAACAAATGCCAGTATTTATAAGGTCAGCCCTTTATGTGGAAATGTGATGTAAATGAGAATCAGCGAAAGGGGACATTAAACAAAATTAAATTCATTGTCTCCTTTAATGTCATTTACATTTTTGGCTAAGCCCTGGACTGTCAAAGAGGATTTCTAAAACCATTTTAATTGCACATCAGCATTGGAAAAGAGGGTGTGTTTTCCCTGAGTGGCGGTCTTGATAACCTGCAAAGAGAAGTCTGTTTATGAAGTACCTAAATGACATGTTTTCACTGCATCTGCAGAGAGGCAATTAAGATGGTACTCGGTAGGTAGTGTTAATCTAGCATTGTGCTCCCACCATCCATAATGAAAATGATGCAGTGGATGGGGTCACTGTTGTTGTGATAGAGTTGATTGCTGCAGGTGTTCCTTCTGGATTTTTTACATTATACCATTGAGCCGTGGGACTTGCACTGCAATGCTTTTTTTAGGCTTCCACAGGAAGTCATTTAAAGCTGTTAATTTGTATAGGAAATGCTCTTTTACTATGTTTACACACACACACACACACACACACA
>NC_045749.1:9816527-9823020 GCF_008692095.1 Etheostoma spectabile | reverse complement strand
CACACACACACACACACACACACGCAAACACCTGCACACCTTGGCTTAACAATATATCCATCTCAGCGTTTTATTTATGGTTGTGTTTGGTGTAATTCATGTGACAGATGTGAGTTTTTGACGCCCATTGAGAAATTGGAGAATAAACTGCTCACCCCTGCCTAAGTCGACTGAGTCGATGTTTGAGTGAAGCCTGTCTCCTCCCGAGCCAGAGTAGGAAGAGCAGGAAGTGTTGAGAGCGAAAGCTGTACTTGGCAGCTTTCCTTTGGCTTGCACTTGCTGAAAAATGAAACCCAGACCCTTTCTGCAGCCCCAGAGCCAAAACGTCCTTCCCAGTTCTCCAACATCTAGGATTGGGTAATGCTGTTCACTAAGCAAAACATTAGCTCAAATTATTCTCGACCTGTTTTCTATTCCCTCCTCCCTCATGTCGGTTTTATCGCAGTTTGTAAATGTCAAGACACGTACAAAGACGCACAGTATAAATGATATTTTCCAAATTATGCTCACATGTTTGGGTTCACATGAGTGGCGGCTGAACGTAACGTGGTGCCTGACGTTCCCAAGGGAGACCCACCTCACTAGGGTAGGATTCCCCAGTGGCATCAGCTAATGGCAAGACTTGACAACAGCAGAGAAGCCGGGGGTGTTGTGTTTTACTAGCGCTGAGCTGGGGTGATGACTTTAACATGTGTGCAGAGAAAGACTGAGATGTTTGTGTGGTGTGTGTGTGCGCGTGTGTTTTCTGTGTGTTCCTGCGCGTGCACATGCTTGCATGCACGTGTGTGTTTGCGCACGTTTGTGTGTGTGTGTGTGTGTGTGCTGTGCTAAAGAGAGAGGTGTGCCGTACGAAAGAGTGGCGCGGGCCAACAGAGCGACGGATTCGGCTCCAGCTTGACGGCAGTGAAAGACGAAACATGGTTCCACATGTGTTGAGAAAGAGCAGTCCATCTGTCCGTGGAGACAACCCCTCCCCCCTTCACCACCCCCTTCTCTTTCCTTCTCCTCTTCTCCTTCTCTTGCTCTCCTCTCCCCCCACTCTTTACTCCCCTGGTTCACTGCTGACAGAAACAAGGCCAGAGCTGGGGTGATGGGATGAATGCTGGGCCAAGAGCAACACTGGACGTTGCATATACAGTACACACACACACACACACACACACACACACACACATACAGTGAAGAAAATTCCGAAAAGCTTATAAAAGATAGAAAGAAGTTGTTGGTGGATATGTTGGTAAAGTTTACTATCTTTAGTTGCATTGACTGTCTCGGTTTAACGCTGCGTTAATGTGAATTAAATCTGGGCGTGGAGCAATGGAAGTGATTTACTTTGCTATTATGAAAGAAAACATCATCAAAATCTATTAAGATTTATTCACTGCTCCTTGACACACTGCTGCAATAAGCCACCATGGTGAAAATCTTACATTATTAAAAATTAAATCTGAAGTAAAAAAAAACATGCCACTCTTTCTCAAATATTTAGCAGCTCTCCTTTATAATTAAACTTTGTAGCTGTTTTGAAGACGTTTGGTTTCCTAAAGCATTAATGACACAAGAGCTTTGTCAAACAGCTCCTGATTCTGTGAATCACATTTAGGTCACTCAGACCAGTGTTTTTTTAGCCATTTTTTTCATTTGAAAAAGGGTCTCTTTTCGTTCTCTTGGCATGTTCTCACTCCCATTCAATCCTTATTAGGTTTCCCCTAATTGTCAAACAAACTGTTGGGTCAACCTCAGTCGTATCTGGCCGTAAAACAGCACATTAGGCCCTGGTGAGGGATATATGTGGTATTTCATCGGAGACGGAGTAATGCTGGGGTTTTATGGTTAAGTACCAGTTCACGCCCACGCCATTTGTTTCGCATTAGAGTGGAGGTTTTGTAAATCAGATCAATATGTTCGCTGAGATGTGATTCCTTGTCGGGATCTCCCGAGTCGTTCTTTCACCAAGTATTTTTCTTAGGGGACTGGTTGTCGATGCACACTCCTCCGCTCCCCCTCCCCTCCCATTCTTCCCTTTTTTCCCTACCACTGTCAGTCCCTCCCTCCATCTCCACCTCAATCTATTTCCATTTTCTGAATGTAGCAATTTGTAGTGTGACACAGGCAAGATTAGGATGGGAAGCAGTCTGAAGATTTCATCGGACATGGTCCTGCTCCCGCTGGTGTGAGGTCACAGGACAAAGATGGGGGAAATTCAGGGATAGGGTCATCAGTTACCTCGGGGAAACGAGCTGGTCCGCTGGCTGCTCTGTTGGCCCCAGGGGTGCCTGGGATATATCGGAGGAGAAGCCCCAGAGAAAGAGCCCTGAACCAGTGTCATTTATTAAAAGTGACAAGTTATTTCTAACTATAGCTCTGTTTTTATTGTTTTACAATGCTGTCATTTGGAACAGTGCCCCTCTCTTC
Organism: Etheostoma spectabile; assembly: GCF_008692095.1. NCBI lineage: Eukaryota > Metazoa > Chordata > Actinopteri > Perciformes > Percidae > Etheostoma > Etheostoma spectabile. Next base: position 9,820,605 of record NC_045749.1, on the reverse strand, counting down.
AGGAATCACAAACAAGTGATGAATGAACGAGGTGACCTGCTTCTTAAACACACATGCTTGATGCACTTTGGCCACACATGTGTGCTGTTAAATTATATTATGTATTCTGCTGCAGTGCTTAAATTAAACAAATGTGCAGGTTTAATAAAAAATGACTGTATGATAAGTGCAATGAAAATATTTCACCATTCACCAGTTTTCTCCAGGACATTTGTTCAGTAAATTAACAACAGCTTACAGTATGAATCGCAAGCTGACCTCTGCGTAATCAGTTCCAGAAGTTCCACAGAACATGACCACACTGTGGTGTGTGTGTGTGTGTGTGTGTATGTGTGTGTGCAAATAGAGTATGGCTCTAGCGTCTATTTTAGTGTTTGACTTGAGTTTCTTTATTAAAAAAATACAACATTCATGCTAATAATGGAGTACATATTCAATGTTTGACCAGCGTGCTCCTCGTATAGGGTCACTGAGGTACTCGGCAACCCCTCTGATTTTTTACTGCCTGCCCCAACTGCGTTAATGATATATGACAGAAATTTCCTTGAGCTGGTTCAGTGGCAAGAAAGGTCCTGGCTAGTCTATATCAATCCATCTGACTTATGTTCCCATGTCTTGAATTACCGCTTGATGGAAACCTGCTGCGGGCTTCTCTTGCCAATTGAAATCAGATCTCCTCCACAGCCTGGTGCGATATTGATCCATATTCAACACCCAGGCAGCCGATCAATCAGTATTGATTTACAATAAAAAACACTCCTCTGCTTGTTCAGCACTGCGATCAATACTTTAAAGCAAAGGGGGAAAATGTTTAAAAAGAAGAAACACAGAATATTGCTTTTTCCATGCGGTGACCAGCTGGAATATATAAAAATGTGAAGAAATGTTTTATTTTCATTAGTGGAGTTTGAGTTAAGTGACCAAACCTTGACCACACTGGCAACAAGCAACCATGTCTAAAGTGAACAATGATCCTCTCCTGCCATGTGAGCCAAACCAATAAAAATGGTTTAACGGGATGACACTTCTATAAGGACTCATTTATTGAAGGAGGTGTGTCTGTTTCTGAATTAGTGGCACATCTGCACTGCAATGGGGAGTGCTAAAACTGTCATATCAAATCTATCTGAAAATTGAAACGGAATGCTAAAAGTGGTGGATCAAGCCCGAGCACTTTAGCTTGATTTCGGCGTGTTAACAGGATGACATGATTTCCTGTGGTTTTGATATTAATTTGTCTCATTCTCCACCCCGCCCGCATACGCACACACATGCCGGGCCTCTACCTCCCACACGGCCATCATTAGGGCCCAGTACAATGCCGAACACACTGGAAAAGACTTAAGCAACCCACTCAGCTCCAGTCCAGATCCACTTTTCTCCCTGTCACATCTTAGTCCTAATCTCTCGGACTTCCTCCCCTCTGCCAAATAACCGTTCCCATCCAGCAGGTCCCAGCATTGGCTCGGGCTGCCAACATCTGAAAGTTATTATCCCCAATCTCTGACATCCAGGAGTTTACAGTTATATAATGATGGGGAAAACCACATGTCCCCAGAGGCAGAGAACATTTTTGAGATGCCTCCCCATCTGTTTTGGGGGAGCTGCCCATTTTGGGCCAAACTCAGAATGGCAGGCAGATTTTTTTTTGTAATTTTTATTTTCTACCACTGGAACAGGCCAGTCTGGAAATCATTATATGGGGTGATAAAGCAAATCCAATTGGGTCAGGTTCCCCTCCACACAGTGCTGGTGGCACCAGCTCTCCCTGCCTCACTGCTTGTCCCTGACTGTGTAAGTGGTGGTTGTTTGTTTGTCCTAGAGAGGCTAGGCTGTGGGACTAATGCAAGCCCGGGGGCCAGCCAGGTCGGAGGCGACGGTAAACCCGAGCTGCCTTGTGCAGCAGTGCTCCCTCGCTGCCGGCTCGGCCTTGTTTGGACTGCAGCTCCGGTTTGCTTTCTTAGAGGGAAGCTGAGCCTCCGTAATCATTGAGTCTTTCGCTCGGGTGGGGAGCACAGCAGAGACCAGAGGGAGAGATGACATAGGTCCGCAGAGGCCTGGCCCGTTCCACCCCTGCTGCTCTTAGCATATTTATTTTCTCTTCTCATTGTATAGTTTAAGTCACACCATATTATGTTCGGACCTTATGCACGTGCATAGGCACTCAGATGTGATGATGTGGATGGCGTAAAGCTGTAGGCTTTGTTTTTACTAATAACGCCAGGGATTAGTGACTTGCTGACCTCAGTGTAATCTTTATTAGTCTGTTAACTATATACTCTAGTTATGAAGCAGAACTGATGTGAGAGCAGTGACACAGACATGGAGTTGAACACAACACACAAACGGGGGAACTAACCAAATTACATGCATTACTAAATCAATATGTAATAGATTATGTTATGTGTAGATTCATCTATGTTTCTGCTAAAGTGTTTCCAAAGTCTTACAGATTTAGATTTTTGAGACCTCCATCTTGCCCCCTGGGCACTCCTCAAAAATGTTTTATTCAACATCACCACTCTGTTCTGTTTTGTTACGTTATTGAAATAGGTTGTCGATTCGAATAGAGTCAACCTGGTGGGCCAATCTCATTCTAGCTAGTGGAGAGTGAAAGCCATCTCTGCAGCATAACCTCACCAGAACACACAGAGAGATTGGACGAGGGGGGCAGTGAGAGCGAGAGTGCCTTCTCCAGATGGAGATCCCAGATACGGGGGAAAATGTCCGGGCCATTTTCCAGGGTTTCCATAATGGGAATCTACCCCTTGCTTGCTTATTAAGTTGTGCACACAAGGAGGAGTGAGGAGAGAGATGGAGAGGAGAGGAGATAAGGGCAGGCGAGGCGAGAGATGGACAACCTGCACGCCGTCACCTCTCTGTTGTAAGTGTCAAGCAGACCCTGTCGGAGAAATCACAGGTCATGTGGATAGATGATTGTCAAAGCACCACATTGATATAAGGGCTTTCTTTTTTTCTTTGAGATGCGGAGGTGCATGATAAGATTTGTTTTTGTTTTCGGTTGGAGAGGGGAAAAGTAGGACGTTCAGGTCATGAAGGTGGACTCGCGGGTCAAAGGGTCACAGCCTATTGGTACCTGGGCAACCTCACATGGCTAAGCCATTTCTCAGACTCCTTGAAATGATTGTGCCGTGTGGAGGGGAGGGGGTAGGTTGAAGGGGTGGGCAGGAGAGTGATCTATCAGCGACAGCGGCAGACATGCAGACAGAATGGCAGCTACTGCAGCTAAACAGAGTGAGACAGATAGGCAGAAGTCTCTCATACGTAACACCAGGAGCTTTAAGATGACAGCGCTGAGTGTTATGGATGCTTGACATTGACCTGTTATACAGACATGGAGTATTCATCAAGGTTGTAGGACAATAGTGTATTTGTTTGTAATTTATTTAGTACACTGGGTGAGATGCTACTTTCCTCACATAACAATTGCCACTTTTGTAAGATAACAACAATCAGTTTTTTATTCTCCCTTTTGTGCGTCTTGTTAGATGTTTTTGACAAGACTCAGAATTTAGGTGATCATATTTTGAAGACTGTCAGTTCTATCAATTTGAATCTACTTTAAAAAGAGAAGAGGAAAAAAAAGCTCTGAAGCTTACATTTCTCTAGAAAAAGGAATATTTGTGTACAGATAGGCCTGTCATTCTGTGAAACAACATTCATGATCCTTTTATTGGTGCTCAGCCATCACCCCCTCTCTTCCTCTGTGGAAAAAAGGGCTAGTCTACAAAGTGGCTTTTTGCCGTTTGAGAGAAGTAAACTTCATCAGGTCGACGGCGAGGTGTGCTTCACATGTCACTCAGTCGAGCTCCTTCCTAATGAAATGCTGCATACAGATTTCTGCCTGCGGGCTCAGGGGGATAAAACCGTGGTAACAGAATGAAACAAACCCCTTCCCATTCCCTTCACTCACTCACACACAAACACACACACACACACACACACACACACACACGCACACACAAACACACGCAAAAACATACACAGACAGACAAACATTCATACAGCCGTATACACACAGACACACAGACACACACACACAGACACACACACACAC
>NC_045749.1:9806045-9816517 GCF_008692095.1 Etheostoma spectabile | reverse complement strand
ACACACACACACACACACACACACACACACACACACACACACACACACACTTGCTGGAGAGCATCCATGTGAGGAGATCCAAATCTGCAATTTATTCAAATATTGATATTTCTACTTGTCAGGAGAAAGGTGCCTTGAAATTTCCTCTGAGTACTGCTGTCAAAAAAATAGCAGGAAATATGTCAGATAATTCATAAATGGAGTTCAGCGCTGCAAAGTCAGTTGGGAACAGCAAAAAATATATATGCTTGTCAATGAAGAATAGGAGCAATATTACAGAGCCTGCTGCTCATTCTTCCATCATGTCAAGCAAACAGCTTTTGCAGGCCGTAAGTGTATGTTTCAGTCTCTGTGTATTTGTGTATATGCATGTATATTTGTATATGTCCCTGTGTATATACATGTATATGTATATTTATTCATGTGAATTTGTGTTTGTGCGTTTGCTATGTTGTGACTCCTACTTAGATGTGTTTGTTATCTTTTTCCATCAAGACACCCCATTTCCCATCTTGAAGCAGCCAATGGGAATGTGTCCTTTTTTTTTTTGCAGAGGTCCGTAACCGGACGCTGGCCTCCATGTGGTTTAAATTAGGGCCCCCGAAACTGTGAAGGACGCCTCGAATGACGTTAGGCACTTGTAGACCAAATTCCATTCTGCTGAATGCTGGAGAAAAGTGCTCTCCGGAATCCTCCGAGATTTTTTGGCTCGGGCCCTCCAGCGATTAAAACAGGGCGGAAACCAATAACTCAATGAATCATGCGGCAACGTCCCATGAAATCTCTCATTGCTCTGTCACACCCTCATGCAAACCCAAATCAACTCGAACTCTGCTGATTAGTCCTTTTTCCAGAGATATTGGACAAAAGACTTGTTCTTTCTCCTGTTTATTGAACAGAACTTTCAACACTTTGAGCAGAAAAGGCCATCTCTCTCCTGTCTTCCTGTCTTCTTCCCCAGTTAGTTACCTCCATTTTGACAAAGTGTGGGCTTCCTGATGATGCATCGCTTGACCATGTTGTGCCAAGGCAAAACAGAATAGGACTCCACATATCTTCTGCGGTCATGTGATGCCATAGTTCATAGCCGTTGATGAGATGCAGTTTGGCACAGCTTGGGACCCATCTGGGAGATGCAGATATGCAGACAGGAGAAGTATTTTACAGCAATGCATCTGCACGCTTGAAGAGCTATTTAGCATATGCTGCTATACGAGAGAATTTGCTTTGCTGTTGCCAGCTGCAGATTAGTCTTCATTTCTCCAAAATCCGACTGAACAGCTGATCCATAGTTGTAGACGGCTAGCATTGACCGAAATAATGTTTTATGTTAATGCAGCAAGTTACTTCACATTTCAGATTTACTTCTGCATTTCGTTGAATTATTCTCTTAAAATTACACAGGAAAAACCAAGTCTATTTCCAGTTTTTCTTGTATCAACAATAATAATGTCAAGCAGTGCAGTAATGCTGCTGCCAGCACTGGCCAGTTTGTTTCTGTTAGCTCTTGCAGAAGTCAAAGCCCATGCTGCTGCTCTAACTCAAGTGGCTATGTTAGGCCATCTAGGGCATGGCAGGCGGTTGACAGTCCATGCAGCCTGTCTACCCACAGGACATCTCCACATAGTGTGTCCACAGTGGGGCCAGTGCTGTCATCTGGGCCCACTATGGACCACTGCTCTGCTGACAGTGAGAGGGTAAACGTTTACCACCTCAATCCCCCATTAACTCGGTGAAGGCGCTTCGATCCTCTGTGAAAATAACGATATTGATTGGAGCTTGGCTCTACAAACGAAATGGTTGCAACTAAAAAAGGGATGGGCCCTCGCATTAGAATATGGGATTTTCGAGGATAAAAGAGTGTTTGGATCTTGTTATATTTTTCCTTTCCTCCATCTCCCTCTAGCTTTCCCCCACCTCCTTGTCTCCTCTCTTTCTGCATTTTTATGTGTGCGCATGTAGTGTGAGAGCCTGTGTGTCTCCTAAGATTACCCTCCGCTATCCCCGCAATCAAACAACAAATGACAACATCATTGCTCAGGCCTTTCAAAATACGACACAAAAAGTGTGTTGTAGCTACATTAACTTGCAACAACCCCCTAATAGACCCTTGTGGGTTTTGTATCACTCCGCCTCTCTCTCCTCTCTTCTCTCTGCTAGGCTGTCACACATATCCACCCCCCTCACAGTGCGAGCCTCCGAGCCTCGGTGGAGATCAGGAGCTCCCTGTCGGAGGTGCTTTGTCACGTAGCCCAGGGAGCGTGGAACTCACCCAGAGCTGTTGAACAAACACAAGCACAGGGGCTGTCAATAGCAGCTCCGCAAACTAATTGCCTGTCAAATGAACCACCCTCGTTAAGCTGCCCTCACACACACACACACACACACCCGCACACTAGTGCGTGCACTGTGACATTAATACGCTCACACACACACATGCACACACACCCACGCACAGAGCCGATTTGATTCAAAGAGTAGTGATACCTTGTTAGAAGAAAAGACACAAGAGTGGCACTTCTCTGTTTGCCGCCTTGTTTCTGCAATCGTTACTGGCATGTGTAGGGCAGTCACCGTGAGATTGCCATTTTGTTATTATTAAGGGGAGCATGGAATAGTATAGCTGATGTAATCCAAACACATCCCACACACCCTACAGTATATCAGCTGGCACAATATTTTAGTTTTTAAAAACACTCATTAGATGGTAGCAGTGCTCCATACGCCAAATGTTATTGTTTTTGTGTTTGTTTTGCTTTTTTTTTCTGTAGTCATTAGGCGGTAGCAGTGGAGTGCCCAGCGCCTTGTCTGGGTGCCTGTAACAGTGCTGTCGAATTGACACAGCTGGGGAGAGCAGCTTGAGGCTGCACGCTCAGGAATACACAGGGGTGTTCAAAGCCCCTCTCTGAATCCTGATCAGAGCGCTGCCCCGGCCAACTGATGGCCTATTAAATATACATGCGCAGAGGTCAGAGCTGGAGGTCCCGGCTTCCTCCCAGCCATGTGCACTTAAGCGGAAGGGCTGGGCAACAATAAAACCTCCTCTCGCTCCAACGAGCTCTCCCCTGACACCATCACCTCCAGTGTGTTCGTCAAGTACAGTGCTCACCTAGCGCTATATTACAACTGCCTTTGTGAAAAGGCCAAATGATGCATTTTTTACATGGTTATTATATATTTATATTCAATAACACCATGGACAACTCTTGCGTCTGTCTGTCTCCCATTTTCTTTTCTACTGTCACTGATAAATAGCCTTGCTTGATACAAGCGTACACAGAGTTTGAAGTGAGTACACATCCCTCGCCTTTGTAGTTCACCAGAGAGCGAGACAAGGAGGTAGAGGGAAGAGCCCCATAATGGCCAGCCATGATTAACATATTCAGAGTGACACTCTCTCTGTGTTCGTTCGTTAAGCCCGGTCTGTCTGACTAATGAAGTGGAGCGGCAGTTTATCAATTAACCCAGCACTGAGCCATTTGTGCTGGGGATAACACTCACGCTGGGTGTCACAGTGATCCAGTTTGGTGCCCTTTAACCTCCGAGAGTGTCCAACAAGGCAGGACTGTGTGACAATGACAGCAAGACACACAAGTCCACAACTGGAGATCCACTAAACAGGATTTGTGCCTGCTGCTGGCCGGCAAAATGCAGAGCAAAGGGTGTGGATTGATTGGGTAATAGGATCATGAAAAAAGATCTAACATTGGGGGTTTTCAGCATTCTCAGACTTCGCATAGATCATAGCAAACAACTTAGTGCTGTCTCTATTAAAACAAGCCCTCCCCTGCCATTATATTTCCCCCCACTGCTCCTTCCTCCATTTTACATTGTTTGTGTTCATTAAGACATGGGCGACCTGCCTTATCCACACATCAGACCTAGCTCTCAAGAGTAATTGCGATGGTCTCACAGAGGATAATGTGGTTTAAACTCAGTATAGCCTGTCTATTAGGAGAGACATGATGGCAACCACAAATAATAAAGAACTATTTATTCCTCTCTCTGTGACGCTAACTAGGTAACATATCAAGCCAGCACCGCTAAGGGTCTCTCTTACTGTCAGATAAGGCACCCTTCATCCATTCCCAACGGCCCTTGCCTCGACATCTCTGCTCTTCATTTTCTACATGAGCTTGGTCATAAATGCACACACACCTCATATATATTTGATAGTTAATATTTATCCTCGCTAGGGAAGTGCACTTTACATGTGGTAACATACGATTACCTGCAATTCTTATAGCAAAGAAACAAAATCGATATGGATATATAATTCATGACGAAGGGGCTATCAGTTTTTATGGCTCTCTATCCAGGCTCATTAAAGTTTTATCATAATTGACTGCTAGCAAGAGTTTTTAAGGCATGTTTCTCCCTCACTTTCTACCTTTAATAATTAAGTAAAGTTTAATTGGTTGTATTCTGAAGCACCTAGTGGATGATAGGAGTCTCCCAAATTCAGAACCATGAATTATAGAGCGATATGTTATGCATTAACCTGTCAGTTTGTTCATTTGTTAAGGCAAAAAAGTATGGTCCCATCCCCCCAAATCACATCCAGAAATCGAATAACTGGCTGGGGTCTTCAAAAAATTCCTTTTTATGTCTTTCATTGCTGTGGTAATGTAGTGACATGACGCTGTCACTCAGAATGCTCCCATCAACCGCCAGCCCCAAATCGACTCCGCTGATTGGTGGTCAACTTGTTCTCTTGAAGGGAGATTGACAGACGGAAAATTGCACTCTCAGATTTCACCCTTCATTCGTTGCAGTTGTTCTTCCACTCGTCAACTCTCCGCCATGCCTGAGACAGACAGAGGCTTTATCCATTAGCTGTTGGCTTGGCGGGTGGGTGGGCAGATTGAGGCGGGATGGAGGAGGAGATGGGGGTAGGAAGACAATCCTACATTTGAGCACTCTGAGGGAAAATCAATCATGTCATCATAAGTGAGAAGTATGGATGAATTTCATCAGCTGGTTCCTGTCCTGTTCACGCCGCTGGCTTTCTGACTGGCCTGTCCCTCTGATTGGCATCCTCAATGACCCTTAAATCCGAAAAGGGAGAAGATTTTGAAAACACTTTAAAAAAAGAAATCGGACAGTAGTTTCAGGGTCACAATTTCCCGCTATTCCTGCCGCTACTCTGTGGGAAACCTCAAGTGGTTTCTCTTGACAGTGGTAATAGATTTACCATATGATTTTGTGCCAAACCAGCATTAGGCAGTTTTGTAAGAAAATGTTTCTCAACTATTTTCCGTCCACAGCAGATATGATGAAGTGTTATAAAGGGCAGCGGCACTCTGCCACTGAAAATGTGTTTTATAATTTTACCCATCATCTCACAAGGTCACCGATGAGCACTAAAAGCATCATAGGTATAGGATGTGAAGCAATCAAAAATGGATGAAAGTGAAGACATGGAAATCACAGATGAGAAATTGACAGGCGTTTACAGCCTTGTTGTTGATGTGAGTGACAGAGCGGGGGAGAAAGTGAGAGGGAACGAGTGAGGAGAGGGAAAAAGGCAGAGTTAAAGTGGTGATAAATTTAATGGAAAAATCAAATACAAAACAAATTCATTCCTCTAAACTTGATGCTTCACTCGTTCTTTTCTTGGCCTGTGCTAAGCCTTAGAATAAACTGTCACTCCTTATCGATCGCATCTGAATTGTTACCGAGATTTCTGAAAAGTAGTCTTGACACACACCCCGCGAATAGTAATCTTGGGAGATGAGAACATACAGACTGAACAGCTAACACCCCTGACTTAAAATAAAAGAGGCTTTTCTTCTCTCCCTTTTTCAAATCCGAGCTAATACACTTTGGTGAATTACAAATTCAGTGATAAATATGTTGCGGTGAAAGATGTGCCCTTGTTGGATTTTGTTGTCTTTGCTGGTAACTGTAAATGAATGGGTAGAGGGTCAGGTGAGGGGTGGGGGCGATGGGAGGTGGGTCTGGGTATTTTGTCATGGGGAATGTTTTAAACAAACAGCAACTGAGCATGAAATGTTTGTACACAATTTGTTTGCCATTTGTGATGGAGATGACATGATCAAAAAATCAATTCACTTCACATTTGATTTCCAGCAAGCGGTTAAAAGACCGCTGTCAACGACACCCACTGAAATTTGTGTATCATGGTATGGTTCATTATATTCCGATGGTGTATTAATTATGGCTATAGATAGAGAGCTCTTCTGTGAGTGGTAGCCTAGCTGCTGTGTGCCAGGGGGAGCTAGCCTGAGGAGGAACGCGCTGCTTGTATCCACTCATCCCTCAGCTGACAGGCTTGCTCCAGGAGAAAAGGATTTCTCCGGATTGAGTGCCATTTTCTCTTCTTTAACAAGGAAATTAGTGTGTAAAGGAGATCTGTCAGGATAAAGTGCAGCTTGACTGCTGCTGCCCTCCCCTCCTCTCTGTCTTTCTTTCCCGCCCTTCCCTCCCTTCGCCATTCTGTAACTTGCTCTCCACCTCTCTCTCACTTTCTCTCCCTCTATCCGTGCTCTCTTTCCTTCCTCTCTCTTTCTTTCCCTTCTCCCCCATTCAATGGCTCCCTCAGGGGATCTTCCTTGAGCATTAGCAGAACACATCCAATGTCCCAGCTACATGATTCCATGATATGATTTGTACTGGGGATTTGCAATAATCCGCAAATAAAGTTGAAAGTGAATGACTCTCAATAAGAGACGCAGACAAGCACAACCAAACCTTTTAAGACTTTCTTTATCTTTAATGGCATGAAAAATGAATTTGTTTTGCATTGGATCACAACAATTTAGCAATGGCCTGAGTATGTTGTTTTGTCTTTGGTTTTTATGATCATGATTAATTCCTGCACAGGAACCTCAGTGATATACATAATGCATCATTCGCTCATTTAAACGTTCAGTTCCTCTGCAGTTGCAGAGAGCGTGGTAGCTCATTACACATTACCCATGTGTGCCTGGGAGTTGGAGTGTGCCAGGTACTCACTTGTAGTCAAAGATACAGTATCTTGCCGCTTGAGCAGTATGTCACAAATTGACAGTGCGATTAAACTCAGGTGTCATCTCCACCACTCCAGCTTCATCCACCACATGTTAGTCCCTTCTTTTTGTTCCAACATTAGTGAGAACTTGCTTTTAACTTCAAGTAGATAGACAGGGTTAAGACCCACTGGCACATTTTAATAAGACTGCTTCAAAGGTGTAGGGTATGGGAGAAAAAAAATCAAAACATCCTGGGTTAATTTGAAATGTACTCTGCATCTGTGATGTGAAACAGCCTCACAGGTAAGTAAGGGAGACAATTAGGGAATATCTGTAAGTGCAGGAGCTGCATACTAAAAAACGCAAATCACTATTTCCCCATCTGGCCCCTACTGTGCCGAGAACTGCAGCTGAGGTCCGATTTCACCCGTCAATCATGGCTGCTTCGCTGTGGGGTGTGTGTCCTGGTGAGAGAGCCTACCCCCAAGTCATTAGCACACACAGTCAAACTGTACTGAGAACTGCCCTGCACCGCTCTGTTCTGCACCACGGTTTAAATATCCCCAGCCTGTGACAGGATCAGTTTAGCGATCTGTAGGATTGATCTCCTCTTTAAAGTTTTGCCTGAGGCGACTCTAATTGGGAACGAGGCTGCCTCCCACTCCCCTCACTCCCTTAACTGTCAGTCTTGGCTTTGTTTACTGAGGACATGCCCAAACCTATTTACTCAATAATGAGGAGACGTGGTGGGGATGCTGCTGATCACATTGAGGCCCCCAGCGGGACTTCTGCATGCTGGGAAGGGCGGGAACATCATTTTAGACTTTTTGAGCTGGTGAAAGTTAGCCTACGCTGTCACTATAATGTAGAATACAGAATATTGTTCCTCCTTGCTTTCTCATACGGCTCTCATTCCTTGATTTGCAGAACACTTGTCTACCTCAGGGAATTTATTGTTTTCTCTCTGTCATGCTATGCTAAAATAGAAAAGCATTTAACAGACATAGCAGATAAGTAGTACCATTTTACACTTGTAAAATGCCCTCCATATCTTTTTATGCCATCTAGAAAGAATTGAGGCAGACTGAGAGCCCACTCCAAACATGTGAGGTATCGCCAATGTCTTGATGTGGAGTGGACTATTCATGACTGGAGTGCTTTTGCCTATTGGGCCATTTCCTTTTTCTCTCATGGTGAATTCCTCAGATTTTCACCCTAATTTAAGTTGTTTTCATTTGCGCTGACTGACAAAGCCTTTGGTGTGGATAGCAAGGCTATAGAGTCCATTGATGCCCATTGGGATTATGAATGATGAAGTGGAGAAGCTGCCGCTATCAGAGGGACACAACACTGCTCTTAATAGAAAAGCATTTAGAAAGGCAGCAGGGAGGAGGTGGTGGTGCTGGGGGCTTTCTGACACTCGACTGATAAGAGGCAGCTCTTCAGAGGTGGTAGTGTGTACAATGAAACACGCTGATGGGGATACAATGACACACATGTTGCGTCTGACAGGCGGTGATTTAGACGTGGGGTAAAAAAAAACAAAAAAAACCTGGACCACACAACAGAGAGTTTCATGACAAGATACTCTCGACAGAATTTTCTTGTGAGGCTGCCTGTGCATGTTTCTACTTATTGATTTGATTTGCAGGAAAATGCATTGTCATTACTCATATCTGGCCGTGACAGATTGAAGAGAGGCAGGGAAAGGGAGAGAGGAGTTAGTAGTGTAGTGGCACGGGAGTGAAAGAGAGATATGCAGAAAGGGAGAGCTGTCAGTTTGAGGAATGAGCCTGATAAGAGGAAGGGACTCGGCAGATGGGCAGAAGAAACCGGCAGCACACTTCTCAATTAAACATGTAAATACCAAAAGCAGGCAGCGATGGAGATGAGAAAGTTAAATAAACACAGCACCGTGCTGTGATTACAAGCTCAGAACACCACCACCTTTGCCATTTTTCTTTTTTAATTCCTGCAACTCCAAGAAACTCTTTAATCTGGCTGAATTTCTGTTTTAACATATATACAGTAAATATATACTGTATATATACAAAAAAGAAATTTATATATATTATATATTATATATATATATTATAAATTAAATATATGTATTATATAATATATATTATATATTCTTTTGTTTTTGTTTTCACTATCTCCTGTGGCTAAATTGATTAATGCAGAGTCAGATTCTTTGGGAAGTTGCACGCCCACCAGGATATCCTGATATAGATCTAATTGAGCTATTCATCCATTCAATTTGTCCTTTGTTAGAATTTCTCTATTGTAATATTTTTTCTAATAATTGTTGTCTATCATTTCTACATACATGCCCCCACCCACACATGCACCCTGCTGTGAACTACAGGGAGTATCTTAAATACTTCTGTAGGCAGTGTCCCTGACATTAATAACAATGAGCTTGGCATAACCACAGTACATTCTTAGGGAAGATTCACAGTTTGACATTCAGCCCAGATGCTATCGCGGCGCCTCAGTGTTTAAGACCGCAGAGAAGACAGACATCTGTCACTTGTTACCTTTGAAGTGAATAAGAGAGGGATGCAGAAAAACACAGTGGACAAAAGGCCATTCTGACCACAGACCCTCAGTGTTTACAAACGGAAAGGGAGAGTGACAGGAGAAACTTAAGATGAATGGATCACTGCTGTTGATCTCTCCTCCTCATTCCGTGTGCTAAGTTATTCCGTGGCTGCTACCCCAGTGGGGGGTGGAGGGAAACAGGAAGTTGAGAGAGGCAGGCAGAACGCCTCAAGGACTCTGGAGGAGCAGAGCACTGCAGCCTGCATTGGAAAAAAAACTCCCTTACAACTTACTGTACACTTCTCTTACCTGAGGTACCAGACATTACAAATGTGAACATAATCCACATTTTAATGAGTAGATGATGCACTATTAAGGCAATATTTGCAATGGTGTTGATTTGCCATGTTGAAATAACAGGATCTGTTGCATGGGCTGTTATTTTTCTAGAGTGTAGATTTAAGACTAAGTGTATTTTGATATAATTATTAGAACAATGGCCGTATTCATTTGTCTTCTCTTGCCATGTCTCCTCAGACCTGTTTCTATTTCAGGTTGCACGTCAAGTGAGAGCAGCTATATCTGGCTGGCAATTAAGCTGGTCCTGCCTCCCCTTGATGCTTGATTAGTCCGATTGATGGAGGAGGCCATATGTGGCGGTGTCAAAACTTGGCAGCCAGGCTCCATCCTCTCAAATGAGAGGCAGGCAATAAAGAGGCAGGTTGCCCAGAGTGGGTGCATGTATGCAAGGCCTGCAGCACCATGATTTGGACCCCCTGATATGTAGCATTTTCTCTGGGGTTCTTTGGGGCACTGACCACTCCAGCCAAGTTCTCTTGGGGCAGAGGTGGCCACCGGCTAGGGGTGTCACTGTACTGAGCCCTTTGGGGCACAAGCTCCAGGCAAGGCGTGGGGAGTGTGTGTGTGTGTGTGTGTGTGTGTGTGTGTGTCTGT
>NC_045749.1:9749449-9806031 GCF_008692095.1 Etheostoma spectabile | reverse complement strand
ATGGGGGGTTGGGAGGTTTAGAAAGCTGAAAGATATGGCCCCCTTCCCAATCTCGCTCGGAGACAACAAAAAGGGAATGCTTGAGAAGGGGAAGCAGCGGGAGGAGAACACAAAGACAAAGGCGCGGGCAAGGTCAGTCTAGCTAATGGGCCTGAGCCGTAGGCTGCCTGGGGCTAGGCACACTTCTGTTCTCTCTCACACACTGGGCCTTCAAAGACCCTTCAGTCCACCCCTCTCCTTCTCTCCTCTCTTCCTCCATCTCTTACACTCCTGTTTTACTCTTTTCCCTACTTCCACTGGTGACACTTCCTCCCATCAAAAGGTTCTGCACAGGTGCCTTTAAAAACACAATTTCTCCAAAACACCTCCCAAATACTTACTTTGGTCCATTTTATCAACAACTGTGATGATAATGAATGGCATTTCTCCAAACAGAAATTATTCCAGCCAGCAGAAGATATTTTCTATCTTAAACTAAGAGGACACAGAATTCTTCAGTTTTGTCTGCTTTCACCGGCCGTCATTAGGTCCAAGGTGGGTTTCCTGGAAGTGCTAAGAGGAACTGTTGGAAATGAGGAGGAGGTGGAGTGTTGTTGTCAGGTTGGCTGGCTGGCGTTGCTTGGCTCCACTCGAGGGCTCCTTTAATGTGCAGCGGAGTAGAATAAGTGAGTGGCTGTGGGCACCAGCTGAGCTCACTCTCGTCTTCGCCTGGTAGCTGAGGGGTGAGCCGCTGCCACCTGACACTGGGCACACGGCTCAGGGCTCCTCTTGGCAACATGGCACAGCACACATGTCCCCTCATTTGGATGGAGATTCAGACACAACACACAAAAGCTTTACCCCCCGGTCCTCCTCCTCCTCCTCCTCCTCCTCCTCCTCCTCCTCCTTTTTCTCCCTCCTTCCCTCAATCAGGCTCTCTTTTTCCCCTCCTGTTTTTTTCTCTCCTTCCTTTAGTTTTTGACGGCATCATAATAATCTGGGTATCTTCTTGATCATGCCCCGTGTTTTTTTTCTTCTTTTCTTCCTCATCTTCTTGGAGACGAGTTTGAAATTGCCTGCGTCAGGACTTTGCTAATTAAAGTCATACTTTCAAAAATGCCATAATAACTGTTAATTAGCTTGATGCTATTTTCAGCATAATTTGCTAATTAGTGGAAAACCTGTACAGCGTTTCTCTCTAATTACAGTATGGCTCCGCACGGCGCATCTGTGCCTTGACTCCAAATGATACCATTACAAAGTCCCGTATTACGCATTCTCTCAAAACAGTTAATTGCCTCCACAGATAGTGAGATACTTCAGTCAGCTGATTTTTATGGTAATAAATGGACAGGCACAGACACAAACCTCCCTGGTTCATATTTATGAAATATGAAAAAGGAAAACAACCTCCTTATGAGATGCATGGAGTTAGTTTGGAATATAATCTGGTTGGCTCTGTGATGATTTTGTGTGCTCATGCGTTGAGTTGCTGAGACTTTCAATGACGTTTGATTTATTCTATATTATAACCTTGTGAGCAAGTAAGCCATTACATTATAATTAAAGGGAAATATGTAGACAGTAACAACATCAATCTTAAAAGGTAAGGTAAAGGCAAACATCTGACAGATTGTACTTTCAGAGGTGGTTGCCATGTAAATACAAGTAGCAACATAATGTGGCCATGCCACAACTTATTACTGAAAATGTACCTTGTCGCACCGCCAGTTATTTTCATGTAGTCTAGCAAGGGGAGAGAATTATAGACATGACCACAGGTTGACCCTAATACATGTGTATACTAGACACAAATTATGACTCATTAAGTGTGGTGGGGAGCATGATTGGCATGAACTTTGACCTCAGGACGTCAGCTGTGCCCATCCTCCACTTTGCCCTGCTTTTGACAGCCACCAGTCTGACAGGGCTAGCATCGGTGCTGGCTAATTAATGCACCACTTCAGAGACCCTTTCATTTATGGCTTCTGAAAGGCATTATTAAATTAATTAAACCACCAAGAGTTAGTCATTATGAAATCAGGAGGTTTACATGGATGACAGCGTTTATGAATTAAACATCCCCAAAGTTCCTCGCAGGAGATACCCCGAGCCGCGTGTGGGTACCTAACGCGACAGATGTTTGCCCCCCCCCCCTCCTCAAGCTAACCTGTATTGCAAGCGATTTAGGTCTCATTTGGGGGTTTGAAAACTGAAGGCAGGAGGGAAAGAGGTTCAGGATAGCTAATGAGCAGAGAAAAAGAGGGGAAAAGGAGGTCACTAGCTCTGTTCATCTGTAGACAGTACAGATGGTTCTGTTTTATACAATACAACAATGGCGTACATCAATTTGTTGATCGCTAATAGATAGCTACTCTCAAATGAATTGCAGACTGGAATCAGTTGTCTGTGGGTTTTAGCTGAGAACTCTACATGTATAGCCTCAAAACATTTAGAAAAGCTGTGTGCTGTTTTTAACTCATCATGTGATGTGAAAACTACAAATGGTTCACAAGATAAATCCCATAAACTTGGGTTTAGCTGGAGAGCAGAGGGCAGAGATGAGTAGCTCACTCAGGAGCCTTGACGATAGACTCCTTTTCATCTGTGGACTGAGATTCACAGATTATCTCAAGAGGCTCTCTATCTCTGTCCTCGTCTCTATTTCTCTTTTTCTGTTTTTCCACCCTCCCTTTCTCACCCCACAATTCAGGAAGTTTGCCAGCTACTGTCTTTGTTTACAATGCCAAGGGAAAATGTCAGAGCCGTTGAGAAAAATATCCTTAGAATCTTTTTTTTTCATCTTCTTAATCTAACAGTTTACTGAACTTGATAAGTGTCCTATCAACATGCTAATCAAATTACTTCGGAACCAAAATTGACAGTTTTCATTAATTATACAAGATTATTCTAATTGCAATTCAAATTTATTCATTCCGAACAGAAGGTATTCAGTAATATTTTACAAAATTTGCATATTAAATGGAGGGAGTTGTGCATTATGCATGGTAATGTATGCAGAGTTTCTTATTTTTAACTTCACGGCCATATGTGGTGTCGTTGTAGGAGCAGGTGAAAAGTCTAAGTGTGTTTAATTTGCTTGACAAACATTCGGCTGGAGCTTGTCAAGGGGAGTATTGTGAATGCCAATCTTTATTCCCTCTTTATTGATTACCCCAAACTCTAAACATCTGGAGGTAAATGGCACTGAGAGAGATGAACTGAATCATGGGATTAGTACCTTCAATGACTGAATCACTATCAATTACTTCAATAGCATAATTCAAGTGTACTGAATAAAAGCTACAGTACCTTGGTTTGAGCCAGGATTAATATTGCAATTTAACGTAACAATGGAAGCATGGGAATGATATGGATGGCGTCCAACTTTTTCACATTGATGTCATGAAGCTAATGCCGTTATCTAAATATGAATGTATTTAATTCCTAATTTAGCCTTTGTTTGTAAAATGAAAAGGCTGAACGCATTAGGCACATGTTTTAAAAGGTAATGGATTCTGTGAGTAAAACAACCTTATTTATTCACTGAGACGCAAAACCCCCAATTTGCTCTTTGTTTTTATTTCCTAGAGCAGGCAGTGAAGTGCAAACAGCTTACTGGGAAGCTGTTTACTACTGTATATGACAAAGGGCGTGCGGGCATGCGAGTGCGTGTATGTATGTGTGTGTGTTTACTGGGAAGGGGGCGGCTCTTCCAGCTCCACAGGCAAGGTCTTGTGTTGTAATGTAAGCGTAATAATTATCAAACAGCATCAGGGGCTCTGGGTATGGGCTTTAACAGGGGGAGAACATGTTTGATATGTAGAATCAGCCCATAGTGCATCCATAGAGGGTGACTAAATCGCACGGTTCATGGATCACATTAGTATTGCTCTGCATCTACCCTCGCACTATAGGTGATTTCCATTTAGACACACATTTCCACATGAAGATAAATATGACTTGAATCGTAATTTCCCTGAAGTAAATATAATACAAATACAACATAATACAGTGTCAGACCAGGCAGGCTAATAGATTACTAGCGCGTTTTCCATTTGTATGGTAAGTGGTGAACCTAGGTGGTGGTCTGGCGAGTAACAAATTGAATGTTTAATCCATCTCAGCGCAGATTGAGGGTATCAGAAAGATCGGTAGTCGTATGAGTTCTCTTGTGACTGGTAGTATATTAGATAGTTTTACTCTTCAGGGGTTTGAGGAATGTTTTTGGATTAACAAGAGGTGCAAAGTGGTAGATAAATGCAATTTCTTATCTTTTCTCAAGTAGTCTGTTATTTTTCAAATAGGTATTTGGATTTGACATGCAGTATTTCCAGTCACTCGGTGGTGTAATCTCCAATGTCGGATTACAATAACATTAGCTCTGTTTTAGTAAGATATTTTATGACTTTTAATTACAGAATTTTATATTGATATCATACTGTAATATTGAATTATTAACTTGACTCTCTCGACAGTTATATGTGTACGGTATTATACTCACTTCATTATGTTCTCTTATTCTTTCAGAGGCTTCTCCCTTATATGTTAGAGAGTCCATTGTGGAAAAACTGTGACAAATATCCAAAAGATATGCGTCCCTAATGTTACCACACATTCTCTAAGTACATATTTAATTATTTAATAAATGTTTGCTCTGGCATTTTGGAGAAGCAAGATTAGCACAGCATCTCATATAAAGTGTGACAAATTGATATTTTTATATAGCTTAATCTGTTTACTATGATGTTTATGCGAGGAATTATTACAAACTAATTAAAGAAATCACTTTGATATAATTAGTCAGATTTCAGGAAGCTCATTAGTAGTAATTTGCATGAAAAATAAGCCCTGTAGTGGTGCTTAGACCCAGCTATTCGATCTGTGTTTTATCTGGTTACACATCAACCCCCATTGTTTGTTGTTTGAGGCTGTCTGAAGTGGCCCACAATATTTTCAGTCATTGCCCTTAGAAGCAGTGGGGTATCTTTTAACAAATTCCTCCCCTAAAGCAAGTCAACCTGTATGGGGAAGCAGACACATGCCTCTGTGTACATAAGGCAGGAGGAGTGAGCGGCAAAACACTGCCTATTTATCTGTCAGGTTCCTGACAAAGAACTGAGCTGACAAGTAAGGGTTTCCCTCAGCAGAGCAGGGGGGCTTTATTCACCGTACTTACATGCCCAGTCTATGCCCAGAGACTCATGTTATTTGCAAATCACATTCTTTGAAAACTCACAAACGGGGCGAGACATGCCACGCTACGGGTTTGTCAGCTCCCTTCACAACAGCTATCGCTAACAGTGTGTGGTTCGGTAAGGAAGCAGCTTTCTCTTAGCATTTGCCTTGCTGTCACTTTTTCCAACACATGTGATCGGTGTCTTCATGCTTGGGGTCTCTCCTCCCTCAGAGGGTTGCCATCTTCCCTTTGGACTGACAAATAATACGCCCACACTCCCACTGAAATAAAAAGAGGAAAGAAAGACACCCCTGGAATTACATCATTCTCTGCTGAAGCAATTCCTTCCAGAAATTGATGTACATATATCATATTCACATCATTAGATAAAAGTGATGGTAATGGTTTAAAATAAAAATAAAAGCTTTTTGTTTCTCAGGACACCCCTGTCTTAGGCAGAGGGGTTCAGAATGCAGGTACAAAAACAGGATCTGTTTATTCTCTATACCCTTTTCCCACCATGGACGAAATCCTTCCCTAAACATCCGGACAGAGAAGCACTTGTGTGGCGTTGATGTCACAGACCTACCTGGCCTCCCTCTCACAAAAGCTAAGGTATCATTAGCTAGGCCCACACAATGGCCATTCAACCAAGCCACTGCATCCTCAGGACTAGGGAACAATGTTATTTTTTGTCTCAGAATTATAAAGACAGAGTTTTGCAGGAAACCTGACAGACAAAACCCTTTAGAGGTAAATGCTCCAGGCGGCTTTTGGGTTTAATCTTTTCCCATTAGCATTTTGCCCCCCCCCCCCCTCTCTTGCTCACACACAAAGACCATATTTACAGGGTCAAAAGTAAAGGCTCTGAGTCTCTGGAGACTGCTTTTTGTATAAATGTTTTCTTCATATTGACAACACTTTTATTTTCTGTTGATGTATTTAAAATAGGTTACTGAATAGTTGACTGCAATCTTTCACAGGTATGTTTGTTTGTGGTGGTAAATACATTTTTTCCCCAACAGAACAACAAATGTAACACACTCCTTCACCTTTAACAACATTTTGTGAAAAATCACACGTGCAAGCATATTAAAAATTATTAACCCACAATGCAGGGGTTTATATAATAAAATAGTTATATTGTCAACAATGCAATACAGCTAAGGGTTCATATGTGCTACCTTTGCGTGCTTATGTGTGTGTGGGTGTGTGTGTGTTTGTGTGTCTGTGTGTGTATGTGTATGTGTGTGTGTGCGTGTGTGGGTAGGTGCATCTGTGCTTACGTGTGTGCGTGCGTCCACACATTCACTTATGCTTGTGTGTGTGTGGTGTTTGTGTGCTGTGTGTGTGTGTGTGTGTGTTTATGTGTGTTTGTGTGTGTGTGTGTGTGTATGTGTGTGTGACTCCATGTGTGTGATTCATTCCAGGGCAGTTTTAGTCCTTATAAAATATTCATTTTGGTTGTGCAGGGCCCTGTAATTGCCATCTCTCACCCTGAATTATTTATACCTCGCACAGACTGACAAAGCTTTGCCATACGGCCCCAGATGAATCAGAAAGCAGCCATCTCTGCTGCCAACAGCACTGGGCTTTCACACAAATATGGCAGCCACGTCTCTCTGCCTGGCCTCTCTTAATTTGACATTTTCTTTTTCCTCCTGCCTTTGTCCTAGGTGCACAGAAAGGTTACCTGTTAGCTTTAAGCACCGACCTGCTCTCTGTCTTTCTGTCTCTATCCCTCCCTGCCTACATGACAGTCCACAGTGTGTGTGTTTTTTTTGCCTTCTGAAAACGCGCTAATGTGGTGGCGATGTCAGAGTGGCTGCCTCATGTTTTATGATGACTGACCAGTCCTGACAGCCACTTTAGATGTATGTATAATACATTAGTAATAATATGATGTAGAAATACACTGGCATACATTTGAGCATGCATGGACAGACAGCAAAACCATTGACTCACCAACCTATATATAAAACACACACACAAACACACACACACACACACACACACACAAACACACACACACACACACACACACACACACACACAAGAATAAGCCCCCACTGGCTTGCTGGATCCAACATGGCTGTCGGTAAACGGTCAAAGACCCCCTGCTGGCATTGCCTGTACAGCTGCGTTCCTCTGTGTCTTGCCTGGGTCTGATCACTCCAAGGTGCCACATGAGAGGGACAGCACTGTAGGGCTCTTATTGTAGGGCCACAACCAACACCCTAAATATTACTATTTACCCTGGCGATTTACTTCAACATATGCTTATCTTCCATCTCACTAGCGCAAGGAGGTGCTGACTGGTATTTCCTCAAGGCCCCAAGCCTTACGTGATTATTTTTGTAATGTCAGCAACCTCACGACCGACATCTTTGAGACTGTCATAGTCATTATCAGTAATCATCATCACACGGTTTTTATGGTGCCGGTGAGGATTCAATAATATTTCTGAATTCCAGTTTGGATGTAGATTATGTTGGCTCTATAGCGGCAACCAATGTTTGATTCGTTTTTACAACAGGGCCACGCAAGACAAAACAACGCAGAATTATTTATGTTTTGTGTCTTATTATATTGTCTTCAAAGTCCTGGTAGAGAAAAGGCGTATTCAGAGTAAAACAAAGAACAGCGTGCAACAGTACACAGCCTCAGCAGTATCTTGATGTGAGGGGATGGGTGAGGCAGAGAGAAAGCTTGGGGCTAAACATGCAGTATGTGGCGGGCTGGAGCTAAAAGCTGCATAAAGCACACAGCCTTAGTCCACTGTTAGCAAGTGATGGATAGTTAGCAGGAGCTCCGAGTGTTCGTCTAATCTGTAACAGTAAACCTGTGCCAAAGCCTGAAAGGAATCAGTGGGGGCTTGCTAGGAGTGGGTTTGACGTGAAACCATTTGTGAAGACGAGCGATTTTCTTAAGTAAGAAACTAACAGTGCCCAGAGAGAGAGCGAGGGAGCTAGAGAGCAAGCGAGACAGGAGGTGAGGAAAACGAGTGAGAGTACGAGAGAGAGAGAGAAGCAGGAAGAGATACCATAATGAGTCCTGTAGCCATGGAGTAAATGAAGAGGGATTGACAGAGTGAGGGATCCTCAAGTGAAATAATGTCAATGCCACTCTGCCCATTAGAGAGACAGGGGGATGGTGGAGGAGAGGGTAAAGAGGGATGAATGGAAGGACACAGCTACATCTTAGGGTGCAGAGGAAGCACATACATTATTTGTGACACCCCTGAAACACACACACCACCAACAAAAATTTGAAATATGAAACAACAAAATGAACTGACAATAACAGCTGAAAGAAATAAAGAAATAAAATCAAAAAAAGGCCTTGGAAATACCCAATAAATTCTCAGAGACATGTAGTTGGGATATTTGATGTCGAACAATAATAATCACAGTGACATCTGCCTTGCTGCTCTCGGAGGAGATGGGCAGAGCCCGTGAGTGGAAAGGGTTAATCTCCCAAACCCAATAAGGTTGGATAGTGAGGCACTTGTTCCCTGATAAAGAAGTGATAGGATCTGTGGGTCTGGTCCCTCGGCGCTTGTACAGGGGTAGAGCAAATATTGTTAATGTGCTGTGGTTTACTTCAGCTAAAGCGAGAAAAACAGCTCTGCTTGACGAGAGAAGACAGCGGCGAACCAGAATATGACAGAAATGGCCACGAAGCTCGGCTCGGCCTCCCAGGGACTTAACTGGCATGTATAGCCACGACCACTCAGTTGCATAAATGAGTGCTCAAGAAGATTAAGATCTATAAGTGTCTCTATTTCTCGTTTTACCTGCTCCGCCTTGTCACAACAGGGATCTGAATGCAGTTCAGTGGAGTGCCTAATAACTGGACCAGTAGGTAGGGAAGGCAGGAGGCTTGACATTAAGACCCTGGCGTTTTGGAAATCCGATACGCTATTGACCCGTGTACTACTATCTCAGCGTAGAGATCTGGTGTCAGCAGATTGTAGTCTGACTCTTACAGATACTGTGGCCATCTGTCAGTGTATTGTGTAACGGCCTAAACAAATAAGGGGAAGCTCTTTTGTGCAATAAGGTGTACTATTGAAGAGAAAAAAAATAAACTCTCATGTTTGTAATATAAGAAACCAGCGAGTGAAAAGAATTTCCAGTAGCTCAGACTCAATGTTTCTAACAAGTCATAAAAAAATGATGCAAATCTGAAAATGAATGGATAAAAGAAATAATGGAATTGACAGGAGCGCTACCCTCCGCTGTCGATTGAGCCTTCTTAATAATACAACATTATCCTTATTTGCCCTCTTCACTCAAATCAAAGGGATGGACATTTATGCATGAGTGACATCAACCCTGCAATTAAGTTGGCCATTTAAATGAGAGAAGGCCTTCCTCACCTCGCCTGTTTGTTTTTTCCCCTCTCTCTTCTTTTTTCTCTCTTCCCGTCTCTGTTTGATGATGGTAGAGGGTGAGCTAGAATTAGGGCGATGGGTCTTCCTTTGAGTGTCAGCCTAAAATGATCAGAGTAAAGATAAGAGGGTCTAGCAGCCCTCAAATCAGTCAAAGTGCCAAAGTCGGCCTTTTTCTCCTCAATTACCGGGTCTGTGAAGCCAGGGAGTGGAAGGCACAGAGCCTGCTGCATTACTAAAGAGACAATCTATTTCCCCTTTGACCAGAGGGAGAGAAATCATTATTGCATGATTAGTAGCTTCGGCAGCGGGCGAGCATGGAGGTACTACAGGAGAATCGTATTAATTGCCTTAGACCAAGGAATGAGCAGGATTGTTTTAACGTTGATTTGTGGACCTGTATGACGAGCTGCCGGAGATAAAAGCTGATGTCAGGTCTTAGTTATACTGGCAGGCTTCGGGCATGCAGACAGAGAGGGTTGATGTCAAAATGAGCTTCCGTGGCCCTGGATGTCGTTCTCTATATGCCTGTCGATGTCTTCCTCTTTGTCTTTCTTCACACTTCATAGTTTTCCTATATGCTTCCCACAATCCCTCCCTCTACTCCCCCCTTCCCTCAGATGGACTACACCCCACCCGTTCCCGCACTCCCTTTCTCTCTCTCCTCCAACTGATAGCTGCCTTGGCCGATTATTTCATCCAGTGCGGTCCACTGAGAGCCTCCTCTCCCGGCTTTGGCAGAGCTTTAATTAGCCATGTTAATATCCCCTTCATTGGCCTTAATATCACTCAACACCTTCCTCCATCTCAGCGGCCACCAGGGTCCCCCTGTCCTGTCAGAACAGCTGATTATTGAGAAGGATAGCTTTAATCAAACCTAATTGCAGTTCATTCTTTCTCTCTATCCCCCTTTGCCCTCCATTGCCAACATCTAATGGCAGCGACGACTTGATATCCCATTAAAAAACAATTAAACAACCTCCTTTTGTCTCCGTGCGTGCCAAAACACCAGCACAAACTTCTGTAGATATTTAAGAAGTAAAAGAGAGAGAGAGGGGCCTTGTCTTAATTGCTCTCCTTCTCACCAAGGACCAATTTTCACTGTGCTCATGGAGAATCTTAACCAACTCAAATGTAATGGATGCTATAGTACTGCCACTGCTGTGGACTATGAAAATTAAGCTTATCTTTTTAGCTGAGAAATTGTGCTTAATTGCCTTCATAACTGTAAACATAAAGGAGCCTCTTTATGATAGCGTGGGCACTCAAGTTCTTGTGTTTATTGTTTCTTAACTTTTGGTTTCGCTGTAGTAGAAACAGTATGTAAAAGTACTAAAGTATCCAGGAAAAGAGACAAGACCAACTCTGAAAGTAATGTGTTTCTTTTATGAAGTCAATGCATTGCCGAGGAAATGTATTCTATCTCTTGCTCTGACATAAATTGTCTACCAACGGGTGATGCATGTACGCGCACATGCTCATGCACACACATTTGCACGTGCACAAACACACTGTCCTTACCCAATCTGTATGAGAGGCGACAGACAAATAAAAGTCGTATTTCAGCTCTGCTTTCCGCAGATGTCTGCTGCTCTACATTATGACTCTATGGGGAAATAAAAACAGGGTCAGGGAATTAGAGTACATAATGGTCATTTTGATGATCAGCCAACAGATGCAACCCGAAAACACAGTGAACACAATCAAGCGAAATGCACTAATGACAAGTCAGGTTTTTTATGGCCTCACCACACACCGACAGGCAATCAGCATTCTGGCATGGGTTAAAACGTCTTTTATTGATGTCCAAGCCAAAGCTCCTTGGATGTGGAGTGAGAATATTTTCTCACCTCTTCTCTCCCTCCTGGGCCCTCAGTAAAGCACAAGGTATAGGAGTCTATCGAAGAACGCTTCTAAATGACCAGTGCATGTGTTAATGTGGCCAGGGTTAGAAGGGTCATTTCAGACTCTGATTTATGGCCTGGCCAGGATCCCACTGGGTAAAGGAGAAGTCTTAAGTGTTGTGAAAGCGTCCTCACAGGCCACACAAGCCACTGTATTTAGCGGAATGAAATGGCCATGCAATCTATGGTGCAATCTATGGTAATCCAATGAGCCGCAGTGATTCTGTGAGCCAAGGTTGTATTACAATGGAAACCACAGTATTGCATATAGTAACGCTAGAG
Organism: Etheostoma spectabile; assembly: GCF_008692095.1. Classification (NCBI taxonomy): domain Eukaryota; kingdom Metazoa; phylum Chordata; class Actinopteri; order Perciformes; family Percidae; genus Etheostoma; species Etheostoma spectabile. Next base: position 9,794,294 of record NC_045749.1, on the reverse strand, counting down.
CAATGTGATGAAAAATAAATTTCTCGCCAAGGTATCTATAATGAATCGGAGAAAGCAAAAGCACAATCAGTCATGATTCTTTGGGGAGAATTTACAAAAACAAGTCAATTTCATTGTTTATGCTCTGTGGCTGTGTAAGATTTTACACAATAGGCAACATCTGAGAGAATTTTTCTTATTGGCCCTGTTGTTAATCTTACTCTTTTTAACTATTGTTTGTTGTATTATGTGTGAAGCCACATCTGATAGACAGCTCTCACTAAGAGGCTTTATCAATACATTTTGCGGGACCTGAGAGAAGGAGAGCAAACTTACCAAGCCCAGATCTCACTCAGACGTGACATTTGTTCAGAGACGATTAGCCAGGTTGTAATTTGTGGCATAATTGCCTCACCCACCAACAAGTGCATGGGTGTGTGTATGCGTTGTGTGTCTGTGTGTGTGGCATACGGTGGTCCCAGGAGTGTCCGCCTAATTGCCTGACAGGACTATAAGTTTTGTGGCGCGCTCCCACCTTGTTAGGTCCTTTATCCCTGATGCTCTTCAAACAAGACCTGGTCACAGGTGGGCCTCATTTGCTTCCCTATTGAACAGGAGTACTTTAATTGCACAGGGGGTGTCCTGGGATTAAAGAGGTGGGTGGAATATCAAGTGACTTCCTGTATGTTAGTGGCAGATGGGTGTAGGGAAAGACCCCTGAACTCAGGTGAGGGGATGAGATGACAAAGAGACTGATGCTCTTGATTTCGAGGGAATGACGAACACTGCGACTTTCTAAACTGAAATGGTGCAACGTCCTGTTTGTTTCTGATGAATGGATCAAATGGGGGAGTGTTACTTAAATATTTTACAAATTTATCATTTGAAAGGTGTAATACATTTTTTTTTGCTTTTGTTTTGTGCTCTCTTTCAGATTCTTCCTAAAGTTCTTCCTCAAGTGCAATCAGAACTGTCTGAAGAATGCAGGGAATCCACGAGACATGCGCAGATTCCAGGTGACTGAAGACTAAAATTTCACACATCATCCTTTGTCTATTTCTGTTTGCCCCTCACTGTCTGTCTCTCTTTTTGCAGACAATGCACAGCTACACTACACTAAGTCAATTTGAATACATTTCTATTATTGGCACTGAAGGAGGCAAAACCCAGGGAAAGAGAGAGTGAGGGATTTTGTGTCCTGTGCTATCTGGACAGAATATTTATTAGGGAGTACCATCTGACACAAATAAGGATATAGGATTTAAGAGTGCCATCAATTGTGTTCCTGACAGCTTTCTGAGCCTCAGCACAGAGGGGAAGACGATCCAACCACATGTAACAACAGTGTTAACTCAGGATCTGTCTGGCAGCGGAAACGCATACCTTCTTATACACACATATGCGCAAGCACGCACACACATATGGATGGATGTTCTTACATGCTAGGAGCGCATATGTTTGCTTTCTCTACGTCCCTCTCTCATTCATACCCACATATGTATACACTTAAATAGATATAGTATGGCCAATGAAAACCATCTTTCACTCATCTGAAAATCATCATTATTGTGGGCTGACAAAATGCTGCAATTTACACTAAAAGGACATTTTTACTGCATCTTTAACCCTCTCACTTTTAATGTGTCAAGTAGTTGAACCTTGTAATTATTGACCCCCCCCTCGTTGATCCATGTATCCAACCATCCATCCATTCTGCCCAGAAACTTTCACCACAAGCAGCCCACTAGGTCAAGGTGAGAGAGTGAGAGTTTAGTGTGATTTGTCCTATCAGGATAGCGACAAACTACAGGAGGGTGTTCGTCAATGGCAGCACTGTTCTGTGATAGACACGCAAGCCAGTATCCTCCAGGAGGAAGCCCAGACATGAAACAGACAAGACAGGGTGTCCCCTCCTGATGTCACCACCATTAGACCTCCCCTGCCTCCTGAAATCTTCCCTCAGGGTGAATGTGGACTGATGCATGACAGCCACCAAGGTCTTTTACCTCTCATTCCTGTGTGTCAAAAGGAATGCAAGAACTAAGTTTCTTTTTTTGTGAAACTAAAACATGTACATGAAGTCTACAACAACATTTTAGATTTTTTTTAGTCCAACAGTTAGTATGCCGATTTACAAAATAGATATCCCAGATGCTCTACCATAGGTGTTTCTCTGGCCAAAGTTGTGTATTCTACATGCCTTCCACTCCACTTATTACCCCCCAAAACCAGCTGGAGGCCAGAGAGGGCCCAATCCATCATCCTCAGCTTGGCCCAGCTCTGAACCTGCTCACAAGAATGGAGCTCTTTCACTTCCCCTTCTCTCCCCCTCTTCCCCCTCACACCCCCACCCTTCCCTAACCAACCAAAAAAAAGCGCCCCTTAAATTCCACTGCTACACCGAGGTCACTTACCGGCGAAGCAAACCTGAGAGGGGCTCTCTGTTTCCGGCTCAGAAACACTTTGGCCATTCACATGTGGCTCACTGTTTGGAAGATGTGGTAGCCAAAAAAACAACAACAAAAATAAGCATTATGAAATATGGAGTGTGGCTGGGAATCCGATCCTAGTAAAATGTTTGTTGAGTGATGGGATGGAGTACGGTTCAGTTGCTAATGACTCCAGTAATATTTTAAAAGGGAGGCCTTCCATCCTCAAATAGATGGACAGGCTGATCAATAATTCTGAGCTTCGGCTATGATGACAGTAAACGGAAATGGTATTTTAGTGATTGAAAAGTCAATTAGCTGAACACAAATGCAAGACACTAAAAAGCAAAAACAAAATGGCTGAGAAGCAGGGTAACTATAATGCGATGTGTCCAAAGAGAACAACCACTTCAAGAGGTTTGACAATAGTAATCAATAGCACACAGGCATATACCTGGACACAGACGTTTCTAAGCATTCATGCATCCCCTGTACCCCAGAGCATTAACGTTTCTCAGTCTTCATTTTTTATTATCTTACAATGTATTAAATTGCATGTTTCACCTTCACTCTTGTTGCAGGTTGTCGTATCGACGACCGTCAATGTGGACGGCCATGTCTTGGCTGTCTCTGACAACATGTTCGTACACAACAATTCCAAGCATGGGCGAAGGGCTCGCAGACTCGACCCTTCAGAAGGTACGCCTCCTTATCTGGAGAATGGTAGGCACATTTTTACATCTTATAATTTGCTACACTCCTTTTTCCTCCTAGTTTCTTTCAGACATCAACTCATTTTACAAATCCACACACCTAGTTGCTTCTAGTTCTTTAGAGTCATTTGTTCCTCCATCACTTTAATTTTTTACTTTTCAAGTTGCTTTTTTGCTCCATCATACCTATCGTCTTGACTGGAAATAATACGAATTACTGTATGTATTCATTATGTCGATATCACTAATGATGAGGATAATACTCAGGATAATTCACGATTTTAAAATGTTAAACTACTTGCAGTCTCCTAATGCACCTACATTTGTCCTAAAAGCCTAAGTGAAACATGATCAAATTGCTTAAGAATTTGGCTGTGAGGTCAATTTCCTGTCATTGGGTTCTGCAGATTTAGCTGTGAGTGAGCTGAAACAGGGGGAGGAAGGAGAAAGAGAGAAGGGAGGGGGGAAGAAAGGGTGGGTTGATAGTGTGTGTGTGTGTGTGTGTGTGTTGTGTGTGTGTGTGTGTGTGTGTGTGTGTGTGTGCGTGTGTGCGTGTGCACGTGTGTGTGTGTGTGTGTGTGTGTGTGTGTGTGGAGTTGGGGGGCGGCCTATGAGAAAAACAGAACTTACTGTTTTTCTTCCAACTGATTCCATATGATAGACTGATTGCCTGCTCAGCCAAAAGAGAAAAAAAGAAGGACCACCAAACCATGGGAAATCCAAAAACTAAAATGCACTAAACATAACCTTATGACCCTCATGGCCTCCACTCACAGATGGGAGCACACGCAGCTGAAAGATTGGAAGGAGAAAAAAAAAGGAGAGAACTGACTTGGGCCAATTGTGCAAATTGCTTATCTTCAGATTTCAAGAGCCAATTATGGCTGGGCAAACAGTTTATATACACCACTGACTAAAACAAGCTTCTCTACACATTAATGGGCATTAATGGTTCTATCACCAAAAGCAAATGTAATGTTTAATACAACAACAACTAATAAAAAAAAGACTAGACAATTAATATATCTCAGTGCTCTCCAGTCCTAGTGGGGGAAAAAGCTAATCTATTTGTTTTTGTCTTTATTAATGACTCCTCTACTGGAGAACAAAATCAAATAATTAAAGTCCTGCCCGGAGCACCAAAGTCATTATGTTCGTTGACGTTCTGTTTGTGTGTTTCACGTTTATGACACGATAGGTGTGGATCGCCTAGCAACCAGTTTCTTAATGAGGGGAGCAATTAAAGAGGTTGAGCCCTCGCCTCCATGTTCCCCCTCTCCCATGGGATTCTCTGTGTTTTGTGTGTCTATGTATGTGTGTGTGGTTGTGTGGTTGTGTTCTTTACAGGTTACCCCTACCCATCCCTTTCTTCCTCTCTTCACCACACTCTTCAAAGCAGCAGATTGACGCCCCGTAAAACAAGAAAAAACGCTATTGTCAACCGCCCAGTTGAACATGTCTTTGTCTAATAACTTTAATACACCTTCCCTCTGCTTAACCTTGTGTGCTCTCACAAGTTGAGATCTTTTCTCTTTCTTTTTTGTCCCTGCCATGCTCAGCACCATGACAAACTAATTTAACATGCATCAACAACAATTGCTGGCTTAGTTTGAGACACCTTTAACAAACAGAGATGTGAGAAGAGGAGACCCGGTCATAAAATGTAATTTCAGCCATGTCCTCCATAGTGCTTTGACAACTAGCAGGCAGACAGACAGCGTGCTTTAAATTAGCAACACATTCTTCCTCAGGAGTTCACTGGGCGAAAAGCCTCAGATATGTGGCTGATTGACTGCCTGTGTGGCTGAAACAGAGGCATTCTTCCTCTCAGCTCACACTGCACTTGTACAGACTTGCTCTTGTTGATCAAGAGGTGCTGCCCCCTATTGGCGCAGAAAGGGGAGAGCCTGTGGATGACAGACTGAATCTTACCATGTGACATTTTTGTTCACTTGTGTGTACTGTCACACAACAAGCATATTATGCATTCAGACACGAATGTGCTTTGTGGCTGCCTGTCACTCAAACATGTATAGATTCAGGCTCAAAGGTGCATAAACATGGTCACAAATAGCCGAGTCTTTCACACACAGCATCACCCCCCACACATGCAGACACACACAAACAGTGCAGCACCAACACACACAGACTGTTTCTCTCTCTCTCTCACACACACACACACACACACACACACACACACACACACACACACACACACACACACACACACACACGTTCCTTAGCTCAGTTCCACCATTATAGAGCCCCAGACAATATAGGAGACTCAGCATAGAGCCTGCAGCGCCTGCCTCATTTGCATGCCAAGTGGCTGTAATGCTGTTAGGGTTTATGCAATAAAGACAAGTGAATCCAGACTGCTGGGCCTAAGAGGAAGAAAGAGAGGGATAAAAGAAGGAAGGGGGGAAAAGGAAAGGAGGAAAGGAGAAAGAGAAAGATAGAGTATGAGAGAGAGGTTGAGAATGAGTGAGAGACTAAGGGAGAGAGAGAGAGAGAGAGAGAGAGAGAGAGTCAAAGGGAACAGATGGCCCAGGGAGAGGTAAAAGGTATAATCCCATCAGCTGCACTATCAACCGACCATCTGGACATCCCACAGCACAATTACAACACATTTCAGCAGGCAGAACAAAGGACGGCTTCGTGGGGCCACATCAGACCTGTTTGAGTGTCACAATACTAGAGCTGGGACCTCCTCTGCTCAGATCTCGGATCAGTTTTGACGTCCACTGCGGCTAACCCTAGCCACTGAAGAAAAAGATTAGGACGGATCACAGATCGGCTGCCTGAGGTCATTTTGCAGCAAAGTGGCTCTTTAAATAAATTCAAAATGGACAGAGTAACAATTCAGCACATAACAAAATTGACTATAAATCAAGTAAAGTTCCTCTACTGTAGCCCAACATTTGCAAAGGCTTAGTGATGCAACACTCAGACCGACAAGCCGGCTCTTTGCATCCTCATCCGTCCACTCGTCATGATGCCTATCATCTGCTGAGGGGGCATTGTGCGTGTCTGTCATCAGATCGCCTGCGCTGACTGTGTAATCCACTTTGCCACGGTCCCCATTCAGCACATGCTCCCCTCTCTGTCTGTGCATTGAGACATATGCAAATTTTTAGGCAGAAGGGTGGACGGCTTAGGGCCTCAGTCTCGGCCTCTCCATGGGTCCTTCTGTGTGTGGGAGGGGGCACTGGGATTTCCGAGGTGGTGTGTCTGTGCTTGTGCCTATGCATATGTGTGTGTGTGTGTGCCTGCGTGTGCCTGTGTGCCTGTGTGTGCATGTGTGTGATTGTGTATGCCTATCGTAGGTTTCAGGCTGCAGCTGCCCCCCAACAGTCATCGTCACCATCAGGCCCTCTCTTGCCTCCTCCTCCTTCCTGCCCCCCTCTTTCTCATCCCCAAAGTCAATTTGTTTACAGTAATTTTGAAGGGTGAATTATTTGCTGTAATCGTCCGCACTGATGAAGGTCAGGCCCTTAGAGGGGGCCCAGCATGCCCATAGAGGGTTGGTCCTCTTTCAGACGCTGCGCTTCGCAATTAAGGAAAGCAAATGTCACTCCTCCAGGCCTCACAAATGAAAATCTGTACGAGGTGATTAGCATGAAGTCAACAGCGCCTGTTAAAGTCAGATTCCCTGTAGTACCAATGTGTGTGTGTGCACTTTATGGGCAGCGAGAGAGAGCAAACATGACCTGAACAGACCCAACAGCAAGGCAAACAAAGGGAGATGTCTTGTCGGAGGTGATCCATACAACAATGGCCGACTGTGATTTACTTACTGGATGGAAAGGATAATAGAGGTTTAGAACTGAGCTTGTAAAAAAAAAGGAACTTGCTGAAATAGTTGCTCACATTTTGAGGGGTAGGAAAAACATGCACAATTCATAGTGTATTAAAATATATTGATGGAAATAGATTAAATTTGATATTGCTATTTTATGGCTAGCTGTCATGCTATTTCTGTTGTAAACACGGTGTTGTGCTGAACACCATATTAAGGTAATGCATCAAATGACAGTGAATGTGAGGCACCAGATCACTCAAATTAGATTATAATAACAACCCAGACTGTTGATGAATGGCAGAGCTACGTAGCAGAAGTCATGCCAGATGAAAAGCATTGTAATAAACAATATGAAATGGATTGAATCGATCACAAAAAGAAAGAAAAAATAACTCAATCTGAATAATTCATGAGTGCATTTCACGTTATGAAACCTGAAGCTCCACTCAGTGTGCCTTCACTGTACTGCATATGCAGAACAAAGGTAATGAAATAACATGAACCAGCAAAGCTTTAGCTTGTCATTTCCACTTTAACAGCCCGTATTCTTGACTCATTTAAGATGTGTTCAACTTTGAAATTTCACTGTACATGCGGGTGCATGCTTAATCAATTCTGATGGCTACATTTGCCCTGACACATAATTTGCTCCATCAAATCATTTTCCTGGCGAGCCCAGCGTTTAGCCTTTGTGAAGTGGACCATTTGAAGGGTCTGCTTAACTACACCACTCCAGAGCGCTGATAAATGATTTTGATTCTCATGCCTTAAAGAACAAATCCATCATTTTTTTCCAGGGGCAATTTCCATGATATGGCTTTGTGAGAAAGACATGGAGGTGATGCAGTAATGTGTCTGTGTGGAAAGAGACATGGGCCCGAATGTCAAAGCTTAGGTGCTGAATTTGCTCTTCTCTTTGTCTTGGATAAGCAGCCACCCCGTGCATCAAGGCTATCAGCCCAAGTGAGGGATGGACCACTGGAGGAGCCACTGTCATCATCATAGGGGACAACTTCTTTGATGGCCTACAAGTCGTATTCGGCACCATGCTAGTATGGAGTGAGGTATGATGTAAAGTTTATAGAGTTGACTTAACTTCAGTAATTGTATTATTATCAATTTAATTCACTTTCACTCTTGTAGTGTAACAGTACTGACTCTCTAGTTTGTTATTACAGAGGGCTCATTATTTCTTTTTCTCTGTAATCCAGCTGATAACTCCTCACGCCATCCGCGTCCAGACTCCACCTCGGCACATCCCCGGTGTTGTGGAAGTCACGCTGTCCTACAAGTCCAAGCAGTTCTGCAAAGGCGCCCCTGGGAGATTTGTCTATACTGGTGAGTTAAAACCTTCTCTCCCTCTCCCCCCTTCTACAGGCTTCTCCTGTGCCCCCCGCCTTCTCCTCCATCTGTCTGGATGGAGCCCTTATCCCCAAGTCTAGGCGCTAATAATGAACTAACCAGGGCACTGCTTGCTGAATGTTAAAAGTGTGAGATCTGCACTGCTAGCGAAAAGGTTTTTGTGGAGGGGCTCCTACAAGTGCAATTCGATCCCCCTCTAACCTCCCATCATACAAGGGCGCTGCCAAGCTTTGTTAAACTCAAGCTGTCAGGATATCTCATTCTGCCAATTCTCTTTATCTGCCCTGTTGCAAGACAGATAATGCTTTCTGCTAATTTTCAGATTTTGTAAAGCAAAAGGTGGTTTCATATTTTATGAATCTGATTAGAAAAGCAGTATCCAGGTTAAGTACAGGAGTGTGTCTGAAGTTATTCTCGTGTGTGTTCAATATGAGTTCATGGGAGAGAAAGAGTGCAAAGAGACGAGAGAGGCATGTATGTGAGAGAGAAAGGGTGTCTGTGTCACACTATAAGTAAGGAATCTGATTATCTTGGCTAACAGAAGGAAGTGGTGGTCTTATCTATCATCATTGGTGAGGAGACAGAGGTTGCGGGGGTCACAGCCTGTCTGACCTGGAAGCCTCTGTCTGTTCTTACTCTGATGGGCAGAATGAAACAGGGGGCGCGTCATAGCACCCTCACTTCCCCCAGCACCCCCAGGCCTCCAGCACAACCCTGGCCTTGAGCGCAGCAGAATTGCAAAGTGGGAGCTGCCCCCCCCCCCCCCCCCCGAAACCTCCATCCAGACCCCTTCATACTGGGGCAGCTGTTTCTCATCAAGTCCCCCCTCTCTCGCTCCACTACCACCACCAGTACCACCCCCAGCCATCCGTCCCCTTCTCCTCCAACCGTGCAGTCTGGCCTAGCTCTCCTGCATTTAACCTCCCTAGCAGGAGCGGAGCAGAGGCCAACAAGGCACCAGGATAATGAAACAGGAGTGTAGTGTGGTTGTGTAAGTGTGTGTGTGTCTGTTTGTACGAGAGTGTGAGAGCGAGCGAGAGGGAAAAAAGTGTGTGTGTGTGCAAGTGTGTGTCTGTGTGTACATGTGTTACTGCACAGCCCTGAGAAGGTGTATAAGTTAAGACATTAATGGCTCCTATAGCACCCTGGTGAAAGTGCCAGGTCCCTTAAGAACAGACCCCATTAGTCACAGAGGCTAAGCGGATTGGGATGATTACCATCAGGTTTTACTGGGGAAACGTGTCCCCTTCTCTTTATCTCTGTTGATTTTTTGCCCCCCCCCCCCCATTCTTCCTCTCTGTCTTCCATGGGTTCCTACTCACTTCCAGTTAGTATGAAGATACAATTACCCCTGGAGGCAACGGTGGTACAATTGATTAGTGCGCTGAATTAAAAGAGAAAGTCACAAATAGACAGGTCCGGCTCCTCTGCTCTGCTATTCCCTGTGTGGCTCACCCTGATTGTACAAGGGCTGACGCTTGAGAGAATGAAACTGTTAAAGAGAGCAGAATGCATAACACTGCAAGTAGGTACCACTGATTCCATATGTAGTGTAATTGCTAGGTAAAAGGATGCTACTTATGTTACTTATTTTAGACATTAAAATGTAAATGGGCTGATGCATTGAGCTCAAGAGAGTGGATCATGTATTTAAGAGCGAAACCACTTTTAAACCATTGCTTTTACGTCTGTGTTACAGCACTTTTAAAAAAAAAAGTCACACTACATGAAAAAATAGGTTTGAAATGACCTGGAGTTACAATAGCAACTTAATAGAGTGAAGATGGCGTGTGGTGACACAGTGCTGTCTATAAGTGCCAGAATGTTCCTGTGTCATTTAGGAGAGCAACATGTGCATATCAAAGGTCTAGTCATCAAAGCATATGGCGTCAAGCATGACTTGAGAGCACGGCTTGAGAGGAGTGCCTTTTTAGACATTTTTTTCTTCCATGTTGACTCTTCTTGCACTACCACCCTAATTGTGGAGATTTAACTCGCTCAATTTAAGAAATTATCACAAATTACCAAGAGTCAACACAGAGGAGACTGCAGCCAATTCGAACAGCAGAGGGACACGTCCTCACTCGGGTTAGTACCCTGGAACGGCTCCAAAACTCACAATCCATTCTCAGAAAGAGAGCACCCTGTAATATATGTCAAATAATCCTGTTGGCATTGACTATTGAATGTTTAAAACACTAATGAGACAAACAGACATACTATATAAAACTTTAGTAGGCTGTAGTTCACTGACTGCTTCAAGGAGCTTATATCTATACTTTAATTGGCATTTTAAAGGAAAGACACGTTGGTTATTTTACAGTCTGTAGCTTTTTACCTTGTAACAAAATGTCCCTTGGAGCTTGCTAGCTTGTCCTCTGTCTAATCCATGTATTGGTTATCCATTGGTTCAACTGTCAGCAAGGTTGTAGAAAATCAAAAGGAGAAACTCCTGGCTGTACCTGAGGTCATTACTTTGTTGCACTTAACACTTTATTAAGCGAAGCAAAACAGTACACTAGTTTTATCAGGTGATTTCTTAAACAAAAAGTCTCAATTTTCAGCATCATTTGCAGCACCTTAACCTTTTTACTGCATGGTTACACTGCTGCATGAAAGAGTAAATCATAAATAAAAACTTTGACCATACAATTCATCCAATTTAAGCTCCTAATTGCATCAGAGCTTTTGGTTTTCTATCTTGGCCAAGTTTCCACGAAAGCGCCCCTCCAGGGGCAACGACGCAGGCCCTTGGTAATATGGTTCTGCAAGCAGTCCTAACACACTCAGCCACTATTTATCCTAATCAGTGACATCCACATAACCAGGATTGCTTAAAATGAACCCCTTCCGCGCCCCAGAAAATGCACATTTACCGGGACCCCATTTGTCATGGGTAAATTGAGGGTCAGTAAACTTCGCCTGTATCCTCCAGTGGGGATCCAGGACATGCATCATAACGTTAGGAGAGAATGATTGGCGAAGGCGAGCTGTCACACATTTGTCAGGGGGAAGGGAACATTATTTGCTAATTTCCCAAGCTGGGCACTGACAGGGTGCTTCATCTTCAGACCTTTGGTGACCAGCATGGCTTCTCAGCTATTAGTACAAGTCAAGTGTTTTTTTCTTTTTTTTTCCTCCTCACTGTAAAGCGGCAGTAATAAGAGCCAATCGTTCGACCTCACAAGATCCAAGATCGCAACGCAGTGGATGAAGGATTTTGGATGGAGTAGGTGCCCCATACAGTGAGCTGCTTTTGCCAGGCCTTAGTTGAGGCCAGACAGCCTTGAGGGCTGATGGATCACAAACTTTCCTCGTCAAGGTGACGCTATCGACTCCACTGCACCAAAATCTGACAAAATGGGTATGAGGCAGTCATTCATCAACATAAGGACAAAGGGGTCATGTGTGCTTCACTCAATACTGGTGAGGATCAAGAAATGTCAGCCCTGTAAGGGATAGAAAAGGAAGATGTTTCTAGTGCAGAAGTGAGGTCTCTCTGAAGTAAAGCTTCAACTACAATTTGTTACTTTATGGTTGTTAAAAAAAATCTTAATTTCTATGTCTTTACGTGCAAGTACAATAGATCCACCCAAACTAAACCAACAACCTTGTAGTGCTGCAAATTAGAGATATAAATAGTTATATCCAGTTTGCATATCCAAAATTACATTTACTTCCTGTTCCAGTCTTAGAAGGAGGAACAAAATAATATGCAGTCTTGGACCCTCCTCTCCCCCCCAAAAATTAAATAAACAAACACAGACGTTTTTATCAACACATCAGATAGGGCCCTGTGCTGTTCGGCCTACGAATCGGGCCTATCCTTATGTCTCCTCCCAGCCCTGCCTTTACTTTGAAGTCCCAGACTCAGAAGCTGATCAGATGGAGAGCTTCCTTTTCATTTCCTGTCCTGCAGGGTTGGGTTTGGTAGCCGGTTGCTGGTCAGTGATGGGGTGTGGCTTATAGCAAAGATATGCCATAATCAAAGGCATTCAAGGAGGTATGTAAACAGATTTACAGCTTTAGAGGACTTGCAAACACACACCAAATACTTCATATAAGCATTGTATATGTTAAATTCCTAAACCTACTACACACAGCATTTAAAATTTGAAACTTTTTTTTAAAAATCACCCTGCTGTATGAACTGCTGCAAGTAAGTATGGAATAGGCATTTATAAATGTCATCACCACAGTCAAGTGGGTTGTAACCAGTTGGTACAACAGTTTTAGCATGTGTCAAAGCATGTTATCCACTAGCCATATCCCCATACCTTCCTGTCTCATTACAACTCTGGTATTTAGCACCAGCTCCACAGGAGTGGAGCAGACACTCATTGCCAAGTTAGATGGGCCTGGTTTGAAGGCCTTGTGAGCTTGTGTGGAGCGCGACAAGGTTCCACGGAGGAAGGTCCTTGTGTCCAATTAGAGGGCTGACGTGACACGTGCTTACACTCCCCCACTGTCAGGCAGCTTGTCAGGTAGGCTTTGAGAAGCACACTGTGGCATTATTCCACAGCGTGTTATCAGCAAGTGACCTGTGAAATCCAGCTCCAGGAAATTGATTGAAATAAGTACTTGCAGTTGAGCATGTATTTCCCCCATTACACCTCTCTGTGAAATGTATTGTGGGTATCTTTCAAGAGAAAAATGAAAGTATGGCTGTGTGTTTTTTTTCTCTCTCCCAGTAAGGATCGTATTCATTGATTTAATTTTAATTGGACCCACTTTTTGTCCCACAGTATCGTTAGAGGTCTGTTTTGTAATGGCTCTTAAAATGGATTGTCCTCAGTAAGTCACAGCATCAGTCCTCTGCCACAGGACAGATAGATGGAGGAGGCAGGGAGGGAACTCTTGATAGACGAGGATCTTTCCCCTCCTCCTCCTCCTTTCTCTACCTCCTCTTCTTGCCCCATTTTCAGTATGATCCACACCCAACGGGCTTTAAAAGAACTCCACACCCCCTCCTCCTCCACAGCTGCATTTTGATTGAAATTCATCGGCAAGTTTATTGAGAAATGAATGAGGGAGGCAGCACGGTATTGACTTTGAGAGGAAAACACAACTCATCTTGAATGAGGAGGAAAATGCGGCCGTAATTTAGCTGTCATCGATCTGTGCCCCGTCCATGTATTGATCTTCATTTTACAATATTAATTTGCGCTTGCAATCAGCTGTGAAGGGAACCCATTTGATTTCTGTTGGCCGGTAATGTGTGAAAGTCCGCCAACGTCCTTAGAGAAGTGGCACACATACTTTAAATGTCATCTAAGCGGTTCGAACAGGTGTCTTTGGCCCTTTCTAATAATACAGCCGATATGAAGGGAGTCTGAAATTATGGATGTGCAATCTGTAACATTGCTCCCTTTTAACCGTGTTAATTACATTTTATCTGTTGCAGGAGAAATATCTGCTGGAGATTGTAACTGTCTAGTTTTTTTCATCTGTATTGGCTCAAAGTTCATGAAATTTCAATGAACATTGATCTGTCTCCATTGATTTATCCTAACTGCAGAAATTTTAATTTCCTGTTCATCTTGAGACTGCTGGAGATGGAATCACTCAGTGGTAACTGGCTGCAGTGGATGGAGATGATATGGTCAGTGGTAAAACAGATGAGGTTTGCTTTGCGTGGGTTTGCTGTGAAAATTCCGATTTGGCTTGGTTTGTTTTTTTAAAGATAGTCTCTACATCTGCATGTGTGTTTTTTATTCTCTCAACACTGGAACATATCTATTGTGGAGCAGCAGCATGACTTCTGCCTTCTACCTCCTTTGTTTGCAAAGTATTCCAAGATATTCACTCTTAAATGTCTCCAGTAGACTCTGCTGAACACCAGCGAGGCAAGGTCATTATGTGTGTTGATGCTGTTCTGAACTGATCCATCTAACAGACCGCAGGTGCCTAGGAGGCTTCAGTTAGACTGTTTGACAAGTCACAAATGCAATAACACTTGAATGAACTTCTGCCTGTGCTGTTTATCTGTCTCTCCCTTTCCAACTCCCACTCCACCTCTAATTTGTGTTAAGGGGAAAGAAAAAAATAACTGCTCAATGGTGTAGGAGGAGTGGAGATAAGCTCGAAGCAGTTAAGTATAATTAGCGAAAGTAATAGCTGGCAAATGGCAACAAGGCTAGGTTTTTATCTCCTGGAAAGATAGAGTTATCGTAATAAGCTGTAATGGCTGGCAGGAATGCTAGTACTCTGTGCGAGCTTCCATTCAGGCTCATAGACTTAACAAGGAACAATTTCCCTTAAATTTACTGCTTTGCTGAAACATTTCCCCATGTCTATACCCAGATACTGTAAGTCAATACATGTGTTCAATCCACTTCCATATAGACTGAGGGCACACAGTAGTGTATTGCCATGTAAGCACTTCTGGCTGCCAACGTTGGCCATGTTACACTGTTCCTGTAGAGCGGTTACTCATGTCCTATTTCTACAGAACATGGAGAAGGAGCAGCAGACCACACTCAGATGCCATGTACACGCCATCCACTCTACATTTTAAGTGAAGTAGCTAGGGCGACTAAAGGATTTCTCAGAGAAAATGTGTTTTAGTAGCATGAAAGGACAGGCAGATTAAGGTGTCAGATCAAAATAAGATTGGGAAGTGCACATTCCGGGCATAGGAATTCTACTGAAGCCCTGCCATGAACGCTTGTGTGCATGCCTGATATTCAAAATTGGAAATGATACGGTCACAGCTGCACACCGAGTCATGCATTCCATTTCTCCATATTCTGAAACATGATCATTTACTCTCTAGAGTGAGAAAATTACTGAAATATTCATAAACACTGCCACATCCATGTGGAAGGATCAAGTCTCTTTCTTTGTCAAGAAATCAGTTACCATGTTCTTTCCAATTGTTATCAGCCGTTAAATTTGAAACATTTGCTGTCACTTTGTTGTCTCATTACTTTTGTTAAATCATCTCTGAAATAAAACCATGGAAACAAATCTACAAACAATTATATCTTTGCATGTGTACCGTAAGTAGGGAAAACAGATATAAGCGTTGTAATTGAAAAAGCACACAACCTGTCTAAATCTAAACAGAAAATGAGAGAAAATGAAAATTCTATTAGTCCATAATGTTCCCTGGGTACCCCTTCACATGTGCTCTTCATCTCTCCTGCAAAGTATTCAAATGCAAGCCCTGCCTTACCTCCCCGTGTCTCTTTTTCTCTAATTATCCATGAGGTCAGTAAGCAAAATGGGGAAGAAGCCAGGAGATCAATACAAATTATCCCTGAGCAAACCAGTGCTGACAGTTTGAATTGCAGCATATGTTTACCCAAAATCAGGCAATTTATCTTAATATCAGGCGAGTAATGCAGCAGGGGTGAGAGGTCACACAATCTCTCCACCTCATAATTACCCGCCTCTAAAACAGGAAAGTGGTATTGATTGGCCGCGAGCCGGGAAGCGGGCGTGACTGGAACGTGCCAGCGACCCCCCTCCACACCAACCCCTATCATACCTCCCCCCAGTTGCCCCCACCTCCTCGGTCCCTCCTCCCCTCGGCTAGACTCCCCACCCAGTGCAGGATTTATGGGATGTGTGTGGAGGGTTTCATGTTTCCTTGCAGCAACTGAGACCCCTTACTGAAGGGGTAAGGAGACACACACACGCTCCTTCCACCCCCACCCCTTTCACCATTTTGTGTTGGAAGGACAAGGAGGACCAAACTAATTTTGGCATGCATGGAGTCATGCATCATCATAGAGCACCTAGATTTACCTGTTATATCTTTAGAAGAGAGTAAAGTTTACGATAGAGTGTGAAGTCAGAACATAATCATGTGCCAAGGATTAAAAAAGACATTGGGGGGAGGTTGGTGTAAACAGGGGACAAAGGCTGCTGTCAATGTGTGTGGTGTAAGAAAAAGTAAGAAGAGCAGTCCCAATGACTCTTGTGAAGGCTCAGCAGATGAAAGAAAATCTTTGCTTGGAAGAAAAAATGTGCGGAGCGATGCAATGAATACACACACAACACATTTATTGTGCGGATTGAATAGAAGTGCTCAGTATATATCATCAGCAGCTCTTACAGGATTATTGACATTGTCTGTCGGAACCAGTGTACATGCTATGACTACAAAACTGTCAACTCATCAACTGACAGCACCGTTTAGCGCTAATGCAAGTCTCCATCAGCTGTCAAAAGCATTTGCATGAAATCAATAGCAGATGGCGGTCTGTGTCACCAATTTCATTACGCCGGGGTTGTTACAAAGATCATCTCCATGATAGATGAGATGGCAACATGTCGACATGTGGAGATCATGCCTGACGCTCGGACTGCGACTGCAGAACATTGAGCCATGTTTTAAACCTACACTGAAACAAGTTTAAATGTAACACATTGACACATTTAAATTACTCCATATGTTGGAATTTAATACTTCATATAAACTGTAAAAACTGCTGATACAATTCAGTTCAAAGTGTTCTTTAAGGGTACAGGATACCCTACCCTTCAAATCACATTCATCATAATTCTTAGGCCCGCAGTTACAATGGGGCATCATTATCATTGGAAAGGCACATCAAACAGAACACCTCTCCAAACCTAGGTCTCGTCCTGTACTGTACCTCTCTCCGGCTGTGTTCCCAGCATGCCTGGCGGGTTGTGTAGGCCCCAGCTGAGGCAGAGGACAGGAAAGCGTGATGTATCACCCTGAGAGAGCCCACTGACAGCCTCTGATGATGGATGGCCTGATTATGGAGTGCTTTTTACACATACACAATTTACATCACACTGAGCAGCGGGGTCTGGTAGGGCTGCTGTGCACATACACTCACTCTCAGCCGGGTACATGCACTCACTCACTCACACACATACACACACACGCACACGCACACGCACACGCACACGCACACGCACACGCACACACACACACACAACACACACACACACACACACATATGCATGCTTGTGTATGTGTACACATGTACCGGACTGCCAGAGTGCATAGATAAGAAAGGGGGTGGAAATAACAAAAGAAAGGGGGCAAATTCCTTGCTACAGCCTTGTCATGTACAATCAATACGGCAGATCAATCCTTTATTAAGGAGAAGATGGCGTTCACCCACATTCCGAAGCGGACCTTTGTAGTTTCGGGATGCATGATGACATGTCAAATCAGATTTCCAGCAGTGTATGTTGTTGTGGTGTGGGGTTTATTCAGGTGTGCCTGGCCAGGCTGAATACCACTGTACTTGCAAGCTAGATCCTTGCTATCGATTAGCACCTCGCATTGTCCATGCTTGAACACATAATTGCTCCATCTGATCACGGTCGAGCTGGCAATTACTGTATTCAAGTTTTGGCAGAAGGGGTGCATGTGTTCGATTGTGCGTATGTGTGTTGTACATGACTGCTGTATATATGCGTGAGTAGGTACAGTATTTGAGTGTGCGAGCATGCATGCACGTGTATTTGATGAGAGGGAACAAAAGGTAAGACACATGATTGTTCGTTTTCCTGCCATGACTCCCCGGCTCGTGCTTCAGTGGCCCTGCCTGACTGCCTGCTCTGCCTGACTGTGTGGTGGTGTGTGTGTGTGTGGTGTGTGTGTGTGTGTGTGTGTGTGTGTGGTGTGTGTGTGTGTGTTGTGTGTGTGTGTGTGTGTGTGTGCGTGTGGGTGGGTGGGTGGGTGGGGGGGGTTGCTTGCTTTCACATTCTCTGGTGTTCAGCAAGTTCAGCGAGCTGTGCGGTGTTAATGCTGAAATTACATGCTGAGTAATGAGTGATGGGCCAAATTACAGGCTGAACAATGAATAGAGGCAGGCAGCTCTTATTAGTCTCCATAGAAAGCCATTGATTTATGAAGCGCCTTGCTCGACGGAGTTACTCTCCTGAAAATGATATCTACATTGAGAAGTGATGTTCTCTATTAAGTCGTTCCTTCCCCCTTTACACTGCTCTCCTCCTTTCCTCCCCTCCTTCTCTCCTCTGCCCTCCCTCCCTTGCCTGGTCTTGCCTCTGAGTGTGCACATGATTGTTTAGAATCAGGCGGAGCTGTAAGGAAGCCTTCAATTACCCATTAGGACTGTCAGACATAAAACGCCCTGCTCTCACCAAAGTCTGGGTTATGATTCATTTACTTTGTGCCTCTGATTCATCGCCCAATATGCCTCATGCCCCAGATTACTATTTGAGGGGTGGGAGAGATTAATGGCTCCATGGGATCTGCTGCCGTATTTCACAGGCCCAGTGTTGCAGTACAGTTGGTGCAGAAGGGTGAAATGACAGCAACTTACACTAGATCAATGTGTGGACAGCCTTTCACAGATTATTAAAGCTCGGTTAGATTAAAAGACCCCTGCTATGTAGTTTGCTGTAGTCAATATTCTGAAGCAGATAAAAAGAAGGAGGGTCCCTCTGAAGGATTCTCAGACTGATGTAGGTCAGGGCTGGGCTGTTAATGGAATAACACTTGGTGACACAAGTGTCAGAGGAACCCGTGTCAGTTTCCATCACATGCCCCCCCTGGATGTTTCATAAAACATTGTCTTGCCCCTGAGGTCTCTTTGAAATTAGGCATTCTGAAATGACTTTTGTTCTGTAAACTCCAACAGATTTCTCAATTAGTTTCTTCCTGTCTCTGACAAAATGAGTCCTGAAATGGTTCTAATTTTCATTTTCCCTTTTCTTTCTTTCAGCCCTGAATGAGCCAACCATCGACTATGGTTTCCAGAGGCTGCAGAAGGTCATCCCCAGACACCCCGGCGATCCTGAGAGGTTACCAAAGGTCAGTGCAGTGTCTCTGCAGCATGGTAAAACACAGAACAGCAATTAGACGGAGCTGTCTGGGTTATAATGCCTTAATACTCTGAATGTGACAAATAAACAAAACAACATTACCATCAAAGCAGAGCACTGTGACCCCAAACCGTAACAGCTTTGCTTCACATATGTGGCTTACCCACTAACCAGCGTGGTAATGGTATTGGTTTTGTGTGTGGAGAGAGGCGTAAACTCTCTGTGTGGTAAAATAGCTCAATCAGGCGTTTTCCTCTCCAGTAGTCTGTGGAGATGGTAATCTGGTCAGAAACGACGTCTGCACCCTCATTACCCCACTCATGTTTTCCTTTCATTTTCTGCAGCTCGATTTGGTTTAATCTTTTGTTTACAGAACCCTGTGCCGTAAACCCCCTAGTCTTACTGCAGCTAATAGACAAAGACTGCATGTTATTATGCTTTGGCTTTCTTATTGTTTTCTTTTGAACCTGGGTGAAGGAGTTGAAAGCCACATCATCTTTAGACACACCAATGTGGCATTTGTATATGCTGCCATATTGAAAGACGTGAGCATTAAAACTCAGCTGCATGTTTTTTTTTTTTATTTCCCTCCCCTGCAGAAACTCTTTGATTCCTTTACTCTTACCATTCCCTTTGATGCTCTTACTCTCTCCATTTCCTATTGATAAAATCTATCTGTGTTTTCACTAATTGCCACCCTGCCAGTAACCATTCCGGTGACTGACGTTCCAGATGTGTCAAGTGTAATAATATAACTGATTAGTACATTCAAAACCCCTTGGCATGTGGTAAAGTGGTGGCCACCTCAGAGTTTTAATAATACTGTAAAACCTTTAAAGACCTTATCTATTAAATCCCAGCATGCAACACAGCAATATCATTAACGTCCAACGGACAATTTAATAAAGAACAGACTGTGTGGTAGCTCCAGACGTTTGACCAAGGCAATGTGGAGAAATGGAACATCACAGCTAGTCCCTGGTTCAGTATATGAAGTGTTTCAATTAGACTCAGTCCCTGTGGAGACAGGAAACAACACCTAGACATGAAATGTTACTCTAATTTCAACTGTAAACGTAGACCAAAAGGTAAAGTACACTTGCCTTTAATATCCACATGGCTTTCTGTCTCCGCAGGCATCACTGGTCAATCTAGCTACACTGTTTCCATTTTATAAAGTCAGTGTCTTTGTGAAATCCCCATCTTTAAAACAAAGAGAGCAACAATGTTAAACACAGCTTTATTACAAAGAGACCTTACTTCTTTCCTTGAATACAAAGCATTGTTGGCTGTGAGACAGATTTTGACACTGAACCCAAGATTAGTTTCCTGGGTGTGCATACACTTAATATAGCACGGTCTCCCGGCCTTTGCATGAAACAATCACAGAGTGAGATGAAACCCTGCACTTCCAATAAACAACATAAATATTTGATTTGCTCTCTAATGGACCCAAATATGGGGTTCAGGGGGCATGTAAATGATCCCACCAAGTGATTCGTCATTGTTAAGCTTGCCATCTGAGGGTCAGCTCACGGGGTCAAAAGCACATTCCCAATAAAACAGCCCGCGGCAGGCTGACGCTTGCATGTACATTTGGAATGAGAACAGAAACAGCATATAGAGAACAGCCATTACAGGGTGCAGGTGATGTTGGGAGACTCTATAAAAAGATGATAAAGCTGGAGGACGCACGGTGTGCATTAGCAGAAAGGCAAATCGACACCAAGTCCACTCACCGCCTTTGCCCCCCCTTCTATGACTTCACCCTCCAGTTGATAATATTACTGCGTTATATTGATTTCCACCAGCTTTCTCCCTGGGACCAGTAAGACACGTGGTAATTGTAAGGAGACAGAAAGCCAATATGGGAGTGCTCATGGATAGCAAGGGATGCACGCTAATATTGTTGCTACACAGAGAAAAAAGGGGGGAAGCTGCCTCTGATTGAAGTTTACCTCGTAATTCTAAGACAACATCGTAGATGACAGTCTGACCCTGTGGGAGGAGTGGAGATATAAAATTCAATGCAAAGTCCAGGGTGAATATGAAAGTAATAAGTGTGAGCAGTCAAGTGATGAGAAAGGAGATTGGTTTGCGGGCATTGCGTTAAGTGAAGAGAGACTTTGGAATTCACCCTCCTTTTTAAGATCTTGTTATAAAACAATTTTCTATTCATGATATAAAAAAGACAATTTATAATACCATTTTGTGCCCTCTGGCAGTAATGGACAAATAGACTGGATATCACATTATATCACACTCAATTTCTTTCTTCTGTAACAAATTAGATTCATTATGAAATTAAAAGTGGAAACTCAATATTGTTTTATTATTAAGCTGATTGCTTTGGATTCCTTTCTTTCCTCCCAAAATGAGCATAAGCCCATTCTTTTCCAATTCTTTGTGTAATCCACAAGGAGAAAATATTACAAATGTGTTCATGTCAAGCAATTACCCATGTATTTAAATGAATCTCTCTTCCTGTGCTCTTTGAAGTACCTTCATCTAATGGCCCTATGCTTCTAAATGCATTCATTACCTCAGGCTAGAGCTAACAGAGTAATTGCCTTACAGTTTTATAATGGCATTAGCACTCCAAGCTACATAACCTAGGCCCTCTTTTATTAACTGTGATAATATAAATACAACATCCATGTTAATCTAGTGCTTGAAGAATCACATTCGGGCTGTTTTAGACCACTTCCCCTTATTGTTAGACATTCTTTACAAAATATGATTTGTTATGGCTTCCTCTTATTTTTTTTTTCTACAAAAAAAAGAGCTCAAAATCTGAGGTGATTTGTCATCAGAGCAGCTCCATTTAAACAGTTGTTGAACACAAGACCTTTATGCAAAGTGAGGCAAACAATAGCAGAAATCTGTCACGCATTTGTCACAGAACAACAGAAATCATTTGAGGCCTTTAATTGTTTCAATTTAACATGGTGTGTTCTGATATGTCTCCATGACAAGAAAGCCAATTACACTTTTGCAGGAGTAGTATTGAGATTTACATGGAAATGCCCTCAGAACACTATTCTGTGTTAATCGTATTCACAGCGTGAGCTGATATGCATGAAAGCGTCTCGTCAGAAGAAAACAAACTTCTTCCTTGATTGGGTGCAGCACTTCTCATCATCCGCGGATATGACTAGGTTGCACTTAAGCATAGCCTTGCGAGTCAGCTTGGTTAGTTAAGACACCACGCGGTAAACGACAGATTAAGGATGAGAGGCAATATCGTTTTCTCTCCTCCTTTTTCCAAGCTGTCCTTATGTCACTGCTGCAAAGTACCATATGGACAAGGAGGGAGAGGACGTTTTACAGAGAATGAAACATGGCTTGCAAACGCGACAGTCTTAATTGCTTTAATTGTTGTTTAAAATTGAGAGCCATGTAGAAGATCTTGAAATATGATAGAATAGATTATTGGTAATTATTAACTGCAGACAAAAAGAAAGAAAACCACTTTATCTCACTCAGCAAGAGAGAGAGAAATCTGTTCTGCCTGATGAGAACACATCAAGACAGCTGGTCCTCTCATTTAGTCTACCTGCCTCACGACAACCATAATTCTTTATTTGTATGCAAACTAGATGCATGCAACGTTGAGCATACACACCAATTTCAGAGGTAAATGCCCATTCTAAGAGCCACCCATCCGGTAGCTTGGGGTGGATTAAGCGATATGTTTCTATAAGAGAGCATGGCATACGCTGGAAGTGGCTTCTACAGTGATTCATCTTGATAAATCAAGGACTGTGGTAGATATGCTCCTCAGGATGAAAGGGCCCATACACACACTCCATACACACTACATACGCTATGCTTTGGAAATGCAGGCCAAGTCTTGGAGGCCGCTGTTTGAAGGCGCGAAGGCTGTGTTTACATTCATTTACGGCAGCTGCCGTCTTAATCCCACACTGCTATTGCCAAGTGATGGAACACTTCAGACAAATTACAGAGGCCTGCAAAAGAAAACACAGCGAATGTGGGAAGAAAACAAGCGCCATCTGAGATGTTTCTGGTGACAGATTTGCATTGCTTTTAACCAGGGTTCTAACAGCATAGTCTACAAATCTCTGCTCTACAGCAGGTGACAACAAGCAGGCATTTTAAAAAACACACGCAACAGTCATGTCTGCAACTTGCCTTTGTCAGATTAAATGCACTCTAAAAGAAGAAGAGGGTTTTCATGGAGCATATTGCCTTCTGTATTATAGAAAACAAAGAGAGCAGTCTGGTTGCTTGAGAGGGATTTAATTGTAAGTGCTGAATTCAAAGAGCAGATAAAGACACACGAACGGGCCAAACCCCACCTAGCTGGAAGCCCAAAACAGAGTGGGGGGAACAGGATCCAGGGCCAACTCATTTTCAGTGTTAAGAGCCAAAGCAACACAGCTAATCCGCATTGTCAAGCGGGGGCAAGCATGCAGACATGGATAAGACCACATCCTGAGCATCCGTGTCCCCAAGGCACAAGCACCCAGCTCTTGCTGGATGGGAAGTCATTTGTGAAGTCCTTTGCAACAGCCAGTCAAAGAGGTTAATTGAAAAATTCCTTAATGTCATTACAACAGAACTAGATTAACCCAGAGCTAATTCACTTTATTGTTCTGAAGAGAGGGGACTCAGCGCTGAACTACAGAGCAAACGTGAAGCCCAGAATCAGGGGTGAGGTGTTGTTTTTAAAGGACTATGCCAGTTTAATTAAGATAGGGAACATTATTCACTGCTCTGCATGGTTGGAAGGAGCAAAGTGGTAGTGCTGTATAAATGCAGCACCGGTGCCTCTTAAATCAGGGTGGCTTTTATTTAGTCGGTTGAATATGTAAACATTTCTAAAGAGCTCTACGACCCTGCTGTGTAATGTTGTTTTTGATATTGTTTGCTACTGTACGGACCACTATGGTCTCAACCATAATCTGTTTGGGTCCTAACATTTACGCTTCCTTTTTTCCTCATCAGGAGGTGCTACTGAAGAGGGCGGCTGATCTCGTTGAAGCCCTGTATGGAATGCCCCACAACAATCAGGTCCGTATCCACACAGCTGCTTAAACAGTACCTCTGCTAAATGAGAAACCATTGCAAATTCACTGATAGTATCACCAAAGGGTATTTTCATCCCTATATCTGGAAAAATGTACGCTACATGCGTTGTGAGTTAACCTTATAGCCATGAACCATGCATTAAAGAAACAGCAAAGCTATCAGAAAAAATAACATAAATAACAAAACCTCTACCTTCTCTGCGCTTTCCAGGAGATCATTCTGAAGAGGGCAGCTGACATTGCCGAGGCCCTGTACAGCGTTCCCCGCAACCACAACCAGATCCCCTCTCTCGCAAACACAGCCTCCCACGGCATGATGGGAGTCAACTCCTTCAGCAGCCAGCTAGCAGTCAATGTGTCTGAGTCACAAGGGAATGACCAAGGTATGTGATTTAGGGTATAACTCTGTGGTTCTTAAAAGTGGGGTCCTTGAGGGGATTCCAGGGGGTTTGCAGCAAAATGAGAAATAGTTCAATTACACTCATTAAAATGCGAAAATAGATAGAAATTACTTTTTTGAACACTGAGTTCACTACCCCCATTCTCTCCTGTAATATAGGCAGTTAAAGGGTTCGATTAAGTGCCACATTCTTTTTTTTATTGAATTGGCATCTGCAGTATGTGCTGATATAAACATGTTTGATTGCAGCAGTAAATCCCCATTATCATTTACTGTAATCAGTGCATATTTCCCTAGTAAATACTGTACCAAAGGAAAGAAATGAATTTCCCTTTCTATCTTCCACGCGTGTTTTTCAGTGGGCTACAGCCGGAACACCAGCAGCGTGTCCCCCCGGGGCTACATCTCCAGCAGCACCCCACAGCAGTCGAGCTACAACTCCGTCAGCAACAGCATGAATGGCTACGGCAATGCCGGTATGAACCTAGGAGTGCCAAGCTCCCCTGGGTTCCTCAACGGATCCTCTGCCAACTCCCCATATGGAAGTGAGTAGCTTGCCACTATCGCACGCTGTAGTAGCACTAAGCTGCTGCTGATTTAATTCCAGCTCCCACATTCGTTTTCACTTCTATGAATCACTTCTGACAGGGTTATAACATTATTGATGGTGATAATATATTACTGTTCATTCACAGGGGCTTGTTTAGTTTTAGTACTTCGGAGAACACGCATGTAGCTCAGAGTAGCAGGAATATTCATTTTTATGTGTATTTCCCCATGTGCCACGTGTATTTGTTCTACCGGACAAGATGTTCATGGTAGGGGCCTGTGAGTACTGATCGTGTATCCCCCCTGGCAGTAATACTATCCTAGCCTTACCTTAACTGCCCTTTCCCTCTCCAGCACTACTCACAGCACGTTCTCACTCTCACCCCTCCCTCGTTCCTTTCCCTCCCTATCGTCTCTGCAGTTAAACAAAAGAGCGCCTTCGCCCCTGTGGTCCGACCTCAGGCCTCCCCACCCCCCTCCTGCACCAGCGCCAACGGCAACGGACTGCAAGGTGAGCCCCCCTCACCCCCTCATCCCTTCCCTACGGACTACTGGTCAGATACCGCTGCTCAGGCCTCTGTCCGGTTTGGTGAGGGATTAATCATTACAAATATAATATGCATTTTGACAGGCCAATTTACACCTTACAGTTCACACTCACACACACTCACACAGAGCATGCTTTTACACATACAAACACACACACAAACACACACACACACACGCAAGTATAGGACTGCAAGCGCTGTCTCACGTCTGTGCAACGCAAACATACATCCTTGTTGCCTTTTTATACAAATGATCCCCTCTGATGTCGCAGGAAAAAACATTCCCCGAATTGTTTTAGTAATTATATTTATTAGGTTTTGTGCATGTGTCATGACCAACGTGATTACTTTGAAAACAAGCTTAGCCGTAGTGTGTGCCCCAAGATTAATAACATTGGGCTTAATGAAGTGGGAAATTAAAGTTCATCTTGCTACACGTTCATACTTATTAATACATGTTGTGCAGAAATTAATGAGCAATGCCTTGCCATCATCTGCGCTGGCAAACTTAAAAGCATTTCAACCATGACTCTACAAATATACTCAGAGCAATATAATAATATATCATCCCAGCACTTCACTAGTTGCCTAATTGTTAAAACGTGTGAAAGTACTGAATATATAAACTCTCAGGGTGAGGTACAGTTGCTAATGATATCCTAAGCAGATGGTCTTGGTAAAATAACGGAAGCTACCTTTGATCTTCCCTAATCTCTCTTAGTTAATGACACAGAGGCACGACTTGGGAAATGTGGAAATGAAGGACTAATGTGATGTACAGTGTTGGAGAGAGAAGGGTAAAGAGATGAGGGGAGGAAAGAAAGTGATAGAAGGAATCTGAGGGGAGTCTGAAGAGTGTCTAGTACTGTAGCATTGTGGCATTGTGGGAAGTGACCGTGTTGTTGCTCTGCCGTCACCACGGCGGTGTCTCTTGGGAGTCTGGGCCACTGTTTGCCATTACCCCAACGCCAGGAGAAATATCACACATAGCAAGACTGGCATGCTGGGGGCTGAAATGTCAGAGCAGGAGGGAGGTTTTTAAACTCGCCCCGTTAGGAGGACGTGCAGCAGCAGGCTGGCGGACACGGCAAACACTCACAGGCACATACGCAAACAGGCACATTAAGGCATACATTCACGCACTTGTGCATTGTCAGATGGCTGGACTCACACACACACACACTCACACACACACACACACACACACACACACACACACCACACACACACGCACCCAGACACATGCATGCACACACACACCAAATTACAAAATAAATGTTTAATATTTTTCTCCATACCTGTTTTTAGCAAATAAACTAATGATCTTTTTTTCCCTTCTGTTTTATTTTCCAGCCATGTCCGGCCTGGTTGTCCCTCCAATGTAAATGCACTTTTATCATCTCAAGCACCAGTCTTCACAATACCACTTCACAGAAGCACACGGCAAAAATGCTGGTGTAATGTATAGTCAACCGCTTGTTCTGTCTTTAAAGATGAAGAGAAAAAAGAAAACAAACGTTTTGTTTCTTTTAAATGACTTTTGCAAACCTGCAGAAAAAAAAGGATTTCATGAGGAACAATATATATTTTTTTCTGTGGGATTTCTTTGTTTGTTTAGGCCCCCCCCCCCCCCCACCATTTGATCACCCTTGAAGAAGACACGGGATGATGAAGGGTTTATTTTGTATACCTGTCAGGTTGTGCTTCGGCCTTGGATATGTCCAATCAACCACACATTCAATACTGGAAGGGACTCTGTGGACTCACCATCTGGTTGTAATGTAAAAACACTGATGTACAGTACATTTGCCAATGAACTTCAGAAATTGTTTTTCTGTTTCAACTCTCTTTTAATAGATTCACAACAGTTGTGTGTCTTTATAATGTGACTTTTTGTATTTTTATGTGTGAGAAAAATACACAGGGGCCAAGACAGTTTGAATTTCAACTGGAAATTATATGAAATATATAATGTAGAAAATTGAGCATAAAAGTACAACAAATACAAGTAAAAGGGGTGGGATGGGTGGGTAAGGTTGTATCATGTTTCATTCCTGCATTTTAACTTAAAGTTTGTAATTTATTGTAGCTAGAAATCATCTTCAAAAGTTAAAAAAAAAAAATCCTCTTGATTCAACAAGCACACTGATGTGTACAAAACACTGCTCTGTTGATGAATATGATGTACTTCCATGTCTAGAGCTTCCTTTTAAGCAAGTGTGTTTTGCCATGTTTTTCAACTCTTTTGCTAGCACTGTATATTAATGCATTCCTAGGCTACTGTGAAGTCTGTTTCTTGTTGATGAGGAGCAGTCTCCCCTTCTAGCTCCAACTCCCTTATGTGTTTTATATGTGGTTAAAAATTGTAGACTATTGTGATATTGCCAAACTTGTGCTAAATATTTATACATCTGTCTTTTTCATGTTCTTTTAGATCAACAAAAAACATTTAAAAAACAAAATTAAAATCCATTGACAATGTAGGAGTATAGTAGTTCATCGTCATATTTCTGTTCAAATACACACTTGCGCTCACTGAGGGAAATTTTGTAACATATCAACTATAAATAATGTATTTATCTCTGAAATTTTGTATATTGCTTTTCATTATGTATGTATTAATCGTCATGCCCTTAATATAGTGATGCAGCACAGATAATTCAGCCAAGAACTGTTGCCTTCATTTGTTTTCTTTTTGTATTTGATGAAATGCAATGTGCATATATTTCATGTGTATCCTCAAAAATTTGTGTTACTCCGTCAAGACTCTCTGTCCATTTTTTAAAGGGGAAGTCAAACTTCATTGTTTATTTTTATATTGATTTTAAATTATCTATACAGACCATTTTGGAGAAAACTTTGTTGGTTGTATTGTCAAATAAATTGTTTGTGACCCATATGATAGTTGTTAAGATCCAATAGAGACTAATGTGCATGAGGGACAACCTTGGAGATAAAAAAACACTCCATTTGTGGTTGTATTTTTTTCTGTTTTGTAGAATGTATAGAAGTCATTTTTACTCACCACTTATGACTCTGCCACATAGCTTACATGTGTTTACAGGGAAGAAAATTTAAAAATGTCAACATTTGGAATGGGAACAGAAATGAATAAGTGATGTTTTATTAAAATTTTCAGTAAAAACACAATAGTTCCTCAACTGTGGACTTCTTCAGTTTTAAGTACAGTTTGGCTGGCAGACAAACTGACAATCAGAACAAAGAAAAAAAGACAGTAGAAACTTCTGAAGACAAACCTGTGATTCGTCTGTAAGTTGTAGTGTTTAGACTTTGCCATAGAGATAACTGTTTGAAACCTGTGGAAAAGTGTAACATCCATAAAAGATGAAAACTGCTCTTTACTCACATTTTTTCAGCAAAGCACTCTGACATTGTGACATATTCATACTGGTCTTTGTATCAGCATATCCTGCATCTGTGGTGCTTCAAAGGTTCTTTGTAGTCATTCATAAACAGTGCAAGCTTTTTATTCAAAGCACCCCAAATGGGGCTCATTCAAATCCCTCATTTCATTGCATTAAGCCACCTAGTTAATAAAGAATCAATACATTGAAAGAGCAAGGTTATCCTTTGTCTATAAGGGCTGGTATCGTTTTGAACCTCTTATAGTTTGAGCGCTGAAAGGGGGGGCCCTGTGAAATCTATACTCATCAAGTGGGTCAAACAGAAGGATAGAAGTGTTTGAGGGAATAATGGTGCTTCTCCTTAAAAACAACTGAGCATCTTATCTGGCATCCTGAGTGGTCGCAGAGAGCAGGTCACAAAATGTCAATTTCTCATCAAGGCAACATTGTCCGAGGCCATCTCTGCCTTTAATGCACAATTAAATGACGGCAATCCTGAGTGGCAATCAGCATATCACAGCTTATTATGTCAGCCAGTATGCACAGATCTCACGGCAACGGGAGATAGTCCAGGAGTTGCTGATAGCGCAAAGGACAGATGCACTCAAAAGAGCCATTTAATTTTCAGCTGCGATCGCCGTGTGCTTCAAATCATTCCCTCGATAATCCAATGTGTCTGATAACAACTGCCACACATCTGCTTCCTGACATTGCATTATCTGTTTCAGATACACACATACACAGGTTTGGATCTATTGCCTTGATCACTGCTGTCTCTGTTATTCAATGACAAAATGTTGCACAAACTGTATATTTTAACTGCCCAATACATGAAACCAAGGAAAAAGTATCATCACAGAAACAACAACCAACAGAGCAAAGTAAAAAAAAATAAGACTTCTGGGAATTCTGCGCGTATAAGTACAATCAAAAATTGCCAAGTTTGCTCCGTTGTTGCCAGTTTTAAGAGCTCCGAAGCCCGGCAGGCAGGCTCGAGGTACAGTATATTGTCTCAGCAGGTTTCTCTGTACCCAATGACCAGCCACTAGCTCTGCCACACCACTCAATCATTGTGAGAGCCTCTTTATTGGAGAACTCTAATGGCCACCCTCCACCATGATCTTAATGTGTGCATTAAATATTTATAAATCCTGGGTCAATAATGCCCCATAACCAGAGACTGACAGACCCCCACCGTACCATGTGGCTGCCTCCCTCTCCAACACAGGCAAAGGTCAGGGGGTCATGCAATCAAAAGAAAGCGAGGTTTGCCACATCCATATGTTGCCACTCTTATCAAGACTTTCCTCAGTACTGGTTATCTGTCAAAGGAAAGAAATATTGAGAGCAATATCGATTTTAACTAGCCTCGTGTTGCCAAGGGCTATGCTTCAAACATCTGCTCGTGCATTGTTATATTTAAAAAAAAAAAAAAAAACTCCTCTCAATAATATAAGCCTGAGCGGTAATATTGAACATCTCTGTCTGACGCAGGCTGCTTGAGCATGACTAATTACCGCGATATTAACAAGCATCACTGAAGAGTTTTAAAAGTTGATATACGCTATACGGACTGAACATTTCTTAATTAGTGCCGGATTAATTGTGCAGCCTGGCATCTACATGGGTGACTCAGTAGCTTTACGTGACCAGGCTGCGCTCCTGTGCTGTTCAGGTGAAAGATTGTGCTCCGGTGATAGCACACACAAAGAGTGGCCGGACAATGAGCCAGTCAATGGAGAGCTCCAGTTGAAAGAGCCACAATGGCCGAGCATGCTGGGAATTGGGCTGGATGATATAAAGGAATGAAACCTTCATTGAGGCCATGGAGGACAAGCATTCAGAAAAGAGGTTTTGTTTGCTCTTTATCAATCTGCCGTTTCCCATGAGAAAAAAACAATTCGAAATGACCTTAAAAAGAGAATATTACCTTACACATCAACTCCCTATGTAACTCTTATTGAGGCGGCTTATACATTCTGCCAATATGTATACAGTATCAAGACAGGCCATAAAACTAAAAGGTGGAAGATAGTTTATCTTCTCTGCTCGATGGGCAGTGCTGAGAAGTACTTTTTAAGGATTTGCTCTCGGACAGACAGGATTTGTGTAACCGCTGAGTGATGTGTTTTGTGAAGGGGAAAAAAAGTGGTTGCAACTCTCGTGAAGTTTATACATGAGAAGGATTCTGCTGCTGTGACTCTGACTCGTTAAAACTGCACAACTAGAGATCATAACTTTGAGATGACAATGAATTAAAATAGGAAGTCTGACCTTTTTCTGTACAATTCCACATTTGAATCAAAACAGGGAATCCAACGCTTTTCTACAAAACAGCCCCACATTAGCACAGTCTCCTGACTGTGAATCGGTACATCAGATAAGACACTGCTCCCCTGCTACTGTACACTGGGAGTCAGCTTTGCAAGGAAAACTCTAGATCCTCGCAAAGATTTCCACTTCACTCGCTGCAGTCAAGGAGGATGAGCAAAGTATCCCAGTGCTTCAAAAATCCATTAAACTTGTATTTGGGTGTCATTTGATACGTCATCAATGTTTCAGTGCATTTCAAACCCACAAATGCAGGATTTACTGCTGGTAGAAATACAGTATTCACTATATTTTGCTTCTATGAACTTCACTTAGTCCAAACATTACACTGTAAAGATTGCCTGGTCAGGGAATGTTAGACTACGGTGATAAAATAATATCACTTGAACTATATTTTCTGCCACAGTCTCCACCACATAGAGCTCCTTTCATAGTACCCCTCTGTAGTGCTTTGTCCAGTAGTTCTGGATATGATATCATCTATTAATAATGTATTGGCAATGGATTACATAAAAAGGGAGCAGAAATAACATCCAATATTCATGCCCCCTGAGCTTGACTGTGTCCAATCCGTTTGGCCCATAAAACCTTAGCCCCATTTCCATATCCGCTGTGGGTCACGACAGGTCTGCCGCACAAAGGCTCACAGAGCAGCTCAACTCAGGAAAAGGGCAGTAAAAATCGGGTGGATTTCTGAACCCTTATGAAACAGCCCCCCTTTGGAAAAAAAGTGAAAAAGCCCTTTTCCGATTTCAGCGCCTGTAAAAAACCTGGTACTGTATTTCCCTCTTTAATTGTGCCACTTGAGAAATTGACGTGCCTCTGAAACATGGCATGAATCTCACAGTTATTGCAGTCCCCTTGGCAGGGAATGTTGATACAACATCTGCATGCTATAGAAAGTAATGGAAGTAGCAGAGGTGGCAGCTGCAACTCTACAGGAAGTGTGCCATTTTCAGGCAGTGCTGCTGTGAGAACCACTAACTGCCAGCCTGGTCTTGCAGGCAGCTCTGATTGCCAGGACACTATGACAAACACGCAGGGGCTGGGAGTGTTGCATCCTGGGGGATGACAGCTTCTGTTTGATTGTCAATAAGGCTCATTAGCAGAAAAAATGGAGAATGCGAAAAGAGATTAAATGGCTTGAGACAGAGTCCCCCTCATGTTTCATTACAGAGGATTTATCAGAGCTTTTATTTCATCAATTCTGCACAAAAAAAACACTTGCTTTCCCCAAAAAAGTTTAAGTTAAATTTTTATTAAAACACAAAAATCTATACATTCTAAATATTGTAATGAACCATTATTCCATCCAAATAGACCCAACAAGTGCTAATCAAGCCCTTTACACATCATCCACACCTTACATAAAACCTCTCTCCTCCTGGTCTGAGCGACTCTCATCTTAAGAACAGCGGCGGATGTTTCCCTCCATCTTAGGGAGGAACGGCCAACAAAGCAGCGTGTAAGGGCCTTTCCCTGAAGAGTCCTTGTCACGCCGCGCCAAACCTCTGTGATTATCGTTGTTTTTGCAGAGAGTGTCCATGCCTGCCAATACCGCTGTTCCATAAATGAATTTGGCCCCTCGTCAACGAATTACCTAACACGCAGAACTGTGTATGTGTCACATCCAATTCCAACTCACCGGCTTTGGTGGTGTGTGTCAGCTGGAGGACTTAATCATCAATCGTCAATCATAATAAGCGAAGCACATTGATAGGGCCCCTTTTTCATTTTTTTCTCCAACACAGTTAAATAAAGTGTAAAGGGAGTTAAAGTTAAAACTGACCTTGTTAAATTGGGACCACAATTTATATTCCTAATTTAGTGTATGGATTAATTAGTCTTGTGTGTGTGTGTGTATCAGTTTCCATGTGGCAGAGCTTAGGAACCATATCCACTTGATCAAATCACTGCTTGCTTTCATAAGGAAACTCTGGAATGATATCTGTCAGTCTAATCTTGATGTTTTTTTTTTCCGCTCAGAACTGGCTTTGCATATTTTTAGCTGCAAACTTTTAATTAAAGCTTAATTGGACGATTTACAGAGAGGACCTTTCCAACATCAGTCGCTAATCAATAACGCCCTATCTCACATCATACAAAATTAATCACTATGACCTGTTTTAGGCCTTAATTCAGCAATACACACACATACACACATGTAACATACTAAGTGAGCCAAGCATGCATTTTGTACAAGGCTGAGGAATCTGGCTCATATTTTCCCTCTCCCTGATCCAATCCACTCCTCTCCCCCGTCATATAGATCCGAGTCTGCGGGGGCCAGAGGCGCTGACAGAGCCCAGATGCTCCCAGTCTGTCTGGGGGACTGGGGAGACTGGTGCCATGGGGTCCTGGAGCCTCTGAAGTGCCGCCCCTCCGTCAACATGACCAAGGCTAGACCTGCACTTTCTCCAGGCTGAGACACTCTCCGTACCGCGCTGACAACCGCGCTGCATAGTCACAGATTGATCCATGCAGGGATACGCACTCACAGGCACCCGCTCTCACGTAATGTATGGTCGTTTATCAGCCGTTCCTAATTAGAGACCCCAGACCAACACTTGAGTTCATAAGGTTACAATGACACACTGATACAAGGTTACTAACACACACACTCACATGCTGATACCTCTTAGGGTTTCTTTTACTTTCTAATTTAATCCTGCTCTATCTCATCATCACTGTCCTAAACTTGCTCATATTGAGTGGGGTACCTTTGTTCTAAATAAACAAAACAAAAAAAGGGCACCATACAAATCCTCCATCCTCCCACTTTCACTCTCAAAACACAAAGATCATTACAAGAGCATCAAAGTATGCCATGTTTGAAATGATATTTCTCTTTGTAGTTGTGGCGTAGCGTGGAGTGTGTTGGTATTAGATGCTGCTGTGGCAGCTGTCGTGGCTGGCTGCGTGGTGCCTCGGTGTCAGGGCCTCAGAGGCCAGGCTGTCCCGGCAGACAGACAGAGGGGGAGGAAACCTGATAGTGCAGCCAAGCCCCAGCCTAATGTCTGTCTATCCAGCTATCTATCCCTGTGTCTATCTGTCTGACTGACTGTTGGACACGGCCTATCTGCATGCCGGATACTCCTCTGGCTTCCAAGCAGCAGTGCACTGCCTGCAGCTTAGTTAATACGTTCCAAAAAGTTTTACTCCTATGTATTTTTAAGCATACAAACTTCTTAGGAAAGAATAAAAACAGCTATTTATGAATCACTGATGTGGCAGTGGGATTCACTTTTGCAGTGTTCCCACTAAGCTTGTCATTTGTACCAAGGGGTGCAGGTTGTGATAACATTAGAATTATGAGCTGACATGTATGAAGAGCAAGGGATGGAAGCACAGAGTGTGTTTGTATTTGATGTGGGGGCAGAAAATTGCTCTATAATGAGGTGGGTTGCCAGGATATGAGATGGGAAGTGGGGAGTTGGAGACAGGATATAAGTTATGAGAAGGAAACTAATGTTAGGAAATGCAGAGGTTGTTGTTGTTGTGGCTGTATAAGCTAAAATGTATCTTGCTACTATCTGCCGTGATTAATACAGCTCGACCAGGTCAAAACCTCGCACTAACGCTGTTGATGCCACCAACCATATCCCCGCTCTTTCTGGGGCTCAAATGAGTGTGTGTCGTACAGTATGTGAGGGAGAGTGTGTGTGAGGGGGTTAATAAATGTTGAATCAAACGCCGCACGAGACACTCACACTCCTTAAGGGTTGCCCATTAGCGGTGTGTGGGTGCATGGGGAGTTTATCAGTGTCTGGGTGATTTATGAAGTCAGACTCAATATCATCCACTTCACCCACACACATATGGACATACACATGTGCACACACCAACACGCATGGCCACATGCTCAAACACACACACTCACGCGCATGCAGCTCATGCACTCCTGTAGTCTCTCTCTCTGAAATGGAGGCAGATATTAGGCCAAAATTAAAGGTTTCACAGAGATTAACAGTGCGGATGATGAGATAGTCTCAGCCTCTTTTAATCGAATTCCTTTTTTATCTCCGAGCCAGCGTGGCGCGGAAGTGGCACCACCACAAAATAATACAGACACAATAATAATAATAATACTGCTACTAATGCTGATACATACTAAAATCCCATGAAAATGTAGGAATGAAAAACAAATCTCTATTTTCAAGAAATTCCTTGGGTACCTAAGCAATTACATGGCCAATTACTGGCAGCATGTTTGAATCTTTGATGCTGGACTTGTTTTTTACATCAGCCACAGACCTCTATAAACATCAGTATCTCTGGTTGCTAAATACATAGCATTCCATAGAATTTACTTAGCCACAAGCAAAAAAGGAGGGTGCTTACAGTGCACTTCAGAGTGTGCCTGGCTTAAATGGGACCCCTTGTGGCTGTGTCACAGCTCCCTTCGTTAGGGGGCTGACTGTAGCCTGTAGTCACCACAGGCATCATTAGCCCTCTGTGAAACCACAGACTGAGTCTCATTCTTCATCTGCCTGTCTGCAGCTTCAACATCTACACTGCGATGGTGCACCAACGGCAGAGTAAGGGAGTCCAGCAGCACCGCAAGACAGCCACACTGATCGGATAAGAAATTCAAAAATGCAGCAAAGTTCAAATGTATTCAGCGAGCAGGCCACTTGAATTGGTTGTGCAAAGGTCAGAGCCGGGGTTATTTTTGCAGGGTGGATGATTAGGCTACCTGGGCTAAACAGAAGAGGAATAACTACTGTATAGGCAAGAAACGGTCACTCTGGGGCTGCACTAGACTGTTAGTAAAATCCAGAACTTAGGACAAAAAGACAAAACTGTCACTGTCACAACAGATCATTGTAAGTAAATATAGAAAATAAAAGTACAGGACATATTCAATTAAATAAACTGATATTTCTAAATACACAACATCACTGATGCCCTCTCCATATGGTCTTTTTAAGAGAAAATAATTTATCCCAAAGGGATTAAACTGGGTTGTGATGAAAATAAAATAACATATAAACATTTAAGTTACAGATTAAATGTGCAGTATGAATTCAAGGTTGAAATGTTGATTTCTGTTTCCCGTTCTGTACTGCCCTCTAATGGAAAACACTACTCAGAAATAAAAAAGGAGCTCTGACATCAAGAGCTGCAGCAAGGAGAGAAGACATACAGCATAATTAATTATGAGCTGAACTGAGTAAACGCAACATGAAATCAATTTTTAAATTAAATACAATTAAAATGATGAAAAGGCAGGATTTGTCATTTTGAGATGTATTTATTTAAACATGTCTAAGGTAACAAAAGTACAGTATATAATGCATAAAACATCTCCACTCTAGGTGGATTATAAGGCGAGAGCAAACAATGAGATCTAAATGAAGACAAAACAAATGCTTCACTACAAAGCTTTGTAGCAGTAAAATTCAGAGCCTTTATCATTGGATGTTGAACAAAGCTTTCACTTGGCAGGAAATTAAAAAACCAACGAGAGGTACAAAGACTAATTCTGCTTAGGAAAAAAACAACAACAACAACAATGCAAGAGACATATTTTTAAGGGAATAATAATTCTTTAGAAAAACCATTCCAGCACTATCTGGCAAACGCAATGGAGACCCACGGGAGCATTATGTTTGTAATTCCTACTCTTCTCTGTTTAAGTTATTTTTGTACATTCTAATTCTGCAACAACTCTGTATCACATTAACTATGCAGCATCTCTATTCTTAGATTTAAAAAAGGAGAATAAACTGAATATCTACGCGCAGCTCAAGTTGTTCCACAGAGTGTGCCAAGAACGCTAAACTTTATGGCCCTGTTTTGTCTTCTTAAAAAGAAATCCCGGCCTTGTGTGTGTGACTATGTACTGAATGGAGGACAGTTGGCCTCTGTCATGCTTAAGCCTTCCCTTCACTGCCTCTCATGGGTGAGCAGCCATTGTTTGAGATGGTTGCCCTTGCCGCTCATGTACGGCCCACTCTGTCCACTGCTAGAAATGACTCGGTGGCAGGGGACAAGGAGAGGAACCTGGCACAGACAGACAGAGAGAGAAAATTCAACGCTGAGGAGAGAAACATGTTGAAGTTCTGCAAATGGTAGGCATGATGATTTTTTTACCTGCAAACAAAGCAAACAAGTGCTCATTTCTACTTTCTCTTTTCTTTTTACTCAATATATGAATTCAGAAAAGAGGTTGCAAAAAAGCACATTTTTAATATACAAGCTTTAAACTTTAAAAATTGAAATTCCATGAAGGATTAGTACGGTTACCTCAAAAGTATGATGTGTTGGTACAAAACTAATATTTAAAAATAAAACAGAAATACAGATCGGAGCGTTGCTGCTTTTATATTCTCAGGTTGACGTTTATTGTCACATCAACACAACAGTTGGTGGTGTTGATAGTAGATATGTATTATGTATGAAAGAATCTGATTTACCACATAAACGGTGCGACTTAAAAGTACCCAACGTGCAGGAAATATGAATCTACACTTTTTTTTTGCTTTTTATGTTCATGCACTGCATGAAAACAAAGTGCCACACCAGAAGTGTCTGGTTTGATCCTGCACAAATCCACATTCAGGGTGATGGCTCCGTCTTTGGGTATAAATGTTTTTTACTCTTTAATAGTGTAAAGCAAAGAAGCAATCAAAAATTAATGGGCAAAAACACCAGCAGGATGAATATTCAATCGAGAGGGTGTCAACATTAAGATCTGATAACCCTGTGATCATTAAAAAGAGGAAGTCGGTGGAGCGTTTACTCTTGTTGCAGACGACTGCCAGGGGGGTCCCGAGTTCTTTGTAAACTAAATGGCTGGAGAAAGATTAAACAAGCAAGCCTAAAACACTCCGATCATTGTGAATTCAGAACAAGAAGAGTAGCAATGGTTAGAATGAATCACAGACATTATTCCTTTTAAAATATTCTCAATGTTGCCCTAATATTTCTTCTCATTTTACTAAATAAAAAAACATCCCAACTACTGCTGCGTTGTGTCTATATTCCTCCAATTTAACCAAGTTATCCTGACTCAATGGCTGCACCTCCAGCCTTTCACATAAAAGTTGGACATGCAGTGTGTTTCAGTTCAAATCCATCATTAAACCCGCTCCCATATCAACAGCAATAAAACTTTCCGAGCCCCAGATTAACCTTGCAGACAGAGAAATACTGCTCGAGTATTCGAATCAATACTGTTCCCCGGGTTTGGAGGGAGAGCAGGGTACCCTCAAGGCCTACGGATCTGCCTCTTCACTTGGGGGGAAAAGAGGACTACGCCAGGCTTATCAATACTCAAATCCTGGTGAAGGAGTGCCACAGAGAGGCGAGGATCGATTGAGCACACTGAGCTTTTCACAGTTGAAGCCTGAGTGGAGCAGCGCTACTGACAAGTAATTGACACTGACAATCTGACTCTGGATCTGTATCAGGAGCTGAGGGCTCAGGCTTCCAGCCTCCCTGACGAAAGGAAGGAAATGTCTGTAAAACATGAGACTGAGGAATTATGCAGCCATCCAAAAGTAATGCTATTGGCTAACAGAAAATATAAAGAAACTTGTGTATAAAGAAAATGCAATTTTTTGCAGTTTATTTGCATTAATTCTGTTTGCAATTACTTTTTTAATTATTATCAATAGTATTATTATTATCATAAGTGAGTATTCTTCCTACCTTAATAACAAAAACAGTGTCAGAGTAAAATCGCAGCACTAAGACGAGGATCTACACAAGCTTTCATTCCACATATGAGGGAGAGCATCTCACTGGCTGCATTTCTGTACAAGAAGTGTTCTCTGCCTCACA
Source organism: Etheostoma spectabile (assembly GCF_008692095.1). Lineage (NCBI taxonomy): Eukaryota > Metazoa > Chordata > Actinopteri > Perciformes > Percidae > Etheostoma > Etheostoma spectabile. Next base: position 9,755,195 of record NC_045749.1, on the reverse strand, counting down.
GAGCACACCGGTGGTGCCCACAGCACTACATGGGCAGAGTTAAACGGGCTTTGATCAAAGGGTTTGATCAAAAGAAGACACACCACTTGCCCTCTAGCCCTCCATTTTGTACAGAGTGGATTCATGGGCAAAATGATGCGGGCCCAGGTTCCAACAAGAATCGGAGATTTGCAGTGTACATCTACAGTAAAGACTTGAGAGAACAGGAACAAAAGGTGTGGGCTTAAAATTGTGCTGTAGTTAGACTTCTACTTCGCCGCAGCTCTCAGAGGGAGGCGTTTATTTCGCCTTTGCACATTTTCGAACACACCTACAGTTTAGATTAAATATCCTGCATCCCAAACATTTAAAAAAAAATTGGAAAACTCAAGTGGAGTACACAAGAACTGTGTTGTAGCGAGTGCTCTTCAAGAAATAGAAACAAAACAGATGGACATCAGATCAGATCTATATTTGTATCACTTTTTATATATTTTCAAAGTTTTGATTATTTGAGCATATACGTATGTTTAAATGTACCCATAGAACATATTACATATATCTATTTATTCATTTGTTTATGTATTTGTTTACTTATTAATTCATTCACCATTTCATTAATTTATTTAACCCTTTTAAATGGAATTACATCATAACATATTGATGTAAAATATTTAAATCTATTCGAATTCATGTGTGGTTGTTTCACATAATCCAGAGTACATTTAAGAATATTGAATAAGGCAACGGATGGTTTTTGCATTATCGATTAATTTGCTGATTTGTTTCTGGATTCACTACTAGGTCTATAAAACATCAGAAAACAATGACAAATATCCATCAGTTCCGTAACTGACGATATCAAATGTCTTGTTTTTTACGGCCATCACCAATGGGACAATCTGGTGACAAAGATATAACAGATTTAAGAAGCTGTAGCCAGAGAATGAAGTTTTTGCTTAGAAAAGTGACACAGACAAATTATAGATATAGATTATGAAAATAGTGACTGATTTTTTCTGTCAATCAACTAATCGATTAATCAACTAATCATTGCCGCTCTATATTTAATACTTTAAGTAATGTAATGGTGTCTCCAGTGCTACTTCTTTATTCACTACCACTAAAAAATTACTAATTAACTTTTGCCTATAGGCAGCATTACTGTTAGTCCATCCGCAACATGCAGGTTCAGATGCACTAGAATCTCGTTAAAATCTAATAATAATCTATTAAAAATGATTAGTTTCTCTATATGACTAAACAAAGTAACTAAGAAAGAAGCCTGTCAATCAATGTCATCCACACTCACCGGGTTCTTCCTCATGGCCCCTCCCACCGCCCGCGCCGCTCTGGGGTTTCCCGCCATCTCGGCGAGGCGTTTGTACGAGACCGTCTCTCCATACTTAACATCCCTCAGAAGTATCTGCAACACGCGGCTGGTGAATGCGTCTTCGCCACAAAGCAGAGGACAGAGAGGAAGAGCGAGGGAGGAAGAGCGAGAGACAGAGGGAGAGAACACAGGAAGAGAAAGTTCCTCATTTAATCAGACAGCTGCCTGAGAGGCTGATTACAACACAACATTATTTTAGTACATTGTTGATTTTACACCTTTGAAATAAACTGGTGTCTTGAATTTAAATCAAAAGTTTGAAACATCAGTACATTTTGATCCACTGAATCGTTTTTTTCATCATGACCAACCATGTTTGAGGTCCAATTCTTATTCCTAGGGGCTTTGAAGGACTCCCTCTTTTTTCTGTACAATACTTATTAAACAACTAAATACATAGAAGTCCCTCAACTTGACCTTAGAGCTAGTATTACCATGCTACAGAAGATGATGTGAGAAAATGATTTCTATGGCAGAAAAATCTAGGTTATGCTTTGAAAGGTCAAAGCTAAAATTAAAAAAGTTCGCTCCTTCATTTAAAAGGATTAAGAGAGGCCAAAAAGACTGCAAATCTGCTCTAGATTTTTAATAATAATAATTTGAATGTTGCACACCATTTGTGGCAGTGGGATGACTTTGAGGTTAATCAGACCAATTTGTCCTTTTAATTGCTTTCTATTCAGAGTAGATTCATTATATCATCTTCACTTAAATGGCGGAATTCTTCAAATCATCCGCAGCTTAGCCGACCACATTAACGGCTTTGATTTCATTAGCAATTTAGCAGTAGCAATATCTTTTTTTTTCTGGATTACCAGGCAGTGACTGAGAGGCATGTTTGTCTAGCTCTGATTGCTAAAGAAAAAGGGAAACTTTTTTTGAAGCATCTCAAAACCTTAAGACAGTGATGCAGTGTGTGAAGCAAGAGAACCACACTTTATTTTTTGCAAAGAGAACAAGATGGGGAACAATAGTCTCATTATCAAGAGGGGGTGAAATTCTTCTAGTACATACATGTACTCAGTCATAAAAATTCAATTAGTGATCTCCCATTCTCTCTCATTTATATGGTCTAAGAGAGCACATGACAAGTGATCTATGAGAAATCCCTCTAAATTGGCATTGTGAGAAAACATGTCACACCCCTGTCTCTCTTCTACAGAGTGAACATCCTTTGCTCCCCAGGCTCCCTCGCTACCTTATAGTCACTCTCCGCTACACAAAGCCATGCGAACAAGGCAATTTGCCTAAACTGGGGGGAATAAGTGTAAAACCTAAAGGGGATATATTTGATTGATGCGCACCCATGTGAGTTCTTTGTCTTGAACAAGGCCCGTAGGTACTGTTTAATAATTTTTCAGGTAATAATCACGCTGTCAACGAGATGACGGGCTCTTACGCAGACAGACTTAATGTTATGAGGAGATAAGATACACCCCTGAAATTTCTTTTATGCATTATTCTCCCTCATAAAGCGTGGATTTGGCCACTTGATGTGTGTGGTACATATTGATATTGCTTTGTCACTGATGGGTTGATGACAACTTGCCCAGACTATGGCTATGACAAATCCCTGTTGATGCAAATGTTATTGACAAACAACCAAAGTCAGTGTCACGGCGCCAGACGCTGCTGAGCACAGTCGCCTACAAGCAGACAGAGCAACAAGCTACGGGGCTGTTTACACCTTTTATAAACCCTGAGCAGCTGTTTCTCCTGGAAGGGTTTCACATCTCCAACAGTTCTGGACAAAAACAAGTGTCTGCGCTTTTATCTGCCAGTACAGAGGTTAAAGAACTTTGCCCTCATCAGTGTTAGTGACAGAGACTTCATGTGGGTCACTCAAGGTGACCAGCAATGATTTGAAGAGCAGTCCCCTAGCCCCATACTTCATAAAGAGCCTAATACGGTGTGTCTGGGGTCAGGACCCTCTTTAGATCGGGGTGCAGTGATGTCAATTGTTTAAATAAAAGTTGAGAGGAACCACTTACATGTTTACAGACATCTCATAATTATGTCACAGGTCATTCATTACCTACCATGAGGCCAGGTGATAAGGCCACTGCAGAGGCAGAGACAGATTGCCCCAGAGTAAACTCGAACCGATCTAGTGATTACGAAGGTATTGACATTAATGATTGATTTGCTCATAATCTTGTATATGAGAGCAATTTGAAAGAAGAAAAAACAATAACAATAAATGGAATTCCATTATTACCAGCTAATGATAGATTTGGGGAGATGACTTCCAGCTGACAGTCACCTCATACATGGTTGGGACAAAAAGAGACAATAGTGGAAATGCAGCTACCTCATTATCCTTTGTGTCTAATGGGAGGGAAGACTTTGACTCCCAGTCAAAGTGTCTCTTGAGTCTTGAGGGATCCCTACTTTTGAAGGCTGACGGGGTGCTGATGATTCTCTGATTATTCGATATTCTGAAAACGTTCATTTCCCTAATTCCTCTCCACATCACAGGGGCGAGCCCTGGTGAGTGTCTCATCTCGCCCTGTGCTGTGCACAGGGGGAGGTTCAGCCTCCTGCAGGAACACAGTCATTTGGGCTTTGAAGAGCGCCCTTCCCCCCTTTGCCTGGCCCCCTCCCTGCATATTCCCGGTGCCGCTTACCGAGACTAAGATCCTCTCGTCTGTTACATATGGATGTATAATTAATGAGATAAGAATATGCATCGCTTCAAGAACCCATGATGGAGTCTGTGTTTTTTCTGAGGGGACCAATGTAAGTGCACGCACACACAAATATACACAAGCTCACTGAGCACGACACATGCACACACTCGCCACCCTTCTACCTCTGACGACCAAACTTGCGTGTGATGTTGCACATGACAATCAGTCAGACAGTATAGAAAACTCCACCTCGCATATCCTTTCATGTCACCTCGGTTGCTCAGGTATATCGTGACAGCTAATATGAAAAGTGGCTTGTTTTGTCAGAAATGTGTAAATAAACATGGCAACACTTCAAGTGAAGGTCACAACTCAATATTACATGACAAGTGCTGCGAGAGCGCCGCCGCTGTCGCAGGTTTCCCACAAGATAACTGAGCAAACAAAAGTTGGTTGTCACAGATTGTAATGACCTGATTAAACTTGTATTTCTTTCCCAGGCAGGCAGCGGCTGCATGACTAGATTGAGTAGGAATTTGTACAGCAGTAGGGCAAAAACGAATCCTTAATATTTGTGAATCAACAAGCAAAAAAATAAATAAAAGGAAACCTTCCATTTTCCTCCCTCAAAAGACAAATACTCTTGATGCTCACATTTAACATTTTTATACTGGCATGGCCTATGGTTCTGACTACTGAGAGCAATCCAAGCCTAAACCCTGTATTTACTGAGCCCCAAAACAACAGGCGAGGGAGAGAGGTGGAACACAGCACAATCACCTATTCAGATCAGGTACTAATGAAGAATTCCATCTATCCTGAAATTTAATTAAAACCCCAAAGACTTCAGATGAGATGCGATTTGAAAGAGCCTCGGGCTGGTACACAAGCACTTGGTGGCGAAGGGAATCACACTGAAAGTTGATATCGTAATTGGTCCTGATGTATTTCTGCATTGCCTTTGCGGGAGCGTGGGACTCATAGCTGTATACAGGGTCTCGATGGAGTACCTGCTCATTGAAAATGCCATCACTCAAGCACTGCAGATCTGCATGAAATTATAGAGCAACTAAGGCCTGATTGCAGGGGAAGAGAGGCACAATTGTTAAATGCATATATTAGAGTTATTTTTCTTCCTGTGTAGGTGTGCTTCTGGGTCTAAATGAGCGCTTCTGAAAACCTTTAAGTTAAAATGCAATGAGCATCTGAGTGTGACAAAGAAATAGTCTGTAATTGTTTTGAAAATGGTACGAGTGCGATACATTTATGATTTCAAAAGTGAGTTGTCAGGCTGCAAGCAGTGTTTGTTTCCTTGAAAACAAAAACGCCAAGGATAATTAATTCCTCATTTTTTTCCTCAGCGCCCTCAATCATTCACTCGACAGTCGCAACTACCAGTTGAAAGGACACTAATTGTCCGTTTTTGGTGGTGCTTTCATTTTACTCGCCCTAGGTGACTGGTCAAGCCAACAATAAACTCATTCAAACTTTAACACCATTCACATGTTGTCATTGAAAAAAAAAACGTTTCCTGTCTGAAAATGTCAAGTGGAATTCGATCAGTTTCAAAGAATGTGCCAAGAATCATGGAAAAGCTTGCCAAGACTAACACGCGTGGTAAGAGCTGCCACAGATTACTGAACCAAGTTACAGCTCTGTGTTCTGTTCTCTCTCCTTTTGCTCACCCACTCACTCGCTTTTCCCCTGCTCTCGCTCTCTCTCTCTCTCTCTTTCTCTCTCTCTC
>NC_045749.1:9748912-9749439 GCF_008692095.1 Etheostoma spectabile | reverse complement strand
TCTCTCTCTCTCTCTCTCAGCCATAAAATACTTCATTATAACACAGTGAGCCAGTGAGTGTAAGTGATGTAACTGACAATTAAGAGTGAAAGCCTGATCCCAGTCATGGCTCTGCAAATATTTATCCATGACAGACCTCCTTGCAGGGCGGGGTGGTGAAAGGCAGGGAGCGGGAGACTCCCAGTGGTCTGCGGCTCACTGAAGTACGCCTGAAGCCATTCAACGCAGCACCGCAACTCGGGGCTTGTTTCTGCCAGGCTATCGTTGACCACACAGCTCAGGGGGGCCTCGCTGCTCCTGTGAGGGATATAGGGCAGGATGGGGAGTTAAGGTGGGGATCAGAGGAGCAATCATAATACCCAAGTCTTGGTTGAATAGTGCTAAAATATGTCACAAGAGTGTAGTAACATGCCAAGAGTGACACAGATGCAAGATGGCATCATTTGGTCAGTAAAACTAAAATTGTTCTTCAAGACGTGTTTAAAATCTAAAGTTCTGCATTTCGGTGTTGCTCCTGTCACTGGGTT
>NC_045749.1:9721814-9748902 GCF_008692095.1 Etheostoma spectabile | reverse complement strand
TCCGAGCTGTGAAAGCCAGAAAGAAGTTGGAGAAAATATGAAGACAGTAATCCAGGCATTTCCAACAGTAGATATATATTCATATGAAGAGCAGCATGCGCATGAAAGAAAACATTGTTGGGTCATAAGGATCGGCGCTAACAGTTTATTTCAAACAACTTTAAGGAAGCAGAACCAGTTTCTGAAAAAAAAGACAGTTTTCAAGAGTCTCGCAGCTGTTACGGAAAAAAAGTTAAGAGCACAGCGTTAACAACAGTTTCAACTCTGCTTGGGTCTAGTTTATAGTTCATGACAAGAATAAATGGATTTTTTGGTCAGAGCAGTGCTGGCCAGCAAAGCACTACACTTGGACGTGCATCTTAGCATGGGTAGATGCTTGGAGGAATTTGCCGATGGTTGAGTTGGCATCACTTAACAGCTGAATTTCTCTCCGTTGCTGACCACCCCCCAGGTCAATGCAAGCAGACTGACCCATATTTGACACTTAAAGACCCTACTGGGAAGGTCCTCTCTTAGCATGTGCATTACTGCAAAGTGGACCTCAAGCTGTGTTGTGGATCTAAAGCAGGCCGCCAATTCCATTAACTGGTGTACAGGACTTATAAATAAATAATATCACCATTTAAGTGCCCCTTTTTCAAAATTGGCTTATCCTGTATGGTATTAATAATAGACATTTACTTTGTTAAACACACAGACCGTCTCTCTCCTGCCCGCCGTAACAACGCGGCCCTAAAGTGTTTTTACACTTCTGCAGGTCACAGTTTGAGCAACATTTTATATTGGACATGTGAAGCTGAGGTTTACTGCAGTGTTATGACTGAGAAGGTCAGTTTTCAGGGAACTGCTCTGTCTGCTAGTTTGTGGCTGTGTGATGAAAATCTCCTGGGGGCCATTTAACAGTGGGTGTAAATACAGTAAAAGGTGTAAATACTCTCATTTCTAAATAAACCACACAGCAGTTTATAGTTGAGTGGTGAAAACTCGGAAACCCACCGGCAGGTCCTGTGCTGAGACCCGCTCAAACAATGGCCATGGCTCATGGCAATCTCTGTCGGCATGGGTGAGTGCCCAGCCAGCCCCTACTTGTCATTGTCTCTCCTTTCTATCCCTCCCTCCCCTTCCTCCCCCCAGCTCTCCCTCCTCATTTCCCCCTCTCTATTTCTCTATCCTTCCACTCTGGCTCTTTTGGCACCCCACCACCTACACCCCCAGACACACACCCACCATCCCCCCACTTCTCTTTCTCTCTGCAAGGAATGTCAGAGCCCAATGTTCCCTCAATACACCCCCCCCCCCCCCTTCTCCCACCATCACCACCTCCTCTTCTACCCCTCCACAGCCTCTCTTTCTCTCTGAGAGGATGTTCCAGCCGCTGCACACTGACAGCTTGGGGATATTGTGTGTGGAAATGTTCCTGTTGGACCCGCAGGCCCTTACAATCTACCGGACAAAGGCTAGAGCACCTTTGCTTAAGGCTTGGCACCTTTGACCTCCAGCTCACACTTCAGACTTGTCACCGTGGCTAATTTTCTTCTCCCCTCAGCCCTCCGTTATAGATGTTCCGGCTTCAAAGGTGTCTTGAGTGATACAACATTGACAGTAGTAAAAGTTAATGCAATGCAGTACATGTTATGGCTGGTAAACAACACCAAAATAAATAAATAAAAGTGGAACAACATCAGTCGAGCTGAAGTCTGTCACCTTGAGGTCCAATGGGGGATTGTATTTAAAGAGCATGTGGGCAGTGGAGATGTAGCTCCTGCACTGGCAACATTTCCAGTCGCTTCAATCAATTACAAATCCAGCAACATCATACGATCTTTATAGTGTCCAGACTGGCACATTTGAACTCTGCCCTTCAAATGCGAGATTAGAGATGTGTGATACATGTTGGGCTTATTACAAGGAAACTCTCAAAGCAAGAGCAATCTTTATATTGCTGTTAAGGAACTGTCATCCCCTCTATAAAATAAAAAAAAATTGAATTATCAAGGATTATAAACAGTATTTCAATAACTGTCTTTAAAGAGTGGGTTTACGTTTGAATAAACTGTTCATATTTGGTTAAAGAAAAATTGTTATTTATCTTTTGACTAGTTAAAATCGTATTGTTTTCCAATGTCCTTCAGGCATTTACTATTTCATCACAGCAGGAAAGGAAATAAGAAACTAATTCCAAACTAGCCAGGATCTGCTGCACTAAAAAGAATATTTCCCTTGGTAGAAGATTGTGATTTGAGAAAATTTCTAATATTGTGCTCCTGTCACAATCAATTTCCAATTACCATAAATCATTGCTGCGTAAAGTGGGAGTCATTTGGAGTTCTACCTTTTTTCCAACTCTAATATAAAGAATGAATTGGGCATTTATATAATGTTGGAGGTTATTTCATTCATCCTGAAGGAAACAATCAAAAGAGACAAAGGAACAAAAAAATAGCTGACATCAAATTTGTCAATTTTCCTTTGGCATATTTTCGTATCTCAAGTTGCACAAGACTTCAGTAAGACTTTTTCTATCAGCTGCAGACGTAAGAATGAAACAGGTTAACCACAGGATCTAATTGAAAGGAATCTGGCGAAGGGTGTAATGGTATATTGCACAAAAAGAGGAAAAACTCAGAACTCATGCCTCCATCCTGTGAAGCGTGATGGCGCTCATCCTGACTCGATCGGCTGTCACTTTTGACACAGCCTGCCAGAGTTCTCCTTCACCGATCATGGGTAACATGGCGGGTCAGAGGATGAAATAGAAAAGGCCAAGAGCAGTCCAATATTTTCCTCAGCCTTAAAGCTGCAGATACTTAACTCAAAGACGTCAAAGACTCAAGAGAGCATGAAAAAAGCCTAAAATGACTGTCTAAAAAGGGAAAAAAAATACAGCATGTCTCTATGAATGTCAAGATCCTGATGGTCTCTGAGCCAAAGGCTGTGATACAATTGTAAGCCACTTGCTCAATGCAGCTCGTTCAACCATTTGAAGATCATTCAGATGCCTATCTAGCTACTGCAGCACTAAAGTCGAAAGCTTTTGGAGTGGTAAGCGGTAAGGAATGCTTCCTATTCTGTTTTGGGGGGCACGTTTTGTGCATTGCTGTTTCAAAATAAAAACAACTCGGCCGAATAGACTGCTCTCTAGATATCCTACAACTCTTATTAGCAAATGTCCACCAAAGAGGCTGCAACACTCAATCCAATACATAAAGGTGGTGGTAAAATACTGCAGAGTAGGCAACAAAGCACACAACAATTAGGTCTTCTCCCAACTGGCTAGCCACAGGAGTCAGTGAAGGCATGTATTACCAGAGCCTTAACTCTTTCTCCATTATGTAGTGTATCCACACCCCTACACAGCAATGTTTATCTACAACAGACTACTGAGCAGTTTCAAATAGTGTTTTTAGCCTCTATTCTCAAGTGCCATAGTAAGAGATTCCAATTACCCGAATGGTAAGGAGCCAGTGAGGGAGGCATAAAGTACATTAGGGATCTCCTGTAACTGCAGGGACCTTTTAGAGCCTCAATTGAAGAGGGCCGAGAGACTGGAGGGACAGTGACCCTGCATGGATAGCCTCTGTCAAAATTTGACCACGTCAAGCACAAAGGCATTATGGGAATCTAGTGTCACCAAGTCCTAATTACTGTCTGTGTTCAGAGCAAATTACTGCCTTGTTCCTCTGATTAGCGAGGAGGCTAATCTTCACCTGTGTACGCCAGCACTGCTGAGGGCCCTTGAGTGTTAGCGCTTCGTCTTCTGTAATTTATTTTTAAATCAGTGCCCGCTCCCAGGAGTTTTGAGTGTTTTGTTGTGAACCGCTTACCATGATCCCCACCACCGCCCCCTCACCCCTAAATCCTTGACTAAATCCTTGTTTGGTGCCGCAGGAAGATAAGCAAGAACAACACTTGGGCATAATTGACTCGTACTCCACTCCAAGATGTCAGAGCGGAATCATCTCTCTGCATATTGCCTCAGTATGTCACACACTGTACACTTCTGCATGTTGCAGATATAGAATCCAATCAAGTTCTAAAACAAACTAGCACAACCCTCGTGCCGGAAAAAAACTTCCTGGTCGACAGCAGGGAAAAACAGAGGGAAAAAAATCTGCAGGAGCTGCTTTTAGCGGCATCTCCACAGTGAAGGGTAGCTCTCGCTCGCCTCCTGTCCACACCCTGGAGGTTCTGCTTTAGAAACCACAACATTTGCAGATTTTCATCTGAGTGAATGTCAGTGTCTCGTCTGCGTGTGGCGGTTTACAGGTAGTGAGTTACACAGGTGTTGGTTTACACAGGAAATGGCACATGCAGCCTGATTGGGACGGTCCCGAGAGATGGAGGCATAAACATAGAGCACAGATGGGTCCAAGGGCCATTGGGAGCAGCACCTTAATGAATACGCAGCTGAGTACTAGACTTCACAACATGCAAAACAATATTCTAAGGTCGCGGTAAAAAATAGAACAAAAATCATCTAAATATCATTACACAATGAATTATTCATACCATTTCTAAAGGGACTATGTCAAAAAGTCTCTCCCCTGCTTTATTGATGATTTCATTCAATATCTCAGCAGAGCACTGATTGTATGACAAAGCATTTTAGTTGCAAATGTAAGCAGTTTATTTAGCACACCATTGTGTACATATATATGAAGGGAAAATAATAATTTGAATTGATTACAATTATGTGTTAGACTAAATATAAAAAAAAAGAAATAAACAGAGATGGAGAGGGAAGAGAAATATTATGGTGGGGGGAAAAAAACAAGCTGTTGATATGATTCTCGGTGTGTGAGCACATCATGTAAACAGGCCCCAAACAGCAAGCACATTTACCATACTGCTATTCAGTGTGAACCAGGACATTGATTCACAACACTACATGAGTGTGAGAAAAACGATAAATGCATCACCTCAGATATTTCACACTATCGTTGGTAGTGTGTAAAAGCTGTTGTGACAGCTTGGGTATTAGGGCTAGATAGATGGAAAATGTCTGGCTGCTTATGAATGCCTATGTGACTGGGGTGACACAAAAACACTCCACCTCAGAACAATTAGGCTGTTCTCAGGCCCCATCCAGTGTTGTCAGTGATAATGGAAAGCTGTGAGGATAACTGGTGATAAATAGACTTTAACACCCTCCTCCTTAAGACCAATGCAGTCCTGCAGTCCTCTCATATGCTTAACTAATCATGAGCATGGCCGGCAAAATTCATACAAAAGACTAATTACTGTTGTACTTCACTTCAGTCTCAAAGGCCTCTTATATAAGGACTTGGGGTTCTCTTGCCTCTTTTCTCCTCTTGATGGGTATTTTTTTTTACAAGTAGGCCTCATGCTAGACAAAAGCATTTAAAAATTGGTGATTGCTTTCATCCACTTTAATTACATTCAGAAATGGCATTTCTGCCACATAATACACCCCTATTGTTTCAGAATTATCTGGCTTGGGGAGTAAAATCTACAATATTTGACGATGCTCCCGAGCTAAATCGCCTCTTGAAATTGAAATATGCAGCCGAAATACAAAATAAAAACCCTGCCTTTGCTGCTGATATACTGGAAGCTCCTTGGCTTTCTGCAGAATGCTATTATTATGCATATCCAGGTAGAAAGTTAATTAACCCAAAGCTTAAGCTAATTATGGTAGCAGAATGCTATCAACCAAACGCTTTCAGTCAGACAGCTGTCCAGAATTTCATTTGCTAATCATTTGTCTTTTGCCGGAGCATATGGTACATTTCCCCACTATCACAGCAACAACAAACAGATGAAAATCATTAACTAAAAACAATGTGCAATGTGAAAAATCAGACACAGATTTATAAGGCTTTGTGTCAGAGGAAAAAAAAAGGCGGATTTATGGCCTGGGAAATATAATGATAATTTTTGGTTTAGCCACTTAGGATTTTAGGCAGACCACGTGATTCAAGTGTGCTGGGAATTCAGATGCACAAATATATTGTTTATATCTATATGCAAATGAGACTGAGAATGAGAATGTTTATCCGTGTAAAATTAATTACAATTTTCTATAGGAGCATATGCAAAGAGCTTGTTCTTAACAATTTTTATCGTCTAGCACATTTTGTGCTGTTTTTTCCAACACAATATTTTTATGTTGTTAAAAGTAGAAATCCCTCAGCTCAGAATTAAATCAATTATTTTCCAAGAAATGCTTCATGCATTTTTTTTTTTTCTTCTTTTCATAAAAACACATCATACTGGCTGTTAAAGGGTGATTGATATCAGCATTGCCTCGCGACATTATCAGGCAATAAAGGCTACTCAGGTTCTAATGCAACATGTCATACACAGCCTACTGTAGTACATTTCTATTGAGGACCTCACAAGCTAAATTGCTTTTTTCCTGCTCCCCCACATCTCAGCCAGCTTGACAGACAAATTGATCAAAGCATTGTAAAATAATATGCTCACAAAATGTCTCGGGGCAGGAGTCCAGCCCTTTTTTCATTTTTCACCCTAATAAAAAAGTACTCTATGATTTCCTCTGTATTATGTGTCTGTGCTCTGTGTGAAAGAGGCAAGAAGCATCATATTTCAGATAATAGTAATCTCCTGTAAACAAAATGCGTATCATTTTTCTGTGAACGCTGAGGCCATGCTAAAAACTAAAGGGGGGAAAAGCTGGTTAACAGGGAGGCTGGTGCGTAGGGCCCCAACAGGGGTTGTTGAGATGTAATGAATTTGTTCATCTGATGGTGCCTTCAGGGCTGTCGTTAGACTGGCAGAGGAGGTTGATTTTAGGAAATGTTCCTAAGATCAGTTAGGAAGCAAAAGGGGCTTGAGACGTTTCTATTAGAAAGAGCTGACGGTCATGGTGTGTAAGCAATACTTCAAGGGCGTTTATGTAGCTATAATGGCATTTATCAATAACTATCTATCAATGCCACAAAGCTTTTGTTGCAGCACCAGCTGTTCAACACCAACCAATAGTGAATTCTTAGAAAACAACATAGAATGCAAACATTCGTAAAAGCTTGCAAAGCTTTGACTCGCTCACAAATATACCACTGTAGGTCTCCCTTTACGTTATGCATAGATGTTATCTATTTCCTTTATCCAAAATATGCTCTTAGAGATCATTTATCACACTGACTTCCTAAGCCTGTGCCACACCACATCCAAAGCTGGAAAGAGCCTTGTTTAGTATGTCATAAATAAATCAATGGAAATGGCTGATTTGAACTATTACTGCTACAGGCGGGCTTTTGTGAGATCTACATGTAAAGCCGGTTGCAAAGATAAGCCTTTATTTTGTCACTTTATCTCGCCTCCTTTAATGCCTGTTTACATTTCGTTACTCTATATATCTGAGGTGGCTCTAGTTCCCCTGTACTGTGACAATAACATCGTATTCAACTGGTCGTGATAAAATCTAAACATTTGGTTTAATGATTTCTTGCTCACACCTTTGAGAAGATACAGACAGCGATGTGATCGAAGCATCACTTATGACCGACATAGCAAATGATATTAAACTGAGAAATGATCTAGTGATGCGAATCATTAAATTCATTTGCATATTCTTACTGAACCTGAACACACAAATTAAACCCTGTTCACAAGGAAACGGAAAAAGGTGCTGGCGCATGGTTACAGGACATCTTCCATAATCAAAATTCCATATTATTAATTTTCTAACTTCAACTCATTAACAACAAGGGGAATGTTTTAACTGCTTGAGGAATTTCAGGAAATAGCAGACAGTCAAGAAAAAAACACATGTTGAGGTATAATATACAAGGTCATTAATGGGTTTCCATAAATTAGAATTTGAACATACATTTTCAAAAGGATAACTTCCTATCTGGGTGCATTTGAAAATGGTTTAATTTCCCAAACCATTCAAGTTTATCAAATGTGAATCTGCGATACATGGATATTTAATTTCAATCTAATCAAAACTAATCTGAGATGTAGGATGTGGACCTGTAAAAATAAGGAATAAGTACTTATTAACGCAGAGTTTAATCAGTTTCAATCGCTTCAGTAAGACTGTCAACGTTCTAACAATTTTGAGGGATGGGTAGGGCATGAAATGCAATCACATATTACATTTCCGGGTGTCGGTTGACACTCAGAACTATTGCATACAACTTGGAGGGACATAAATAAACAGGAGCGAACAGTCCATGCTCCCCATGGCCTTCGCTGACCCTACAGACATCAGCTCTAATCAACTCCCTTGTGGGTAATAAACAAGTTATTTTTCTGAAATTTCAAATATACTGCAGGAAGAATCACAACCACATGCCATCAGAAATCTAATTTCAAACCCAACTGTATTCTAGTGCCCCTCATATTTCTAGTGCCTGCTCATATTTGCCCAACTTTCTCCAGGATATTTCTTGTGGGATCTACAAAAATGCCCTGCTTCCAATGAGAAATGGTGGCACTCCATCACAAGAGTGGATTCTGTCCGCCTGTAAATTTCACACCTTTGTTTATCACGTCACCAGCCCGGCTGTTGTACAGTACCTTTCAGCAGGTGCGACATCCATTAGGATCTGGATGGTGTGCACACCATTCTCACATCCACTGACTTGGATCGTCCCCAGGGGGCTCAGCAATGAGATGGTCTTCTGAGTGCATCGACTCTCCCTCTGCTTCTTCATCTCGCTGCCCTGCTAAGGAAGCACAAATTACACTCCGTTCATTGACATATTCATGTGGCAACTTTCACAATTTCCCACACATATTTGCATTGAATGATCTATTGAAAACCTAGCAGGCCACCAACGGATGATGACTTACATATTTGAACACCTAGCCTCCAAACAATGTCATGATGTGACTTGATCCCTACATTACTATCCAATATTTCTTTTGTGCATGGAAAAGAATACGCCTATCTAACCAATAAATCGCCCATTTTTCCCCCTCTTTCTGTTCTATATATCACATAAATGAGAAAAACAATGCAGTCTGTTCCCTTGTCTGGTGGGGGATTCCCAAGATAGCTCGACATTATTTTCAATCCGTCATTTTTGGTTGATGGTCGGGATGTTTTTCTAGCATTAAATTTGTTCCTTAGGGTGCAACTCCGATGGGATTCTGGTTTCCAGCCCTTAACAACAGCAAAAACGTGCAGCTTTTCTGACGACTGAGATGGATACTGGCAATAACCAGACAGCAGTTCCTTTTTTATTTTTACTTTGAGGGAAGGAGAGATGATTGACTATGTTATATGTGAGTTTTTGAGAGATGGGGTTATAATAAATAAAGGTCACATTGATTGTAAGAGTTTCAACCAAGGAAACCTTTCCTTCATAGAACCTTGATCTGAAAAGTGTCCAAAGGGTACAAATACAATATTGCTCTTTTTCATTTTAATAGTACGGCCTACATGTAATCCACATTCACATTTTTAAAGTCACAGATTGTTGAGTGATGTGCCACAACTTTTAATTATTTTCATTATAGTTCATTTTACTGATTATTTTATAAATGAATCATGATTCGTCTATAAATTTCAGAAAATGACAGTGAAAAATGTCAATCAGTTTTCAGAGTCTAAGGTGTCATTTTCACATGTATTGTTTTGTCTGATCAACAGTCCAAAACCAAAAGACAGAAAACCAATACAAATCCTCAAATTTGAGAAGCTGTAACCAGAAAGTTTCAAAATGTACTTTAAACTTGTAACACTTACTAAATGCAGTCCTGTAGACTAGTAACTTCATCAAGCAACACAAAAATAGAGCTGAAACAATTAATTAATTGATCGTAACCGGCAACTATTGCGATAATCAATTACTCCTTTTATTTATTTATTCCAGAAAAAAATACAAAACATTGTATAACTCAATCATCTTAAATATGAGAAAATGTGGCTTGTCTTTGTCTTCTGTGATAGTACGTCATGGATTTGAAGACGTTACCTTGAGCTTTAGAAAATTGTGGCAATTCTTTCCTATTTTCTGAATTTTTTTATAAACCAATCTGTAATTAAAACTAACTATAAACAAATAAATACAAATACTCCACTGCTCAATGCAGCCTGTGCTTTTAACTTAATAATGGATATATTTATATAGATCCTATTTTGGATTAAACAAAGGTTGTGTGATAAAAACTAGTCATGCATTTACAGTACTTCATTTAGATTTTTAGTTGCGCCCCCTCCCCTTCACATACACACACCACCAACACATCTGTCATGGTATGCGATCACAAATGCGTCTGCTTCAACTTTCTTGTTCTACTCTTGCAGCTCTCACTGTATTCATCTGGGGTTTGCCTGAACTGACAATAAAGGCGAGAAATTTCTGAGCCAAACAATGGTACAGTGCACTTTGGATAAGCGCTGAACACACTGCCTGCCATTTAGCAAGCTGGTAATAGACTCATAGATAGAATAATGGACTTTGGCAATAATGGCCTTGGCTAATAGTCTACGCTGATTAAAAATAATGCTATCATGTTTGTTTTGTGCCGTTTTCGGTGCAGTAGTATAGTCTAAATAACTACTTGAATGTTTGGATGTTTACCCAGCTCTTCACGGTGAGGAACAACAAACAATAAGCAGCTTGTGTTGTTAAAAATCACTGGCAGCATCCTCGTGCTCGTCAATCATTTGACTCGTTTCTCATTACACTAGTTCCTGGTCAAACCTGCGTGATTAATTGAGTAGAAAGCGTGCAGATACTACGCAAACGCAACATGTCCTTATTGTGCAATATAAAATAAAGGAATTCATGCCGAAATGTACAGGAAGATGGAACAATAGTTCGAGTGTGTAAAAGTCTTCAAACTACTTAAAACACACCTTTAATATTAGGCGTGCACTAAAAATGTATGAAAAATAAGTAGAGGATTGGTACTGCAGGCCTAACGTTGCACGAACTTAATCAAAAGTTAGCCCCCGACAGAATGAGAGTATACGGATACCATTTGAACTGCAGATTTTGTCAGGCTTAGTTAGAGAGACTTTAACACCGTAAATTAGCATCGTAGCTTACAATGAAGCCCTCGCATCCGTACGGTGTCTCAACAATTGTCCGCTTCTCCTCTCTCTGCAAAACAAGCGTGACAGAAAGTCTCTTCCTGTTTCTCCAGACTCGAGCCGGCCAATCACAGGAGGCAAATGTCAGCTTTCGTTCTGTAATTGGCCGGTATAAACTCCCCGCTCCTCCCCTAGCCAGGGACAGACACAGAAGGCTTGTCTCCAGTTGGGATTTGGTGTACTTAAGGGGGTCCCTAGTACACTGAAGACTAGTATTGGTGGTGATTTAGAAATTTCATGTGCTTGATATTTTTACATCAGAAAAACAATATGATAATTTATATCTGCAACATTAATTTCAAAACACTGTTATCTTTCCACTTATAGCTGAGACATTTATCTAATTCTGTGTCTGCCATGACAGTGAGGTCCCAGACATAATGTTTGTGGATAAAAAAAACACCTATGTGATTCCACAACCATAACTTCTTATGTATTACCAATTAATAAAGTCAGCGTGTCATTATGAACAACACATGGGCAGTGCACAATCCTTTAATAAGAGTTTACTGCAGTTTAAAGAAGAGGGATTTGCCTTATGTTGCCTGGAACAATCATGGATTTAACTGAAGCACTTATTTCAGTCCTTATGACCAAGTGTGCAGCATCAGTCATGCATTGTTTAAAAGTGTCTGTTGTCCTCTGCTGCTTTATTTTTATTTCTGCGGTGCCCTCAGCTCTCTGCATGCCTCCATTTGGAATGTGTAGGCCGGTATGGGCCTGTGGCCCACACCCCATCTCAGTAGTGAGGGTGGGAGCGGGGGAGAAAACGCCACCCCTGCAGAGACCATTTTGAAATCTGTGAGGATTTCCGTGCCATCTGGACCCGCTGCCAGTCTGCCCCAGATAGTAAGGGTTGGCAACGGTACCCGACGGTGCAATATGGCTCTCTCTTTAATGAACTACTAACTGTCCCCCGTTTTAATTGATGTGACATTTGAGCCATTTATCTCTGACATTTCAATGAAGGATGATTCTCAGCCTTGCCATTTACTTTTTTGTGCTATTTTCTAAGAGTCATTTGCATTTTTCTGCTCTAAACCTGTTTTTTGTCTCTCATTAGCTAATTAGAGAGCAACATGCACAATTAATAAAATGAACATAACCTAGTTTGATATAGGCTTGATGAGGGATAATCAGAAAATCACTGTTTTCTTAATATTCATCAAAAATGATGTGAAGGGCTACCTGTGGTAAAAGGTGACTTCGATAAAGCATTGTGACCTTTACCCACATACCAACATGTAGCCTACAGTGTGGGACAACTTATGTTCGCAGCATGGGGAGAATCAAGCTCAATTAATCAGCATATGATTGCAGTAAGCAGCCCCCTCTGCTGGATCTTCTGAGCCATACTGTTTGAAATCATTTTAATGCTGCGTTCAGTGGCCAGACAATTATCATATGTGGCAGTTAGCGTGGATGTTTTTGCATGTGCTTTATTACATTTAGAGAGAAAAGATTTCTCAAATGTGCAAATTCAAAATCATTTCAAGACAACTTTTGCTTTTTGTCATCCTATATATATTGTGTATTAATTTGAATTACTGCTGGCACATCAAAGCTGTTTTGCACATTTTATATTTTGTTTGTACAGTCATGTATATTTATTCTGATAAGTGCAAATAATTTATTTTAAAAACAGGAAATACTTTAGCGATGTGTTGAAATAAACAGCCTTAAGTGCGTGTGAGTGACATAACAACCTGATATACTAAAGGTTCCAGCCTCATGTTTTCCATAGTGACACACATTTTCAATCTTTTTAAGATATCCTTTAAAAACACGGCTCTGCTGATGACGACTGTTCCTTTGATTGTGAGCGGCATCATTGCCAAGGTGTGGTGCCCTGTCTGTGTTGGCAGCCGGGCTGATATCTTTTGTTTGAGACTCAAAGAGCTCTTTTTCCTGTTCAGTTTCCCTCCCTATTTTTGTTTGTGTGAGGTGTTGATAGACTTATAAGTTGCACAGTTTCCTTTTAGTGTACAGCACCAGATGTTTGTGAGAATAACAACCCTAACCTTTTTTTGTCATAATGACAAAAATTGTTTATTAGCAGTTTTGTCCATCCGGTAATGTTTGATTGCCATAGCTCAGTCATACACTGCCTGTCTGTGTTTTGCTCTCTTTTCCTGTGTTCGCAATCTCACTCTCATGTTGGCGTGGGAGGAGTTGAAGTCATTTATGATATTAGATATTCTCTCGGAGAGCAGGAAAGTCCTGACAGACTGAACAACCACCATCCTCTCACACAGTGGTGTGTGTGAGTGTGCATTTTAATCAGAAGAAATGGCTCTGTGGGCCTCACATTGCACATCGAGGAGGTCTGGGTGTTCTCATTGTGTATACCCAGTGTACAGTAGAGTTATGTCTGTTCCTCTAAATCAAACCATGAAACAGGCATTAAAAAGGCATCCTGTTATTTTGTTCTTTTTACTTTGACACTTTGTTATTCCACTCCTCTCAAAAGAATTAGCCTGATCATCATATAAGCAATGCCGCAATCACACAGACGTGACAAAATTTCTCTGTACCCTCTGGTGCCCACTTATTTAGTGTGCCTGTGTGCCTCTGTCCCTCTATCTCTGATATGATGTGGCTTCTCTATTTTACTGTTGACATAGTGCTATGAATGTCTGAGCACTTTGCAAATGAAGAGGCTTGAACTCCTGACAGGCAGTGTCGCCGGCACCATGACACACTGGCCCGCACATGCTGTGCGGCATAATGATGACATTAGGATCCAGTGATAATATCAGGACGCACTTCAGATAAATGACTGATAAACCAGGGGTTGTGCCTCTCGTATTACACGCTTGACAGAGCAGCTAATCAGTGTCCAAGTGACTGCTATTACATAAATCATGAGCTCGACTTTGATGCATATTCCATCAGTGTTCCCTATTCATCACGTCATCTGGGGGAGACTCTCTGGATGACTGGCTGCCGGGCCAAAACACATTTTAAGAGCACATTATGTTTTCATTAGAATTTGATATGATCCATTCCAGTGTTGATTTGATTTTATGTGCTCGGGTCATTTGAAACTACCAAGGAGAGAGAGTGTATTGTTACACTGTAAAAGCTGTTTGAGGTGTCATTTTTCTCTCACTGACCACATTTACAGTAAAAAATATGGTTGATAAACAGGATTGTTTACTTTCTAGAATAATCAGATTTTATTAAAATTTCCTTTTTTTGCATTTTTATTTCATTACATTCAATCCACATTCTTTGTTAATTTACAGATATTAAGAAAATTTCAGCTTTAAGAAGCTAAGCTAAGCTAAGCTTATTGTTTTATTTAGCAATACAAATCAAACACCTTCAGAGATGAAGTTGGAAGGGAGATGTGGGGTGTTGAAGTGAGTCACCATGTATGTTTTATTCTCCAGTATTGGGGTCAGAGGATGTGAAGGTGGGGGTGTTAATTTAATCCCCATTCTTACCCAGAGCATGGCCACACTCTCTAAGGAGCTTTATCTCTGACAACTGTGTCAAATTAGAGAGGCCACGAGCCCCTCATAAAGAATATGTCTGTCAGACTACATTGTTCCTGGCCTCTGAAATATACGGCCGAGAGAGACAAAAATAGAAGATAACACCGTCGTCCCACAGTTGGACTTGGACATGATGAAATAATTTTCAAGCCATGTGATCCTGTCAGTGAGACAAACCGCTAATAAAACTGACGTCAACGTATTATTCCGTACCTCTGGTGCCTTGCTATTCATAGATTTCAATAAGTATTGTTGTATTCACAAAGCCTGTTCCGGCATCATTCCTGATTTTTGGTGTAGTCTAATTCTTTTTTTATATCTTTTATGCTAATAAAATGCTTAAACAGTGTTGTTTAGAAAACATTATTGGACATTAATTCGTAATAATTCAGCCAGGCTGCTTGTAATTGATGGGAGTGTTACATTCCATTAGCCATGGTACATAACTCTAGGTCAGTCCAGTCTGATAAGTGCCCATCATTTATCTCCCTGGTATCATCGCTGTCCCACAGTCAAACATGTAAAACAACTCTTAATGTTCTCCCTAGTCCCCTATGGGTGTTTCTCCCTGTTATCATCATTGCCTCTATTCTAGGGGGACTTCCTCTGGAGACAACATTTTCATAGACCTTTGACCTAAACCATATTTTCCATTTGAATGGTCCGACTAGTGAATATTTACAAGCATGTTTAATGTATAATAGACCTCATGTGTGAGTATCAGGAGCCATTTTCTGCTCAGTCAGGTTCTGGTGTTGGCCTTGGCCCCTTGCATTAGGTAATATTGACCCCTCTTAAAAACAAAATGACCTGCGCCTCATTTAGGCCAAGTAGTATGCATACATATTGTACAAGTCCTGAGGGCATACATGTTTATAACAAGGAAAGCTAGCGGTCTCGAATGTAAACATCTTAGCACTGTAATATTATTGTATCAGTAAAGTCCCAGAAGGTGGTAGATTTAATAATGTGGGTGGATTATATAAGAGAGAGAAATAAAGCAGTAATTTGAAATTGTTTGGGGACCTTTTGTGTCAATGGTTATGGAGGCTAAGGGACAATTTCATTCCCTCAGGCCACTGTTAAAAAGGCAATGACTTTTCTTGTACATGCACAGCATTTTGGAATCTACATGCGTTACTAGCACCAAAGGCTTTTATCATGTGATTAGTAATACATAATACATTTGATTCTATTATCATGCATGGAAACAAAAATTGAATGAAGATGGTGAAAGGAAGAACACGTTGATGATGAATAACATCTGGAGTGAAGTGCTTGAATATACATTAAATAGAGAAACAGATCACAGTTTGCCTTCTCCGGTGCTTATACAACCACAGGGTTTTTAATCTCTTTCTTGCCGATGAAAGTCCCAGTAATTGCTATATTTCCCTTTTTGTTTCAAGGACCTTTGATGATCCCTTGGCTTGCATCAGAGGGCAAAGTCATTAGTGGAGAAATGAACTCAAGTGAAGAGAAAGAGATTGCGGGGCTCCCAGCATGATTGGAAACTTTGCCTCACATTGCATCCTAATTTGAATTCAATTTTCAATGTATGTAATAGATAAGGACAATTAGAAAATGTGTACTTAAAAAAATTGGTGACTTTAACCCCACCCTTTTTTAGCATTGTTAAGCAGTGTATTAACATGTAAGAAATGTTTTATACCACACTATAATGCAGTTGGAAGGAGGTATTATGGACATTTTTTTAATATACAATATTCTTCAACAATTATAGCTTCCTCTATGAATATGTATGACTGTATACTTAGTCCCCCCCTGCCCCCAAACACCCCCAGTCTGACATCCCTGCTCACAAATATATTAAACATATTCTAAACATTTCTATCTGCTTACAACTACATTATACTGTGTTATACAGTAAACCGTTTATTAAACATTTATATACAGCCTACAATGCACACAAACAACTCTAACTCACTTTGTGGGCATCCATAAGTGGAGCCTGTTGTATAAAAAAATAATGATGACCAAGTAGTAAGACACATTTGTAATGATACAAATACTTTCATTATAGAGGAAGTTATAATTGTTCACAATTAGAGTATATTAATACAAATTAAAAACTGTCCTTACATCGGATGGCAATTAAATTGTATTGTGTTATTAAACAGTTATTTAATGTTTATTTTATACTACTGGGGGGACAATCTTTTTTTTTAATTATTGATTTAAATGTACACCAAAAGTTAGTATTTTATCCTTTAGATTTGACATACAGCAACAGACAACAATTGCCATATGACATAATAAATATATTTAGAGGAGTTGCATTTCACAGTGGCTTGAACCGACAACATGTTCTATGGTATAATGCTGCAATAATCATCAAGTTGTTCAGGGAGGGAGTAGGGGGTGCAGGGACATGTGAAATATGAAATGCTGTCAATCAAACTGCGGTATACAACACACTGTTGCGGTTGGGTGACAGTGGTTCTTTCATGTAAATCACAGACATTAGAAATAAAAGACAGGCCTGTTGACTTGTTTCATGCTGGGAATTGGTGGCCCAGCATGTGTTGCTCTGTCTGTGCTTCATTCTCCTGTGGAACCGCTGTCCCCTGGGTCCTAGCACTGCTCCCTGGGGTGCACTGCATATAATTACCCACAATCCACCCTGAAACAGCTCTCATTTACAGTAATCAACATTCTGCACTTCAAAGGATTCATGTGGCATCAGACACCAAGAGCCATTGTGTGTTATTACAAATTGTTATTATTGCCACACAGTTACCTTTAGATACTGAAGCTGATGACTGTGGTAACTAAGGAGACTATAAGATTGCTGCACGTTTTTATTATCATTTGTTTGGCCTAATGGCTGATGAGGGCAAAGATGATATCCTATATGCTGTTAACAACTTCAAACGCAGTCTTAGTTCAATATAAGGTCTGAACAACAGCAGCTAAAGCATTAGATTTCTAATATTATACAAGAGGGTGTGAAGAGAAACGGGGGGGGGGGGGGGGGGGGGGGGGGGGGGGGGGGGCAGCTTCATCAAGGGCTTAAATTTACATGACTAACGAATTCATACTGCAAGTAAGAAATGCAAGATCATTTGATCATTTGGCAGACATGATGGTGGTCTGTGTGATAATGGTCATTATCATAAACCGGAGCCATCATTAGGCTTGATTTCAGATAATGGTCAGTGTGGAAACCGTTTTATACAAAGAAAAGCCTCTCCCCATTAAAGACATATTAAGTGAATTAACTCACATCATGAGTAGGGAACCACTGTGTGGTGTTGCCTGGAACATAATGTGCTTATAATGTGAAGTGATTTCTCCTGACTGGAGACAAGGCAGCCAGT
This sequence comes from Etheostoma spectabile, assembly GCF_008692095.1. Classification (NCBI taxonomy): domain Eukaryota; kingdom Metazoa; phylum Chordata; class Actinopteri; order Perciformes; family Percidae; genus Etheostoma; species Etheostoma spectabile. Next base: position 9,731,023 of record NC_045749.1, on the reverse strand, counting down.
TTACATTTCCAATAATTTGCTTTAACCTTGCAGCATTCAGCCTTTTCAGTACAGACAAAAAAGTATCTTTATTTTCTTCATTATATATAGAATACTTCTAATACATTGTGTGATATACACTATGATTTGTATGATCTATGAAACATGTAAATTAAATATTTATTTTTTATATGTAAGTGTTGTCACAAATGGTTATGTCCGATTTCCGATGCTACGGTATTTTTGTACGTACATAGTAATTTAGTAGTCCATATAATGTTTTGTACATGGCATGAATGTCATATAATGTACAAAACCTACATGTGGTAGTAAACTAACAAATTATGTGAACTATTATTAGTAATTAGTTATGTTTATTAAATTGACCATAGTCATGCAAATCAAAATATGTAAACAGGCATTTTCATAAACAAAGTTTGTACATGATACAATTTATGACGCTTTGAAGATTTTTGTTTTTTAATATAGATAGATGTGTGCATGTGCAAATACAGTACATACCTTGGTAATTCAGTAATTCAAATATGATTCTTCAATTTACTTCTTGGCAAAATGGCTGCTGTGCATCCAGAGAGACCACCTTCAGACATGACATCCTCGGCTCTCTGGTGGGCATAGCGGCGTCCTCCACAGAAGCTGCCTCTGACCCTCTGGCACTGCTGGGGCCTCATCATTGCCGGTCCATTAGGGATGCCGGAGCAGGTCTCCAAACGGGCACGGCTGCACCACATTACTCCTACCCCTCACTGCAGGCAGGTCCCCTAGGGGCCAGGTCATGTCATGGCATGGGTGCCCTGTGAGTGAGCTTGTACCAGGTCTGCCCTTGACATGCCCCCCCCCCCCTCCACTCTCCTTCTCCTCCTCCACTGAGAAGGGAGAGCAGACCGTCCGGATGGGGCACTGGGGGTGCCAGCTGGTGCCAGCTGCGAGGGGAGATATCCAAGGTGGCGGACACCTGTCCTAACTTGCGCCCCCCAGCTCCCACAATGCATCTGGCGCGGCCCCGCAGACCCATCGTGGGGAAATGAGGCGCTAACCTTGAGGAGAAATGCTCTCAGCGTCACATTAAGAGAGGCCCTAATTGCTGAGCGCCAGCACTGCCAAATGACATTAGGATGTGCTGTCGTTTACTTTAACATAATGGCTCAGCGTGTTTTTTGGCTAAACTTCCTTTGCTTCTCTGATGTGTTTCACCACAGTGGCCATTTTGGCCTGTCATGAACAATCAGCGGAGGACTTGAGGATGATACGATTCTTGAGGACAATCATTTTAAAGACAGTTGAGAGTTGGGCATTCAGATGTTAAATTGAGCTCTATGGTGGGAAAAAACAGAGCAGAGGGCCACATCACTACTTCATACTATGAACTCACTATACTATATAAATGGCTGATATTTGTGAAATAGCAAGTGCATTAACTGTAAAGGCCGGGTGAGTGCTTGTATTATTTATTCCCTTTTCTTATCAAACCACATGCTTGTATGGCTTGTCGTTTCAAAGAAATACTAACACAGTCCACTCAGTGTGATTAAATCACACAAGCATGCTCATTACATTATGCATACTGTAATAAGAATAGCCCTGACCGGTCTCTAGCAGCATGGCAGACTCCGCAGAGAATGATCACATGTTTTACTGCTGTACTAGATTTTTGGGGCACCCATTAGCAGAACAAAAATCACCTTTGATTTAATGAAAGGTCCTCATTTGCTTACCGGCTCCCCTCACTTATAGGCACATGGTTAAATTAAGCACCCCTCCACCACCACCACCCCACCCCCATCTTTGCTTCCGTTCGAAAGAGACACCGTCCCCTCTCCTCCACTATAATGCTGTGATGATTCTATGATCTGGTGTTTCAAGTCTGCAGGAGTGTCAAAAATCCACTGCAAGGTGCTTCTAATTGCAGATACACCTCAGCACTTGAAAGTAATGAATGTGAGCATGGTGAAACCTCCAAGGATCAAACGCTAGTAATACATCATCAGTTCTGAAAAGGGTAATTCGTTTCCCTTCGCCAAGCAAAATATTAGAAGTTCAGATAGGGGTTTTTATTATTAATTTATTCTTCCCCCAATACATGATTTTGTAATTGAAGTGCTATGAATAAAGTAACCCATATATCTTAGCGAGCCACTATGCATCCGTTGACTAGATGTGGGATTTAAGTGTGTAAATATTGTCTGTAGTGAGTCGCAACAAGGATGATTCTTCCTCAAACACACTTTGGTGATATGTTTGATTGGATTTTGAGGCATGTATTTCCCAAGATCATAACAAATCATACTTTATTGTGTCTCATCTTAGATCTATAGTGTTATTTACTGTACGTCTAGCAAGCTTAACTCTGTGATTTTGTTTGAAGTTTTGTTCAGATAAAGGCTCCTACTGTTGGCAAGTCTTTTTTAAGTCTTAAAGTCTTAACTTGAACAGATCTTTTTTTTTATTCAAGAAGGTATTTGTAGCATATTCCATTACTATACACTCAGCAATGTGCATGCATACAATCCAAATGTTATTTCTAAACGTTGCTTCACCTGATCCCTCCGAAGAGTATCACCTCCAGTCACTATGGGGTAATGGTGCTGCAGGGACCCAGTCAAAACAAGTCTGCCAGTTCACTAGAAGATGGCCTCTCACTGCTGGTTGACCCTTGCGCCACCAAGCTGTTGACCCCAGGAACGCAGGGGTAAGAAGTTCAAAGCCCAGCTGTCCGTGTGTGATCTCTTAGTCTAGGCCACGGTCGTGCGCCGCGGGGCCACTTCCCCCGCTGCCTGAAACCGGTCTTCACTCAAACTGAATCAGGATATGCTATGCTCCTTCAATGGTGCTCTAAACTGCCGAAACTCAGTTGAGCGCAGAGTGTTTGTGTGTTCGTGGGATGTAATTTACGGCATTGTGTTGAATGCGAGTTACCAACCTTGTGCAGGGACCAGTGTTGCGGCTGCTCATGACATCTGCTCACACAGCCACTGAGGAACGAGCATAACAATGTGCCATTCACGGGCCAGATGATGTCCAACTGCGAAGAAGAAGATTGGACAGGAAGGGTAGGAGAAGGGCAAAAGAGACAGGAGAGGTTGATGGACTTTACAAGAAAAGAAAAAACAACAACTCTAAAATCACAGGAAAAAAATGAAGAATCACAGTAACATGAATGCAATTCACTTCATGGCATATTTATTGCATACTTACTGCTGTACATGCTGTCACTAGATTACTTACATAATCAATTCCTTGTTATTTCAATGTAGAGACAAATCAGAGTTGCGGTCTGCAGTTAGAGCCAGGTCTCAGCGACCTGTCATCTGTGGTGTACAGTTAGGAGGTGGCTAACCCCTAGGGGGAGGAGAGAAAGTGCTGGGGGGTCTGAGGTGTAAAAACCCAGGAATTTCAGGGGCTGATAAATGAGGCTCTTCCTAACTGCATATGGTATGTGTTTTAAACTGACTCCCCCTCGGCCCTCCTCGTAGCCAGCCATCCTTCATGAGGAGTTCAGTGGCCCTGTGCTGTACATTGGGGCCCTGTTTTGTTGCCAAGACAGGCCCCCTGCATAGGCTGCATATGGGACTGTATGACGTTTGGCTTGGCTGGCTTTCATGGATTGTTATAGTGGTGTTATGAAGGCTTCACATTGGGTCATAGTTAATTTACACTGACTTTGTAAGCTATTAGTTTTACAAAGAAATCGGTTTGTCACTCAGGATATACACCTGCTACCTGAGAATAACAGAAGTAAAATTACAATATTTCCTAAAGGAAAACAGCCAAAAGGCGTAGAATTAAATGACATCTGTCTGACAGTTTCCTAATGTGATCTTGAAGTAAGACGAAAACAGCTTTAACACCACCTTCCTTTAAATTGAGTATGTAAGTATGTAGCCACACTCTATACAAAGGCCAGTACATGAACATGACACTGTGATGTTTCACATCATCAACAGCAGCACTTGTATATTGTAACTAGTGACAATATTGTGACCTTTTTGGTGCAATGAGCACTTAGTATAGGTGATTTCTGCACGTTATAGCCGTCTATTGGTCACAGTGGTTGCTCACTGTCCTGTTCAGTAGTCTTTTAACCAGCCAGCCGGACACATATGCCCCCCGGTTATTCCACTGGACCTTTACCTCCTCTCTTATAATAGCACCCCACGCTCTCAGTCATTCCAATGTATTCTACTCATTGTTTACTGTACATGCGGGTCCAGAGTAATAATAAATAAGGAGTGTGTGTGCCGTGCCAACATGATTGATTACGACAGGGAGGCAAGGTCAGGATGGAGGAACAGGCTAGGGCTGTCCGACTCATTGAGTTAACACTGTATCCGTATTGTATGAATGTCACCAGCGATCCTGTGATTTATTACTACAGCCACTGCTCAATTCTCCTTTTCTACCTCCCCCCTTCTTTTGGTACCTGACCGAGATACAGGATATGAACAGAAGTGTAGACAAAATCCAGCATGTCAGTTAGCAGGTTACATCTGAATTGAAAATAATTTTTATTTAAATAATTTGTTTGAATTAACAAAACATTGATGGACAATTACGCAGAAAAAACAACAACTTTGGATCTTTCAAACTTTCTATTTCTATTTTTTACACATTTTTTTCAGGATTTATATTTTGGTAATTCAGACGTATTATTCCCTTAGTAAACTTAATGTGCCGTCCATATGAAGCCATGATAAAAACAAGAGATACACTCCCGCACAAACATACAAAAGTACATCACACCTGCACACAACGCCTCTGCACAATAACAACAACAAAAAAGAAATCTGAAAGGACTGACTGAATTGTTTATTTGCTTGAATAGCACACCAAAAAAAAAGTCATTGTCACTTTCAACAATATATACTGAACTACTCTTTCCTTTCAGAGGATCTAACCTTTCGTCTTGGACTGAATACACAATGCCCCTCTGGACCTCTGGACTGCTCACTCTTTAGTGCATGTCAAGAAGACACCAGTCTGGACTATTTCCTCTGGGAGGTGGGTAAGCAAGCGCCACGCTCTGTCAGTTAGCGTAAAATGTTTCAGACTGAAGATGGATGGAGACGACGTGTCACTATGGCTCAACCGGGCTTTCACTGCTGCCATGGCCATGTCCTGGTCACATCAACCCAAGCGACCGAATCGCTAGGACCTGTCCTTCCTTTTGAGTTAGCATATACACTACATGACAGAGCTTGCGGCCTTCACTCACTCAGGGCAGCAAAAAATAAAAAAAATACTCTTTTGGTACGAAAGGTCGTCACAGAACAGAATACTTTCACTGATTTATTTTGTTTTAGCACACTTTCACTGTTTTGATAGAAAAATAAATACTGCAAAATGTCAACAAGAAGTTATTTAAATTTCAAAACTTCAGGTGAGAGAGCAGTAACGTCACTGATATTTTTGCACCGCTTGATTTCCAATCCCAGAAAACTACAGTTAAAACAAACCAGCAGAACTAGAAAAACTTGAAGGGATCTGACGAGGGAGGACCTTGACATGGAAAGTCTTGGAGTGCTGACCTCGTCATTTGACCTCCCCAAATATGTTTCCACAGGCAATTCCATAACTCTCCAGCCAACATTTAAATGCTTCCTGTTTGACAGGAAGTTCCACATCACTCTGTGGGACCAGGGCTAGTGTTCAACTGTGCGAAACGGCAGCGTGCAGAACCCAGAGTTAATTTATATCGTGTCTCATCACCTTTTTGTGGAAAACTGCACCCACACATGTACACAATCAGGCAGAGACAAACATCTGTGCGTGTTTTTTTTTTTGGTCATGCATGCTTGTGTGCAAACACAGATATATACTCACTTTCTCTAGACTGGTAATGCACCCCCATTTGAGTCAAAGGTACAGTATGTAGTGGCCATACACACTTTCTGAAGTAAAAGTCTCTCTATGACAAGATATTTTTCTCACACTTTCACTCTCTCTCCCTCCATCCTTATATCTGTGTCTCTTTTTCACTCACTCACTATTTCACAGTGTTGTTATTGGAATGTGTGTGTGTGTGTGCTGGTGCGGACTGTGAAACTGATGAATGACCAGCCATGGCAGATTCATAGTCCGGATCCTGGTGCAGCTGGAGAGGAAACTAATGGCAAGCTGGGACTATGGAGGTCTCAGAGCTAATACCTGTCTCTTCCATCAGGAGACCTGGGGGCATTTTTTTACACCCAGCCAAATAAGAGCCACCCCCCACCACCACCAGCACTCCTTCTTTTAACACCTTCCAACTCCTCGCCGCCACCCCCTCAACATAAACTCCCTCTCTCATGCACATATATACACATGTATGCAGGCTGCACGCTTGCACGCACATGCAAGCAGTCAAGCACACAAGCATGCAGCCACACACAAATGGACACACACCCCTGCCGAGCCCCCTAACTGTCCAAACTGTGGGGTGCTGGGGGAAGAGTTTAATAGTGAATGGGTGGCCTTACAGGTACTGGGCATCATCTGTCTGAGAGTAAATGTGCGGCAAAAAGACAAGGATGGGCACTTTACTGGACATTGGCTTTTGCTCCCTGATGATCAGCCACACCATGAAACGCTGTTCTTCCTTTGTACGGTGGGTTCAGTCGTGCAGCTTCAAATTGTACCCGTGGAAATGTTGTGGTTGCACCCATTTCCCCAGCAACCAGGTTTAATATTGAACCCATGTCTCAATACATATATTAATATTTGCAGTTGTATGTCTCCCAATGTTGTCCTCATTAGTGTTCTATACTATGTTCATCCTGAGAGCCGGCTGTGAAATAGAATCAGAGCGCTAGTGGAAGTCATTAGTCAGTTTTGAGTGTGCATATGTTCAATTGACCTGCAGTATGTAAATTCCTGCAATGCTGGCCTTGCATATGGGCCGAGTGCCTCACTGGAGGCCTGTCCAGCATGGTGCCTCATTACAGAGCGGCTTTCCAGAGTCCTCTCTGTTAATTAGAGAGCCTTTGTTTGTCACGTGACTCCATTGGTCTGACACTCTGAGGTCACAGTAAGGACTTATGGATCTTCCTCCTGCAACGTCCGTTGGTCTATCTGTACTGCTCTTTACAGCTCTGCAAGTGTGTTTGCGAACACATTTGTCAGTTTTTGGTGTGTATGTAGGACAGTCCTTCGATTAAATGTTGAACTCATCTGACAATTTATGGTCAGACTTAATATAATAAAGCAACTTTCAAAGTCAACGTTTTGGTTAATTAAGTATGTATTTCTTTAATCCACTGTGAAAAAGAGTCAGGCCAGTTATATTTCCTTGTTCTTTTCCTATCTGTAAAAATGCCACTATTTTCCCTTTTCTACCATTTCACCTGCTTGTCAGACTTGCAAGGCACTCAGTGAAATTTTCTCCAGGGCAACAACAAAGCACTGTCAAGATACCCAGCATCCTGCGGCTTAATTGTTATTAATTTACTGCAATTAAAATGTGTCTCTCTGTCTGTTTTTTTCATGCCTTGACAAGCATGGATATTGTTTACACGGAAAGAGTAACTGTTGAAGAACATTTCCAAGCAATGTCACTGTCTATGCATAGCTCTAAGCAATTCCGGCACACATCGCGATAAAGCCCATATTTGAATAGCAGCGGATATCAAACACATTCATTAGGTTACATGCTTCACTTGATTAATTATATCTGAAGAAAATTGCGGGCACTTCGGATCTTAGTCTGGTAGTATCGCCATGTGCCACGGATCCCTAATTTCCAAAAGAAAAGGGAGGGGGGGCTGAAGGGGATTTTTTTTTCTCCCAGTCTATCCCGGACAGCCTGCCTCTTTCCCTAAGGAAATGAACGTATTCAAATGTATCTCCATCAATGAGCACAGTAATTATGAATTCAGCACTAATTAGTAGATACACTACTTTCCTTGCATATTTGATTTCCACTGTGAGATGTTAATAAGGGAAGTGCCCATTTTTGTCCTATCTCATAAAAATTCCAGTGTTGTAGAGGGGGGAGGGAGGTGAGGGTGGAGGGGGAAGGGGGGTAGGGTGAGGGAAGGAGGGAGGGAGGGCGTGGGGGGAGGTGGGAGGGGGGGGCAGATGGCGAGAGGGAAACAGGGGATGCATTAAGTATGCATGGAAGTCGGAAAAAAATAAGTTTACAGATAATTGGCGTGGTTACTAAGGGGCTAAAACAACACTGCTTACCTTAGTTAACATTCTGCTGGCTAAACATGCCTTTTAAAAGACATACATGCATTGTGATGCTCCTTTCTCTTTACAAGACAAATAAAGGCTTTCCACCAGGAAAAAAATTACCCCAAATACAATACTAGTGTGTTGAATTACTAATGTCACACCCTTTTCATGGAGTACACATTAGCATATAAATAACAGACAAGTGATGATTTAAAAAAAAAGAAGTCTTTTTATCTTTGTTAAATTGTCATGAAAAACTAAAACCCAAAACAGTTTTGCTCTCTTACAACGCCAAGGGGTAATTACAATATTTTCCCTCGGAGAGAAAAATAAGAGAAACCCTCCCCTTCTTTGATAATGCTGCTGAAACATATTTACAGTGAACCGCTGCTTGTGATTTATTAATATATGAAGACAGCTTTTGTTGCAATGTTTTCATAGCCAGTGATTAGCACAGCCAGCTACACTGCATACATTTATAAGTGGATTAAATTATCAAAGTGGAATAAATCTTATAATATTAATGTTCATAGGAAGTGAAGGACTTCATATTTCCAGCGCTGTCAGATTTTGGAGCAGATGGTCATCCTTATGCCAGTGTTACTGTGTGAACGCACATGTCAGAGGCCATACCTTTACCAATAACATGAACATATTTCTGGACAACACACAATTGCATTGGATACAGTGGATTTATCTAATTAATCCAATCATCTCTTTTGAATGGGGATTTCTGTGCCCATTGGTCCCCTCCTTTTTGACTGAGATTGGCGTCTTTGTGCCAGGCTGCCAGGCCGCCAGGCTGCCAACCTAAGAGGCTGGTCCCCCTTCTCAAGGAGACTGTTATGACCATGTGGTGTTCATGCCAACCTCTGGCTGTGGCGGGGAGATAGGGAGCGCACAGAAAAAAGAAAAAAAAAGAAACAGATACAGATACAGAGGCAGAAAACATTAAACACAAACAGAACAACAGTATATACGTATACTCAAAAATGCACATGCAACAATTAAGGAATAGACAGATTCTTTCAGATTTACACACACACGCGTGCACACGC